>NC_045434.1:3510168-3571656 GCF_002776525.5 Piliocolobus tephrosceles | reverse complement strand
AAAAAAAAAAGGATATATCCAGAATCCTGCCATGTCTCACCACCTTCACTGCTACCATTCTGGCCCACGTCTCCCGCCTGGAGTACTGCGGCGGCCTCCTGCCTGCTCTCTCTGCTTCCACCCTTGTCGTAATAGCCAGAGTGATGGTCAGCAGACCACATCGCTTTGCTGCCTGGAAAAACCCTTCAGCGGCTTCGCTTCTCATTCAGAGTAAAAGCCAAAATCCTTAAAGTAGCCTACAGGGCTTTTTTTTTATTTTGAGATGGAGTTTTGCTCTTGTTGCCCAGGCTGGAGAGCAATGCAATCTCGGCTCACCGCAACCTCCGCCTCCCAGATCCAAGCAATTCTCCTGCCTCAGCCTCCGGAGTAGCTGGGATAACAGTTATGCGCCACCACTCCCAGCTACTTTTGTATTTTTAGTAGAGACGGGGTTTCACCCTGTTGGCCAAGCTGGTCTCGCACCCCTGACCTCAGGTGATCCACCCGCCTTGGCCTCCCAAAGTGCTGGGAATACAGGTGTGAGCCACAGCGCCTGGCCAAGGCCTCTTGACAATCTATTCCTCACCTTCAGACTCATACCTTTCTGATCTTATTTCTTACTCTTCTGCACTTACTGTTCTCTCTGCCTGAAAACTCTGCAGTTGTTCATAAGGCTGGCTCCTTCCCTCCTTCAGGTATCTGCCCAAGTGTCACCTTACCGCAGAGACAGGCCTCTCTCAGACCACCGTATCAACCCATTCTCCCCCACCCACGCCCCACCCAGCATCCCTCATGTCCCTACCCTGTTTATTCCTTCCTCCATTTTTCACACCATTTGCCTTACTATGTATTTTATCAAATATTACGAGCTTATATATCTTTCCCAATAAAAGCAGCTCTATAGAGGCAGGGATTTTTTTTCTATTTTGTTCCTTGCCATAACCTTACCACATAGTAAGTACTAGGTAACTATTTATTGAATATATATATGAGTGTTTCATATATGTAAGTCATAGTCCAAAACTAGTTTGAAAGCTCTTTGAGAAAATGTCATGTTGGTTTTTATGCCTTTCTTCCTGCAGCTCCGCAAGCATAGAATAAGGCAAGGTAGGCAGGGAACACTACGGATAAGCAAACAGTATCTGTTGTGTTGGATTCACTGTGCCTCTCAGGCGAGGACTCTACCTACCCAGAGGACTTGAGAGAGAGGCCGCTGCTGGAAATATTCTATCACCGTGATTGGAGTGGTTCCATGGGTATGTGTGTATGCAAACACTTAATTAAGCTGTGTACTTCAGATCAGTGCACCTTTCCCATATGTGTATTATGCCTCAGAAAAAATGTTTACAAACAAAATATATCCTTTGACATCTCCAGAGGAAGTTAAACATGCTAAATGATACATAAAGATAAGGAAAGAGTTCTTCATATGCTTGCTTATTAAGATTGCTAGTCTGGTTATTAGAGTTTTTGTTTTCAATTCAAAGCTAAAGCAAGATAATTTTTATTTACTTTGTCTTTTGCAGAGATAATAGTAGCAGAATTTCACAAAAAAATCAAGGAAGCATTTGAAGTGTTTGACCATGAGTCGAATAATACAGTGGATGTGAGGTTTGGAAATATTTTTTTTTGTTACACTTCTAAATTATTGATACAAGTCATAAGATACAAGAGAACTATTTTCTCTTCTTTTTACACTGTACCTTGGATTTATTATGCTGTTTTAAGTATTTATTTTCCATGCTCTGTAAAAGGTCTTTGCTAGCTATTGCTTTGATAAGTACTGTTTCTTATTCTTCATACTCTGGTAGAAAGAATACACTGTATTCTCATTGCCTGTTCCAACCTATACATTGTAAACTCTGTGAGTGAGACGAACTGTATTTCAGTTTTAGTGCTTGGCGCATAGTTGGCACTCAGGACGTAGTCGCGTGAAGGAACGGCATTTGCTTTGTAAAACACGTAAAGATGTATTATAAGGCCACGAATAGGATATTGCAAGGAAACGTTAATAATGCCTATGCGATGGCACACTCCCCCTGTAAAATAGCGAAAAGAACCCAAACAGAAGAACACAAAACCACAGGAGAAGACATGAATACTGGTGGGTCTGAAATGGAGGACACAGCTGGAGTCTGAAACAAAACAAACAAAAAACCCCTTAAAAGACAGAAGAGATTAGACGCTAATAAGAATTGTAGGGTTTGGCCGGGCGCGGTGGCTCAAGCTTGTAATCCCAGCACTTTGGGAGGCCGAGACGGGCGGATCACGAGATCAGGAAATCGAGACCATCCTGGCTAACATGGTGAAACCCCATCTCTACTAAAAAATACAAAAAACTAGCCGGGCAAGGTGGCGGGCGCCTGTAGTCTAAGCTACTCGGGAGGCTGAGGCAGGAGAATGGCAGGAACCCGGGAGGCGGAGCTTGCAGTGAGCCGAGATCCGGCCACTGCACTCCAGCCTGGGCCACAGAGCGAGACTCCGTCTCAAAAAAAAAAAAAAAAAAAAAGAATTGTAGGGTTTGTGCCACACACATCAAAGAAAGGCAATGAAGCTGGGTGTGGTGGCTCACACCTGTAATCCCAGTACTTTGGGAGGTCAAGGTGGGCAGATCGCCTGAGGTCAGGAGTTCAAGACCAGCCTGAACAACATGGTGAAACTCCATCTCTACTAAAAATACAAAAATTAGCCAGGCGTGGTGGCGGGCGCCTGTAATCCCAGCTACTTTGGAGGCCGAGGCAGAAGAATCACTTGTACCCGGGAGGCAGAGGTTGCAGTGAGCCAAGATCACGCCACTGCACTCCAGCCTGGGCGATAGAGCAAGACTGTCTCCAAAAAAAAAAAAACAAAAAAAAAGAAAGGCAATGAAACCATTCTTTCAGGAGGCCAGGCTAAATGAGGGTTATTTGATGAGATTGCAGTCTCAAGACCAGAACCTAGTAAAGAGGCCAGCACAGCAGTGGGAAGTGGTTTGAAAATGGTTCTGGAAAGGACCTGTTTGAGGCTTATAAACCAGTGCCATCAGAGGTGCAGCACCACACAGCTCTGGTGGCTCTGGTCACATTGCATTCTGTGGGAATGACACTGGAACACCAGGCCTTCCTGTGGGTACCCCAGTAGGAAATGAGTGGGCGGGGTGCTAGTGGTGGTGGTAGGGTTGGGGAGGGGGTGCAGCAGGCAGCCCTGGCCTGCAATTTGAATAACTAAGCACATGAATGACAAGTGCCTTGACCTCAGACCTCTCCTTGAAGGGTTCTCCTGGGGACAGGGGACAGAGGTCTTGTTAGAGAAGTCGGGGAAAGTATGGCTTTATGAGAGAGGGGAAAGAGGGAAAAGAAACCAGCATTTGCTTAAGGCTTGCCATCTAACACACTACCTGCAGCTGGGTGCTAGAGGCTTCATGTGGACTACCTCCTATTAATCTTTTTATCTGTGGGTTAAGGTTGGCATCTCCGGTTTCGGGACAAGGAGAAGGTAAACAGTTTGCTCCGTGTCACACCAGGGTTTTTCTAACTCCGAGTCTCTTGCTATGCTACATGACCCACACTCCCACCCCTGCCCTTTAGAGACATCAGGGCTCCTCTTCTGCATTCAGGCTTCCTGACAGTAGCAGTGAAAAGAAAACCTCTGGATCCCTGAGAGCAATGAGGCCAGGCCTTTTATGGTAAAAGGGCCAATTCAGTAAAAGTAAACATGTTTATGGGCTGAATCTTTTTTCCACTGAAAGTTAAAATAGCTTTACCGAGGCCCTGAGGGAAAGTGAATGTTCTTACAACTTAAAGGGTCTGCTTTATGGTTAAAGATGGTTACTACGAACATTGTTATTGTTTTTAGCATTAAAATATTGATGCTGAGTGTATTTGAGGAGGGACAACATGGATGAATGTAGCTTCCTAATCATGATTCCTGTGTTAATTTGTATAGCACTTTAAAGTTTATAATGAATGTTCTCATGCTGCTGGTATCATTACCATCCACTCTTTTTTACAAATTCATTTAAAGATAGGGTCTTACTCTGTCTTCCAGGCTGGATTACAGTGGCTTGATCATAATTCAGCGTGTGTGACCTTGAACTCCTGAAGTGATCCTCCTGCCTCAGCCTCCCAAGCAGCTAGGACTATAGGCACTCGCTACCACGCCCAGCTAATTATTATTTCTTGTAGTGACAGGGGTGTTGCTACGTTGCCCAGGCTGGTCTTGAACTCCTGGCCTCAAGTGATAGACCCTCCTCAGCCTCCCAAAGTGTTAGTATTACAGGTGTGAGCCACTGCACTCGGCCACTCTATAAATTGGAAACTAAGCTTTGGGAGGCTGAGGCAGGTGGATCACCTGAGGTCAGGAATCGAGACCAGCCTGCCCAACATGGTGAAACCTCGTCTCTCCTAAAAATAAAAAAAGTAAAAAAAAAAAAAAAAAAATTAGCTGGGTGTGGTGGCGGGCGCCTGTAGGCCCAGCTGCTTGGGAGGCTGAGGCTTTAGAATCTCTTGAACCTGGGGGGTGGAGATTGCAGTGAGCTGAGATTGCGTCACTGCACTCCAGTCTGGGCAACAGAGTGAGACTCCATCTCAACAAAGCAAACAAACAAAAAAGAAAATGTAAGGATGGAGAAGCCAAAAGACTTGCCCAAGATCACACAATAGGTTAGCAACAAAGTTGGAACTCAAGTTCGTTTCTTCTTTGGGGGCAGCGCTTTCCAGTTTGTGCACCCCCCAGGGGCGGCTCTGAGAATGCAGGATGAGTAAGGTCTGACCCTGTCTTTCCCAGCGCGTTTTCTCAGTTTGTAAAAGCGGTTGATCTATCGAGAATGTATTTTGGCTGATTAAAGTGAAGGTCTAAATAGACTTTTTTTTTTTCCTCAAATTACTCACCAGTTTATTCTACTTACTTCTGGAATTGTTAGGCCTTCTTTATAATATGCAACATTTTATAGAAGGGGTCTTAATTTGGCACGTATCTTATGTGCTGTACCACTTTACCTTCAATGCTCTATTAACTGTTGTCAGTTTATAAAATGATTTAATGTCTGACAGTTTAATATCCTTCTTTTTAAACATTTTAATTAAGGATCGAAGGCAGTATTCTGTGTAAGAATTGAGGAAAGTACATAAAAAAGAATGAATCCTGTCATTTGTGGCAACCTGAGTGAGCCTGGAGACATCATGTTAACCAAAATAAGTCAGGCACGGAAAGAGAAACACCGCATGATCTCACTCCCATGCGGGAGCTAAAAACAAACAAACAAACAAAAAAACTGAGTTCCTGGAAGTAGAAAGTAGAGCTGTGTGTCAGAGGAGAGGAAAGATGGGGAGGAGGGACTGGGGGAGGTTGGTTAATGGATGCAGAATTACAGCTGGATTGGTGGAAGGAGTTCTATTGTAGAGGGTGAATCTGGTCAACTCTCATTTATTTTCCAAAAATAGAAGAGAGGATTTTGAATGTTCACAAGGAAATGATCAATGTTTTAGGTGGTGGAGATGCCAGTTACCCTGATTTGATCATTACACATTGTATAAAGCATTGACGTATCACTCTGTATATCTCAGAAATCTGTACAATTATTTGTCAACTAAAAATAAAAGGGAAAAAACAAGGATTGAGTGGTGTAAAGAAGTGTTTTTCAGGCCAGGTGCGTTGCCTCACGCCTATAATCCCAGCACTTTGGGAGGCCAAAGGGAGGAGACCACCCCTCATATCGTCTTATGCCCAGTTTCTGCCTCCAAAGAAAGAAGAAGTAAAAACTAAAAGGCAGAAGTGAAATCTATAGGCAGACAGCCCAGCGCCGCACCCTGGGCCTGGTAGTTAAAGATCGACCCCTGACCTAATCGGTTATGTCATCTATAGGTTACAGACATTGTATAGAAATGCACTGTGAAAATCCCTATCTTGTTTTATTCTGATCTAAGATCTAATTACCGGTGCATGCAGCCCCCAGTCACGTACCCCCTGCTTGCTCAATCAATCACGACCCTCTCACATGCACCCCCTTTAAGAGTTGTGAGCTCTTAAAAGGGATAGGAATTGCCCACTCGGAGAGCTCAGCTCTTGAGACAGGAGTCTTGCCGATGCCCCTGGCCAAATAAACCCCTTCCGTCTTTAACTCGATGTCTGAGGAGTTTTGTCTGCCGCCCATCCTACTACAGAAGCAGGTAGATCACCGGAGGTCGGGAGTTCGAGACCAGCCTGGCCAACATGGTGAAACCCCATCTCTACTAAAAATACACAGATTAGCCAGGCATGGTGGCATGTGCCTGCAATTCCAGCTACCAGGGAGGCTGAGGCAGAAGAATCACTTGAACCCAGAAGGCAGAGGTTGCGGTGAGCCAAGATCACACCATTGCATTCCAGCCTGGGTGACAGAGTGAGACTCCGTCTAAAAAAGAAAGAAAGAAAGAAAGAAAGAAGTGTGTTTGAACGGAGGGAGAGATATATAATGGCTCAGTGGGGGCAGGACAGAGAGAGCCGTTCCTGGAGAGCCCCCCAGGCACTGGCTGTTCCTCCCCTAGCTGCTTCATCCCTCAGGTGGAGGTTTTGGTGTTACTTCCTGTGTAGGGCTGATCTAGGCCCCCTTGAGCGGTCTAGGTCTTAGAGTTTTGTGGTGGCTACTCTCCCTTTCCCTTATCTCTGCTTTGCACAAATTGGAATATTTAATTTGAAGTTTTATCGCATCAGATAAAGGGAAAGTCTGGTATTGTAAATGCTGGGCAGCCACCAGCCCACTGTCAAAACCTTTCTGAGCCGGGCCCCTACTACTGCCCTTCCGCCTCTGGAGGCCAGTCCTGAGGTCTGGAATCAGACTTCCTGGCTTCCCATCCCAGCTCCGTGACTGCGAGTCATTTCGTTATTCTCTTTGTGCCTCCATGTACATTTGCCTCAGAGGTTTCATAGTACAAGTGAGTAGTTCTCAGAGTGCTCCCAAGACCCTTTCAGGGGTCTGTGAAGTCAGAACTATTTTCATCATAAATTTAAGAGAGTATTTGTTCTTTTCATTCTCACTTTTTCCACAAGTATACACTGTTTCTTTTCTTTTCTTTTTTTTTTTTAAAGACAGAGTCTCTTTGTCACGCAGGCTGGAGTGCAGTGGCGCGATCTCGGTTCACTGCAACCTCCGCCTCCTGGGTTCACGCCCTTCTCCTGCCTCAGCCTCCCGAGTAGCTGGAATTACAGGCACCTGTCACCACGCCCGGCTAATTTTTGTTTTGTTTTGTTTTGTTTTTTAGTAGAGATGGGGTTTCACCATGTTGGCCAGGCTGGTCACAAACTCCTGGCCTCAGGTGATCCACCCACCTCGGCCTCCCAAAGTGCTGGGATTACAGGCGTGAGCCACTGTGCCCGGCCTTGTATTGGAGTGTTTCAAAGGCTACATGACATGCAGTTTTGCAGCAGATTGAACGCAGAACTAGATATGAGAATGCAGCTGTCCTCTGTGAAGCCAGGCGTTACATATTTACAGTGAACGTATGTAAAACATTCCCTTCTTCTCAATATACTTTTTGTTTTGGAAAATACAGTTTAAAAAAAATAAAAATTATTTATGTAAACACAAGAGTTGATTTATGATTTCCAAATAAATATGTATTTTTAAAATGTAAGGTTTAATTTCTAAAATGATAATAAATATAGATCCATATAACTCACACAAACATAAATGCTTTGAGCGCCTTGATAATTTTTGATAGTTTGTAAAAGGAGTTCTCAGACCAAAAAGTTTGAGAACCACTCTTGTGAGTGGATATTTTTAAAGCTCTTAGAACAATATTAGCTTGGGATTTAAAGCTAAGAACAGTATTAGCTATTATAATTTTTCTACTTTATATACATATAGTTCGTATTATTATTATTTTGAGATGGAGTCTCACTGTCTGGCTTAAGCTGGAGTGTAGTGGCCCGATCTCAGCTCATCGTAACCTCTGCCTCCTGGGTTCAAGCGATTCTCCTGCCTCAGCCTCCCAAGTAGCTGGGATTACAGGTGCCTGCAACTGCGCCCATCTAATTTTTGTGTTTTCGGTAGAGACAGGGTCTCGCTATGTTGCCCAGGCTAGTCTTGAACGCCTGGCCTTAAGTCATCTGCCTGCCTCAGCCTCCCAAAGTGCTGGAATTACAGACGTGAGCCACGGTGCCCAACCCCATTTTATGTTTTTAAAGTAAATAACTCAGACTTGTTTTGCCTCTGTTTAATCTGGATGAGCAATGTTACGTTATATGTAACAAAACTCTCATAAGAACTTTAAAATACATATTTTATTTTAGAGACAAGCTCTGTTTATGTTGCCCAGGCTGGCCTTGAAATCCTGAGCTCAAGCGGTCCTCCTGTCTCAGCCTCCCGAGTAGCCGGGACTATAAGCACGTACCACACCTGGCTAGAACGTTTTACTTATTCCCATATGTTCCATATTGATCTCTTAAGATCTAAAGCATTTTATTTTCCTTTTTCATTTCCTTTTTAAATAGTTTTTGAAAGCTAGCTCCTTGAAAAACATTGGGCAGGTTTTCTTTCTTTTTTTTTTTTTTTGAGACGGAGTCTCGCTCTGTCACCCAGGCTGGAGTGCAGTGGCCAGATCTCAGCTCATTGCAAGCTCCGCCTCCCGGGTTCATGCCATTCTCCTGCCTCAGCCTCCCGAGTAGCTGAGACTACAGGCGCCTGCCACCTCGCCCGGCTAGTTTTTTGTATTTTTAGTAGAGACGGGGTTTCACCGTGTTAGCCAGGATGGTCTCGATCTCCTGACCTCGTGATCCGCCCGTCTCGGCCTCCCAAAGTGCTGGGATTACAGGCTTGAGCCACCGCGCCCAGCTGGGCAGGTTTTCAATATCACTAATTAGGGATACTCTGATTTTGCCTTATATAAAACAGACCACACTTTTTTTTTCTTTTTTTTTAAGACCGTCTCCCTCTGCCACCCAGGCAGGAGTGCAGTGCAGTGATCTCGGCTCACTGCAACCTCCACCTCCTGGGTTCAAGCGATTCTCCTGCCTCAGCCTTCGAAATACCAGGAATAGTGAGATTACAGGTGTGTGCCACCATCCCCCACTAATTATCTCTTTTTTTTTTTTTTTCGTACTTTTAGTAGAGACAGGGTTTTTGCCATTATAGCTAGGCTGGTCTCGAACTCCTGGCCTCAAGTGACCCGCCCGCCTCAGCCTCCCAAAGTGCTGGAAGTACAGGCATGAGCCACTGCACCCGGCCGCATTTTCACTTATATGTATTTTCCTGTTCTGTATTTAGAAGTTAAGAAGACCGATTGAAAAAATTTTTGAATAGATGATATATGTACATGGGATAAATTTTTTTTTTTTTTTTTTTTTTGTTGAGACAGAGTCTCGCTTGTTGCCCAGGCTGGAGTGCAGTGGCCCGATCTCAGCTCACTGCAAACTCCACCTCCCGGGTTCCCGCCATTCTCCTGCCTCAGCCTCCCTAGTAGCTGGGACCACAGGCGCCCGCCACATCGCCCGGCTAGTTTTTTGTATTTTTAGTAGAGGCGGGGTTTCACCGTGTTAGCCAGGATGGTCTCGATCTCCTGACCTCGTGATCCGCCCGTTTCAGCCTCCCAAAGTGCTGGGATTACAGGCTTGAGCCACCGCGCCCGGCCATGGGAAAAAATTCTAAAGGTAGAAATAATATATAGTGATAAATAAATCTCTTTTCTACCTATCCAGTTCCCCTTTTTAAAGGCAAGGTTTGTTAACAGTTTTCTCTAATTCTTCCAGAGATTCTCCATGCAAATATGTATGAGTATGTGTGCGTGTGTGTGTGTGTGTGTGTGTGTGTGTGCGTGCATGTGTGTATTTTTTTACTGTGGTAAAATATAGATAACCTAAAATTTATCATTTTAAGTATAGAATTCAGTGGCATTAACATTACTGTACAACCATCACTGCTATCCATTTTAGGCTTTTTCATCTTCCCAAACTGAAACTCTGTACCCATTTAACAATAATTCCACACCCCTCCCTCTTGCAGCCCGTGGCAACCACCGTTCTGCTTTCTGTGTCTATGAGTTTCATTATCCTAGGTGCCTCATATATAAATGGAAAAGTATGATATTTGTCCTTCCTGTGCTTGCTTCGGCAGCACATATACTAAAATTGGAACGCTACAGAGAAGATTAGCATGGCCCCCGCATGAGGATGACATGCAAATCTGTGAAGCATTCCATTTTTAAAATACAAACAAATAATATTTGTCCTGTGTCTTGTTTATTTCACGTAGTGTAATGTTCTCAAGGTTCATCCACCTTGTTGCATGTGTCAGAATTGTATTCCTTTTTTGAATAATATTCCATTGTATTTATATCCCACATTTTGTTCATCCATCTGTCTATTGATGGACATTTGGGTTGTTTTCATCTTCTGACTGTTGTGAATAACGCTGCTATGAATATTGGTGTATAGATATCTGTTCGAGTCTCTGCTTTTAATTCTTTTGGGTGCATATCCAGGAGTGGAATTGCTGGAGCACGTGGTAGTTCTGTGTTGGATATTTGAGGAACCACTGTACTGTTTTCCACAGCGGCTGCACCATGCTGCGTTCCCACCGGCAATGCCCCGAGGTTCCGGTTTCTCCACGTCTTTGCCAGCACTTGTCATTGCTGTTGGTTTTTTGGAGGGGGGTGTTGTTGTTATTGTTGTTTCTATAGTAACCATCCTACTGGGTGTGAAATGGTATCTCACTGGGGCTTTCACTTGCATTTTCCTGATTAGTCGTGTTGAACATCCTTTCATGTACCTATTGGACATTTGTACATCTTTGGAGAAGTCTCTAGTCTTTGCCCATTTTTAAACCAGGTTGTTTTATTTTGTTTGTTTTTGAATTGTAGGATATGTGTTTATTTTTAACGTGAATGGTATGATACTATATAAACTGTTCTGCACTCTGCTTTTTTTACTTATCAATATATCTTGACTATTAGTATATAAAAATTGGCTGGGTGCAGTGGCTCCCACCTGTAATCCCAGCACTTTGGGAGGCCGAGGCGGGCAGATCACCTGAGGTCAGGAGTTCAAGACCATCAAGACCACTCTGGCCAACATGGGGAAACTCCATCTCTACTAAAAATACAAAAATTAGCCAGGCATGATGGTGGGTGCCTATAATCCCAGCTACTTGGGAGGCCGAGACAGGAGAATCGTTTGAACCTGGGAGACAGTCGTTGCAGTGAGCTGAGATCACGCCACTGCACTCCAGCCTGGGTGGCTGAGCAAGACTCTGTCTCAAAAAAAAAAAAAAAAAAAAAAATTCCTTATTTCATTTTATGGATGAATCATAATATATTGAATTAATCTCCCCACTAATGGACATTGAAGTTGTTTCCAGGCTTTTGCTATAATAGTTCATGTTGCAGAGAATATCTTAGCATGCATATCTTCTCGCAAAAGTGAAAACTTTTTCTTGGGTAAATTATTGGAAATATGTCAAAGGGCTTGACAATTTTTGGTAGATGTTGCTATCTTGATGATAGAGTCTCTCAACTCATGTGAGAGTACTAGTTTCTTCAATCCTTCTGAAACAAACTTTAATTATCAAGCATTGGGATTTTTTTTCCAATCTGATATGTGAAAGATGGAAACTCAGTGTTAATTTTCTTTTTTGTTTTTTCTTTCTTTCTTTTTTTTTTTTGAGACAGAATCTTACTCTATCACCCAGGCTGGAGTGCAGTGGCGTGATCTCAGCTCACTGCAACCTCCACCTCCTGGGTTCAAGCAGTTCTCCTGTCTCAGCCTCCTGAGTAGCTTGGGATCATAGGCTTCCATCTGCCTGGCTAATTTTTGTATTTTTAGTAGAGATGGAGTTTCACCATATTGGTCAGGCTGGTCTCGAACTCCTGACCGCAGGTGATCCACCCACTTTAGCCTCCCAAAGTGCTGGGATTACAGGCATGAGCTACTGTGCCTGGCCTAATTTTCATTTTCTAGATTATGAACATCTTTCATATCTCTTAAAACTATTTGTATTTCATTTTGTTTGAACTGATGGTTCATGATTTTTCCCCATTTTTTCCCACTGAATTCCTTATCTTTTCATATATTAAAGCTCTCAGCCTTAGTCAAGATATGTATGTCATGTGTCTTTTCCCTCTACTTTTACTTTCTAGCATGCAGATTTTTTTAAAATTTAGTCGAATTACACACCTTTGGAGTATGGATTTAATTTTTGGAAACAAACAAATGTCATTTAGAGTAGTTTTAGTAGAATAAATTTAGGTTCCCCTAAATAAAGCTAATTTGGTGGGGAAAAATACACCCCCAAGGAGTGCCTCTAAGAAATAAGCGAACTTTTCCATGTAGCTGATACATTTAATTTAAAAGTGACTATAGGCCGGGCGCGGTGGCTCAAGCCTGTAATCCCAGCACTTTGGGAGGCTGAGACGGGCAGATCACGAGGTCAGGAGATCGAGACTATCCTGGCTAACATGGTGAAACCCCCGTCTCTACTAAAAAATACAAAAAACTAGCCGGGCGAGGTGGCGGGCGCCTGTAGTCCCAGCTACACGGGAGGCTGAGGCAGGAGAATGGCGTGACCCCAGGAGGCGGAGCTTACAGTGAGCTGAGATCCGGCCACTGCACTCCAGCTCCGGTGACAGAGCGAGACTCCGTCTCAAAAAAAAAAAAAAAAAAAAAAGTGACTATAATCTTATTCACAAATAAATCCAATTTTTTGTAATCTAACTGAATAAAAGTACACTAGAAATCAGTAGTCAGTTGCTGGCTCTATCGTGGATTTTCTATGTGCCACCCTCTTTTTATTTCATTTTCCTTATCTATAAAATTGAAATAAAAATACCTGCACCACTTAAACCACAAAAGTATAAGAATATCAAATTAAAAATATCAACTTGCATTTTTTTTTTAACAATCCATTCTGATCAATTTCAGAACAGGCTGATACTCATGAATTTGGTGAGCTAAGATGAGATAGGGCCCAATCCTGGAATAAAAGCACCAATCTTTCCCCTTTCCCAAGCCACACCCATCTGTCCTGTTCCTATGCTTCAGTGCCTTTACAATGTGACCTTATTTTTAGTATTCCAGACTATTCTGTGTCCCCACCCAGACCTCATCTTGAATTGTATCTGCCATTATCCCCTGTTGCGTGTTGTGGGAGGGACCCAGTAAGAGGTAATTGAATTATACAGGCAGGTTTTTCCCATGCTGTTCTCGTGATAGTGAATAAGATGATTTTATAAAGGACAGCTCCCCTGTAGACACTTTCTTGCCTGCTGCCATGTAAAATGTGCCTCTGCTCCTCCTTCACCTTTCACCGTGATTGTGAGGCCTCCCCAGCCCTGTGGAACTGTGAATCCATTAAGCCTCTTTTTCTTTATAAATTATCGAGTCTTGGGTATTTCTTCGTAGCAGTATTAGTCATATGAGAATGGACTAGTACACTGTGTTTAATTTATACCTGCCCCATCTATAGGAGATTTTTCTTAATATTTTCTTAATCTTTAGACAAATTTTGCAGTCCAGTAGTACCAAGTATCTACTTGCTAATATAGTGAGTCTCTTTTTTCATTGCTTCCATCTTCAACTCAGTATGAGTCTCTGAGGCTCATGATATCCAATATTCATTTCTTTTACTGATAGGGAGACTTAAGCTTCATTAGCAATTGGTGGGAACCTTGAGTGTACTAGGTCCTGTGTAAAATTCAATAAGAAATAGTAACAAGAACTTATTTGTAATGGATTAGAAATAACTTTTCCTAGGAGCACTGAAGGTACCATAAATACTACTTTTACTTCTTCACATATAGTGCTGTTTTTGAAGAGATATTAAAACAACATTTTGCAATTCATGTTTATCAGATAGTAAAAAGTGTGAGCAGTGTGGAGAGATTGCATGGATGGTGTCCCCAAGACAGTTACTATCTGAGAAGGCTGGAAGCTACTCAGAGAGCTTTATAAAATCTGTATTGATACTGGGTTTGCATTTGTGCAATGGAAAAACATGGAAGAGGATTGGGAATTGTTGGGTCCACATACCCCTCAATAAGAAATGAATTGTAAAAACAGGTTTATTCATGCAGTGATTATTCACCTGTATGCATGAAGTGAATGATGAACCTAAGACTACATGTGTAACTTGGATAAATCTCAAAAAACAACGTTGAGTTTAAAAAGTTACAAAAGGACAGAAACATAGTACCATATATATACATTTTAAATAGACAAAATAATAGTAAATATTGTTTATGAATACAAAGATATGCATGGAAATGATGAGCATTATCCTCAGAATAGTGGTGTGGTTGCATCTGAAGATGAAAGGAGAAGGGAGGAGGAGTGGAATGTTAGCTGTTTCTGCAATGTTTTCTTGTTAGGAAAAAAATTCTGAAGAAAATGTGGCAAGATGTTAACATCTGTTAAATCTTAGTATCGGCTGTCATATTTTCTCCTGTACTTTTCTCTGAAATACTTTATAACTACACATAAAAATAAATATTTTTAAAAGAGTGATTTATATCTTATCTCTTTACCATCTCACTTTGTAGTTGCTTTGTTAAAAATTTATCTTATCATGGTCCTTTTGATGAACCGGGGTTAAAGAGTCAAAGAGAATTTTTTAAAGTCATTCCAAATTCTACTTCCTGAAATAATAATTGGTAATGTTAGGCTAGTATTATTCTAGAGCTCTTTCTGTCCATGTGTAATATAATAAATGGATAGAAAGGTGGGGAATTAATAAGAAAGGAAGAAGGAGGAAAGGAAAGGAAGGAAAAAGGTATGGAAGGAAAAATCTAGGACATAATCTTCGTGTGGGAAGGACTTACTTTAATTTTACTTGAATGTGACAAAGGAAAAAAAATTAAATTGAAGAAATTGTGGAATCTCAAATGTTTGTTAGCCATAAGAGACATTATTTATTTTAAGTTCAGAAAAGATTTTGAGGAAAACATTAAGAGACTGTAATCCTTGTGTGTTTTTGTAAACTATCTATTTCAAATGTAAAAAGTGTCAGTTGATTCCTTGCTGTGAAAGGTAAGGACATTAGCATTTCCAAAATTCTGTCTCTACATTTTCTCTCCCAACCCCCAGTTTATCTTAGGTATATTTTTATTTTTACACTGACAAGGTAGAATGTTCATACTTTGTTCACACATTTTTTAGTAGTTTTGTATATTTGAATGAAGTTGCCACTAACCACATTTTCTCATTTTGTTCTCCATCCTTGAATTCTTTGATTTATTTTTGTTGTGCAGATTCTCTTGTCAGTTTTTAAAAATTTTTTCAGGAAGTGCTCATGGATGTTTTTGAGACTGGGTCTCAGTCTGTCACTCGGGCAGGAGTGCAGTGGTGCCATCATGGCTAACTGCAGCCTTGACCTCCTGGGCTCATGTGATCCTCCTGCCTCAGCCTCCTGACTAGCTGGGACCACAGGTACGCACCACCACACCCAGCTAAATTTTAGTTTTTGTAGAGACAGGGTCTCCCTATGTTACCCAGGCTGGACTTGAACTTCTGGGCTCAAGTGATCTGCCTGCTCAGCCCCGCAAAGTGTTGGGATTAGAGGCGTCAGCCACCGTGCTCAGCCTCTTTTATCTTTAAAATGTTTTTTTTGTACTTGAATACTTGTTACTTGAATGACATCTTGTAAATTTACACAATCATTTCTCATAGCTAAGAGGTGTTCCAATGTATAACTATACCACAATTTAACATATTTCCTAATTTTGGAAATTTAGGTTGTTTGTAATATGACGCTGCTATAATAGTGACAGGGCTAAATTTATTAATGTGGAACTTTTCAAAGATCTTATTTCTTTCCTACACTGCCAAAAACTACACTACACTACACTTTACCTTTTCTTAAAGAGGAATATTTTTTTTTTCTTGTTGGGAGAAGAGTCATGTCAGTCTTTATAGTTAAGTTCGGAGAGTGGGATGGTGGGTGGGATAAAGAAGAAACCCGCTCTGACAGAGATGGGAAGAGGACTTTGTTAAAGATGGGGGAAGCAAGATTTGAGAGAGAGGAGTGGAACTTGAGCAGTTACAGAATATGAAGGAGCCATCAGGAAAGGGGATTAGAGCTTAAAAGTTTTTGAATAGATAATATGTTCACATGTTTAAATCCAAAGAGAACAAAATTCAAAGAAAAGTCCCTGTAACTCTTTTCCACCAGTCACCCAGTTCCCCTCTAAAATACTGGCAACCAGAATACTAGTGTCGAGGCATCACTCCAGATTCTAGCCAGATACAAGGAAATGCATGTATATTATTTTCTTATACCCTGTTTTTATTGAAATGATTACTTTCTTTCATACTATGGTATGGTTCCCATGGATTGGGGTCACATCTGTGATGAAGCTCGTTTTTATGGCTTTTCAGTAGCGTTCAGGGATCTGGAATGGAGGTAGCTCTCTAGTTCAAGCTTAGGCTAAGTGGCATAAATGCCACAAGGGTTAACGTATTGGAGGACATTGCAAAGGGCATGGGGTCAGTCCTAGATACCCCAGTAAGCTATGTTCCAGGCTTTACGGATGGAAGTTAATAGGAATGGCATTGTGACAAGAAACATCACATTTGGATTCAGGCTTCCCTCTTCAGGGCCCATTGCTGGCTATTGTAATAAAGAAGACCATTTCTGTATCTTTGGAGGCCAGCTTTGGTTGATTGTGGATTACAGGTATCTGTCCGTTTTTGTTTTTGAGACGGAGCCTCACTCTGTCGCCCAGGCTGGAGTGCAGTGGCCCGATCTCAGCTCACTGCAACCTCCGCCTCCTAGGTTCAAGCGATTCTCCTGCCTCAGCCTCCCAAGTAGCTGGGATTACAGGCACCCGCCACCATGCCCAGCTAATTTTTGTATTTTTAGTAGAAAAAGGGTTTCACTATGTTGGCCAGGCTGGTCTGGAACTCCTGACCTCAGGTCATCTGCCCACCTCAGCCCTCCCAAAGTGTTTGTGATTACAAGTGTGAGCCACTGTGCCCAGCTCTGTCTGTTTGTTGTTGTTTTTTTCTTGGAAATGGGATCTTGCTGTGTCGCCTGGACTGGAGGGCAGTGATGTGATCTCAGCCCACTGCAACCTCCGTCTCCTGGGTTCAGGTGTTTCTCCTGCCTCAGCCTCCCGAATAGCTGGGATTACAGGCAGGCGCCACCACGCCTGGCCAATTTTTGTATTTTTAGTAGAGAGAGGGTTTCACCATGTTGGCCAGGCTGGTCTCGAACTCCTAGCCTCAAGTGGTCTGCCCACCTCAGCCTCCAGAAGTGCTGGGGTCACAAGCATGAGCCACCGTGCCCGGCCTATTGTTCTTATTGGACTGTCTTGATCAGGTGCAAATTTTGCTGTATGACTTCAAAAGCGGGGAGCCAGAGGCTCTGAGGATTGGTGGTTTCAGGGAGTGTACTTCCTGAGGCCTCTGGGTATCAAATTCCTGTGGCCTCTGGGTGTGTACCCTCTGTGGCTTCCAGATTTGTACGTCCTGCAGCCTCGACCTGTTCTCCTTAACAGAGGAAATCTAATATTAGATTCACTCAAAAAGTGTGGAAGACTTAATGCAAATGCATTGCAAAGAACAGCTCATGGTAGTTTCTTTACTAGCTTTGAAATACAGAAGGGACACAAACCAAGAAAGTATTACTGTGTATTCCTATGGCCCCAGACTTGCTTGGAAACTGGGCTCCTTTGCATCATTCTGTTGGTCATGCTCTGTCAGGTTGGATGGGACCAAATATTCTTAAGTTTTCTCAGTTCGAGCAAGTTTCTTGTAAGGACATATTTGGAAATAAGTATAAGTGATAGAAGGCATTATAAGTAATCCAGAGAGGATTTAAAGTATATGGGAGGATGTGCATAGGTTATATGCAAATACTATGCCATTTAATACAAGGAATTTATTTATGTAAGGAACAGCAGAAAGCCCCACAGTGGCATTCCAGCCTCAGGGTACTGGAAGGATATTTATTGCCATTAAGGGAACACAGGGGCTCTCATATTTCAAGTCACTCTGGCGACTCCACATCGACTGGTAATCTAACATGCCGGCGACTCTACTTGCCTGCTTTTATTTCTTCTTTTCCAGATTCTTCCTATTTTGCTCCTGACTGATTTGATCTCCACTGTGTGTCTCCTACTCCTTTGCATCTACCTCCTCATGGGGTCAGATGCTTTATGGTTCTGCACCCTGCCTTCCCTCTGTGCCATTCCTCTTGCATCTGTATGTCTTGCTTTAAAACTCCCAAGGAAGAAAGAAGGAAAGTCTGCTTTGGTCATTTGTCAGTATCCGGTAGCGTGTGCCTTTGTTGAGCAGAGCTCAACTGCATCAGCCCCTCCCCTGCAGACCTATAGAGGGTGCCTGTCTGTTTGGTTAAGTAGCCAGCTCTGGTTCCAGCATCTTTGCCTAGGGAGGCAGATCCAATGGTACAAAGCATAGCAACCTATACATTCAGAAACTCTCGGGAGGGAAGTGTGGATTTGGCAGAGACTTTACTGCTCACCTGATACAGTTACCCCCAAATCTAATGAGGTTGGTTGAGCCTAATGTTAAGCCATTCCATCCCAGTTTCTAGGCCAGCAGTTGGAACTCTGTGGTCATCTCACCGGTTTATTGTCATCCCCCTCCCTGGTAGTGCTAGTGATTCATGTCATGGTGGTCGTCTGTGGTGGGGATTGGGTAGTCTGATTCTGTTTCCTCTCCTCCTGACACACAGCTATACTGTAATTCCCAGATTCTCTTGCAGATAGAGGGGAGCTGGGAATTATGGTCTAGCTAGACCATGTGACCTAGTTTTTACCAATGAAATGTGGATGGAGGTGATGGTCCCACTTCTAGGCGCGGTCCATGGAAGCCTCCCACGTGGAAGGTACTTTTCCCTTTACAGCTTGATACATCCAGTAGAGTGATCTTGGAAGCCGTATGTTGAAAATTATGGAACCACAAGATGGAAGGAGCTGGGTCCCTGAATGAGTTTTTGGAGGAAAGCCATCTGCCGATCAGGAAAATCCATTTTGGATTTTATGTGAGCCACCTCCATAACTATTGTGTTAAGCCACTGGAGGCTGGAGTTTGTTACAGCAGTGACCATTATCCTCACATAGTGGCATTATTGATTTTGCGCCACAGGAACCCAAGGAAGGGTTGGGGTCCCTTCGGTATCTTGGGGAGCACTATCCCCAGCGGAAGTTGGGTAATAGGATGGCCCCCTTCAGGGAGGGCTGATGGGGCGCGGGAGAACGATCGTCGCTTTGCTACTCCTGGTAAGCATGACATAAAGAAGCCTCTCTTTAAGACTTCCTCTCCGAATCCCAAGCTGTGGATATTAATACATTTGTATAGATTCATGGGAGAGTTCAGGGGTTTTCTGAAATTGCCTCTGAATTTATTTGCAGGAAAATAGGGGTTAGTAACTACTGGTACTGCTTTATACACAGAGCAAGTAAACTCCATCTTTACCATGGTCAACTGTAGCAATAGAATTCAGTGTTTTCTATATCACAGATAGAAAAAGTAACACAAACTTCATCCATTTCATCTTCATATATAGTAAGGCGAGGTGTCTGAGAGGACGAGGTGAGAAAGGCAAGACTGGCGTTCGTGCTCTTCAAGTGGCTCTCAAAGGGAGGAGATTGGCTTATAGTAGCAGGGTCCAGGTAGCATGGGAATTCAGTATTTTTATCTTTAAAGCAGTTAGAAACAAGTGTTTACAGGTGCCATACAGTCACGAAGCCAGGCCAGAAGCCAGGTTGTAAGTGCTGTAATTCAAGTAAGCTTTTGGTTAATTTAAAGGGATGTGTGTTACACCAGCTCCTAACTCATAGCCATCTTCTGTTTCATTTTTTTGATTACTGAGAAGTGACACTCAAATGTTTATTTTTTCTTAGAGTACTGTTTTTTTTTTTTTTTAACCGAAAGCTTATATTTCTATTTCTCCTAAGTTATAAACTTACCGATGACAAAATGTATTTATTATTTGAGTTCTGTAATGCATACAACACTGTCTTTTTTCTATATGCAGTGCTGATAATATTAGCTGAGGGTACGTGACTAGCTGTGTGGTGTTGTTAGGAAATGAATCTGTAAAGGGTGGGCCAGGGCCATTCAGTGAACGATCTTGCTTGATGCTCTAGGATCCTGGATTTCACTGTATAAGCAATACACATCCATAAGTGCGGAAAAGGGATAAGACGAGATTTGGGCTTTTAGAAAGAAAACCCTAGCCAGGTGTGGTGGTGCACGCCTGGAGTCCCAGCTACCCAGGAGGCTGAGATGGAAGATTGCTTGAGCTTGGGAGTTCGAGACCAGCCTGAGCAACATTTTTTTAAAAGAGCCCCAAAAAGAAAGCAAACTCTAGCTTTAGGATGCTAGATCCATTGACATGTGGAACAGAGCAGTGGTTCTTAATTCTGGGTGAGCTTCAGAGTGGCCTCACAGCGCGGCTAGTCTGGGACTGCACGCAAAAGAGCAGCACAGAGCCGGCACATGGTGGGGCTCTCCAGCCCACCCAGACCTGCTGCTCTTTATGAACCCGCAGCCCAAAGCCAGGCAGAATCAAGGATGTCTCCACAGGTGCAGGTGTGGGTAGCTTATGTGCCTTAGCCACACCCTGGCAAGTAACTATCCCTTTTCGTAACAAAGCTTTCCTGGGCACTCGCCCTGCCAACCGCCGAGTTCTCCTCTCCCGGAGGCAGTGAGCGTGGAATGCCCTTGTCTACGTTGGGAGAAGGATATAAAGGATTATGGATGAAAAGGCCTCCATTATTATTTCCAAATACCTTCTCCCACAAGCGCCTTTTATATAAAACAAAACCAAAAAATTTCCACCCACTAAAACCCCTGGCTAACGCCCTATGATTGTCTTTCTCTTTATAGCTAAGAATCTTAAACAAGAGTTTGCCCTTTATTGAGCACTCCGTTCCTTCTTCAACATGCAATTTGTAATTTGACTTCTGTCTCTCCATCCCATCCTGCTCAAACTGTTTTTCCTGAGGTTGTTTTCTCTTCTTTTATTTTTCATACCATCTTCTTTTCTTTTCTCTTTTCTTTTCTTTTCTTTCTTTTCTGAGACAGAGTCTCACCGTTGCCCAGGCTGGAGTGCAGTGGCGCAATCTCAGCTCACCGTAGCCTCTGCTTCCTGGGTTCAAGTGATTCTCCTGCCTCAGCCTCCCAGGTAGCTGGAATTACAGGCACGCACCACCATGCCCGGCTAATTTTTGTATTTTTAGTAGAGATGGGGTTTCAGCATGTTGGCCAGGCTGGTCTTGAACTCCTGACCTCAAATGATCCACCTGCCTCAGCCTCCCAAAGTGCTGGGATTACAGGCGTGAGCCACTGCGCCCAGCGTCTTTTGTTTTCATCCAACATCTCTGACTCTTTTTTCTCAGCCTCTGTTTTGAGACAATTATCTTTCTATCTGGACTATTAATGTCCACTAGAGTTTCATCTCCGTCCTTCTTTTCATTTACACCCTTTCTGGGAAATCTCTTCCATACCTAAATCTGTATCTCAACCTGGAAAACATTTTTAAAGTCTCTATAAAAAAAGTGTTTCTTAGTTCAAAGGTAAAATTTTAGGAAAATTAAATTGAAAACGTATAAGAAAATAACAGTAATGGAAACTAGATTTGAAAATGAAAATGACAGGCTGGGCACAGTGGCTCATGCCTGTAATCCCAGCACTTTGGGAGGCTGAGGCAGGCAAATCATTTGAGGTCAGGAGTTTGAGACCAGCCTGGCCAACATGGCAAAACCCCGTCTCTACTAAAAATATCAAAATTAGCCAGGCATGGCGGCGTGCGCCTGTAATCCCAGCTACTTGGGAGGCTGAGGCAGGAGAATTGCTTGAACCTAGGAAGCAGAGGTTGCAGTGAGCCAAGATTGCGCCATTCCACTCCAGCCTGCGCAATTGAGTGAGTCTCCATCTCAAAAAAAAAAAAAAAAGAAAAAAAAATGGAAATGATGTTAGAACTATGAGATACAACCAAATTAAGACTCATTAAGTACCTGTATAAAGAAAAATGAAAGCATAAAAACATGAACAGAACATCCAATTCAAAAACGCTAGGGAAAAAAGGTAAACTGAAAGAAAGCAGAAAGGAGAAATTCATGAAGATAAAAACAGAATTAATGGGATTGGGAAACAGTGCAACAGTAGGAACCAATAAATGAAAGTTTGTTTTTTTGCAAAAGGTTAATAGAAAGATAAATCACTAGCAGTGTCTTATTTGGGAAAGTAAAAATAGAAGATAACTTGGGAGACAGAATCATTAAAACATAGGAAAATTTCACATCTAATGAGAGTCGTTTGTACAACTCTGTACAAGCGAATTTGAACACCTGGCTGAAACAGTCAACTTTCTAGTAAAATACAATGTGCCAGAAGCAGTCCTAGTCATATGTATATAGATTGGAAGACTTACTATTGTTATGACGGCAATACTCCCCAAATTGATTAACAGATTCATTGCAATCTCTATCAAAATCCTGGTTGCCTTTTTTTTTTTTTTTTTTAAGAAATTGACAGTTAATTCTAAAATTCATATAGAAATGCAAGGGACCTAGAATAGCCAAAACAATCTTGAAAAAGGATAACAAAGTTGGACTCCCATTTCCCAATCTCAAAATTTACTGAAAAGCTACAGTAATTAAGACTGTGATACTGGTAATAATGATGTAAGTTTAGACACATACATCAATGGAATAGAATTGAGAGTCTGGAAATAAACCCTTACACTATGGTCAGTTGATCTTCAATAAAGATGGCAAGACAATTCAATAGAAAACAAGAATAGTCTTTACAACAAATGGTGCTAGGATGACTGAATATCCACATGCAAATGAATGAAGTTGGACCCTACCACACACCATATATGAAAATTAACTCAAAATGAATACAAGGGCTGGGCGCAGTGGCTCACGCCTGTAATTCCAGCACTTTGGGAGGCCAAGGTGGGCGGATCACCTGAGGTCGGGAGTTCAAGACCGGCCTGGCCAACATGGCGAAACCCCATCTCTACTAAACATACAAAAATTAGCCGGGCCTGGTGGCTCACACCTGTAATCCCAGCTACTTGGGAGGCTGAGGCAGGAGAATCGCTGGAACCCGGGAGGCGGGGGTTGCAGTGAGCCGAGATTCACCACTGCACTCTAGTCTGGGCAACAGAGTGAGAGTGTCTCAAAAAAAGTAAAAAGGAAAAAAAAAAAAAAGAAGAAGATCTCAATAAAGAGCTAAAATTTAAGACCCTTAGAAGAAAACATTGGTGTGAATGTTTGTGACCTTGGATTAGGCAGTGGTTTCTTAGCTATGATACCTCAAACAAGCAACCCAAGACAAAAATAGATAAATTGAATTTCACCAAAATTAAAAACTTCTGTGCTTCAAAGGACACTGTCAAGAAGATAAAGAGACAAGCCACAGAGTGGGAGAAAACATTTGCAAATCATATATCTGATAAGGGGTCTAGTACCTGTAATATATAAAAAATTGACAACAATAAAAAGACAAATAACCCAATTAAAATGTGGACAAAGTATTTGAATAGATATTTCTCTAAGGAAGATTATTTAATGGCCAAAAAAAAAAAAAAAAACACATGAAAATATGCTAAGCATCATTAGTCATCAGGGAAATGCAAATCAAAATCGTAATTAAATACTACTTTAGATCTACTAGAATGGCTGTAATTTTAAAAATGAAAGATAGCAATTGTTGGTGGAAGTATAAAATGGTGCAGCCACTTTAGAAAACAGTTTAGTAGTTCCTGAGAAAGTTAAATGTAGAGTTATCATATGACCCAGCAAATTCTTTCCTAGGCATATACTGAAGAGAAATGAAAAAATATGTCCACACAAAAACTTGTGGATGAATGATCATAGTAGCATTATTTATAACAGCCGACAACTCACATGTCCGTCAGGTGATGAATGGATAAACGAAACATGATCTATTCATAAAATAGACTATTATTCAGCTGTAAAAAGGAGTGAAGTACTGATACATGTTACAACGCGGATGAATCTAGAAAACATTATGCTGAGTGAAAGAAGCTGGACACAGAAGGCCACATGTGTATGACATTTATATGAAATGTCTAGAGCAGGCAAATCTGTAGACACACAGATCAGTGGCTGTGAGGAGGTAAGGGGAGGGAGGGATGGACGTAACTGCTACCAGGTATGGGGATTCTTTATGGGGTGATTAAACTGTTCTAGGATTAGATGGTGGTGATGGTAGCTCAACCTTGTGAATATACTAAAAACCACTGGATTGTACACTTAAAAATCAATTGATGAAAAAAGCAAAACAAACAAACTGATCTCATAAAGATAGAAAATCTAAACACACTAATTTACGCAGAATCATTAGGCACGTTTTCAGAGTTCTCTCACCAAAAGGCTTCAATCCAGATAGTTTCATAGGATAATTCTTATCAAAGAAGAACATTTTAGCTCTAGTGCTACTTCATCTCTTTCAGAGAATAGGAAAAGAAGGAAAACTTCCAAATTCTTTTTCCAAAGTAAGTATAATGTTGATATCAAAAACCTAACAAATATTGCATTAAAAAAACTTACAAAACAATCTTCTGAATATCTGTACACAAATTGTAAATAAAATATTAGCAACAAAAATCAGTGGCACACGTAAGCAAGTGGAGGTTTATTCCAGAAATATAAAAATAGTTCTGTATTGGGAAGTTTATTAATGTGATTTATCATAGAAACAGATCTGTGAAGAAAAATCATAGGATCATCTCTATAGAGGCATTTGACGGAATTCACATATTCATAATTTTAAAGACTCAATAAAGTAGAAATTAAGGACATGCTTTCTTAGCATAAAATATGTGTGTTTCAGCCCAAAATCTAGTTTCTTACTTAATAAAGAAGGCACAAACAGCATTTTCATTAATGTCAGGAATAAGATAATGATATCTGCATTTGCTGTTATTATTTAGTATTGACTAGAAGTATTAACCAATATAATTAGACAGGTGATAACAGACACATAAGTATTTGACATTAAATGGTATAAAGATAGAAGAAAGAGCTATCTTTTTTCACAGATATATGATTAAATATGTGTGGAATGGAAAAATTACAAAGAAAAATAATATTTGCTGAAGTATAGTAGGGAATAAAATTAATATATAGAAATAAAGAGTGTTCAACTATACAAACAATGCCCAGTTGGATGATATAATGGAAAATAAGACTCATTTACAGTAGCAACAAAAAAGCTAAAATTTATAGACAAAAATATAACAAAAATATGTTACATTCAGATAACCTGAAATATATAAAAATAGATGAACAAATAGACATACTATGTTTTTGAATAAGAAGACTTGAAATTATAAAGATGCCAAATAATCCTAAATTAACTTATTAAGTTAACACAATCTCAATTAAAATATCATCAGATCTTTTCTGGAGCTAGATAAGTGAATTTTGATTTTCATAAGAAAATTAGCAAGAATAGGCAAGAAAACTCTGATAAAGAGTAAGGCGGTGAGTTTAGCTTTTTTTGATATTAAAACATATTACAAATCCTCTATTGTTAAAACAGTATGGCATAATGGATCAATGAGATAGAATAGAAAATCCAGAAATTGTTCCAAGTGCATATGGAAAGTTAATATAGGATATAAATGGCATCTCTGATGTGTGGGAAAAACATAGATTTAACTGGATAGCTATTTGAAAAAATATAAAATTGGATCTATACTTCATGCTGTATAGTAAGATAAAGTTGGTATGCAACAAGTATCTAGGTTTAAAACAAAACCTTGTTAAGTATTTAAAAATATGAATGAATTCCATTATAAACTTGGAGTAGGAAAAATAAAAGCCAGATGTAAAAAGATTTTAAAATTTAATAAAATTTTACATAATAAAATTTTATGCCAAAAAAAGAATTATAAAATCAAGAGATTTTATAACATCTTGAGAAAAATCTTACATTGTAAATGGCTAATAACGCTGATATTGTGTAAAAGTGGTAACTCTTTAAAAAAATTTGATTAACCAGAAATTTCCATTCCTTGACCACAGAGAAAAAAGGAATCTAGTATGCCATTATTTTGAAATTTAATTTTTCAGTGTACCCCCTTATTTACTGCATTATTCACAATAGCCAATATAGGGAATTAACATAAGTGTCCAAACAAATGAAGGGATAAGGAAAATGTGATATGTATACACAGTGAAATATTATCTAGTATTTTAAAAACGTTTTATTTTGAAATAATTTTAGAGTTATAGAAATGCAAAAAAATAGTACCCAGGATGGGCAACATAATGAAACCTTGTCTCTACCAAAAAAAAAAAAAAAAAAAAAAAGCCAAGCGTGGTAGCTTATGCCTGTGGTTCCAGCTACTCAGGAGGTTGAGGTGGTTGGATTGCTTGAACCCAGGAGTTTGAGGCTGCAGTGAGCTATGATGGCATCACTGCACTCCAGCCTAGGCAACAGAGTGAGACCCTGCCTCTAAAAAAAAAAAAAATTGTGCAAGAGAGTTTCTGTGTATCCCTCACCCCATTCACATCTTACATAACTACACTACAATGATCAAAACCAAGAAATTAACCTTGGTTCAGTACCATCAACTGAACTAGAGACGTACTAGAGTTTCACCAGTTTTTCCACGAATTCCCTCCTCTCTCCCAGGATCCATGCAGAACCCTGTCCTGCACTGTCGTCTTGTCTCTTTAGTCCTCCAATCTGTGACAGTTCCTCTTTCAAGACCTTGATACTTTTGAAAAATCCTGCTGAATTCTTTTTTAGAATGTCCCTCTGTTTGGGTTTGCCAGATATTTTCCTGTGATTAGATTGAGGCAGTATATTTTTGGCGAGAATACTATACACAAGTGAGTTTGTGCCCTTCTCTGAGCATCATGTCAGGGAATCCATGATGTTGCTATGCTTTAGTACTGATGATGTTCACCTTAATTGCTTGCTTAAGATAGTGTCTGCCAGGTTTCCTCACAGCAAAGTTTATGAATTTTCCTTTTGTATTTGGTAAATATCTTGGAAGAGATACTTCGAGACTGTGCAAATATTGCTTCCCCCCAGACTCTGGTCCACAAGTAGCATCCGTTGGTCGATCTCACCTGTGACTGTTTTTACTGCGGTTTTTGCCAAGCGGTGTTTCGGTGTCATTTTTAACAAGGAAATTCCAGGACAGTGGGCTTGTTCTTGTTTTGTTTGGGCAATTGGCAGCCATTGGGCAATGTGGAATTTAGAATTACTTAGGCCTTTCCCAACACAGAAAAATGCTGTAGTCTATTAATTCAGTAAACATTTATGAAACCCTTGTTATGACCAAGGCCTCTTGGAGAAATACGCAGACAGCACGGGGTCTGGTCTGCACCTGAGTCTTTTTCTCTGCCACTGCTTTTCACCTTGAATCACACTTGCCATCAAGATTTGTTAGAAGATGTTACCGCAAAAAGTGCTGAGAGACAAGCCCAGGAGTCAGAGGATGGGACCAATTTCCAGTTTTGCCCCAGACTAGCTATGTTATTAGCAGGGCGAGTCAGATAGCGTCTCAAAGTTCTAGTCTCCTTATTTTTAAAATGAGGAATATAATATAGATTGATATAAGAATTAAATGAGTGGATATATATGAAAGTACTGTTTAATTGAAAGGCATTTTTCAGCTATCAAGTGTTCTACAAATTCATTAATTATTGGCTGGGCACAGTGGCTCACGCCTGTAATCCCAGCACTTTGGGAGGCTGGGGGGTGAGGATCGATTGAGCCCAGGAGTTCAAGACCAGCCTGGCCAACATAGCGAGGCCCTGTGTATAAAAAACAAACACACAAACATGAATTATACCTCATTTCCTATTAAGTGTGAGCTTTTTCTAGGTGTTAGAATATAACAATGAAAGACAAGGCCTCCGCCCTCAAGGAACTTACATTTTCGAGGAGAAAGATGGATCATGGACAAGTAAGCAAGTAATAAATATAATTTCAAATAGTAATAAATGCTATACTGTAAATAAAACGGGATGATGTAACAAAATGTACTGTAAAGAAAATAAAGGAGGATAATACATTAGAGAGTTGGGGTGTGGTTAGGTGGGATGGAATAGTTCAGATGTTCTGGTCAGGGAAAGTGTCTCTGGAAGTAATTTTTGAGGTAAGAACTTTAAGATTAGAAGGAGTCGGCTGTGTGAACTAGGGGAAAGCAAATATAAAGGCTCTTTGAAGGGGAGAGGGTTAGGACGCTGGAGTAAAGCAAAGAGGATGGTGTACCTGTGAGGTCGCTAGAGAGTGGTGTAAGATCAAGCCAAAAAGCTTGGCAGGGTCAAATGATGTAGAGCCTTACATGCCGTGAAAAAGAAGTTTCTCGGTGCAGTTTGTCAGGAAGAAGTTGACCAGGAAGCCGTTGAAGGGTTTTAAGCAGGGCATTACATGTTCTGATTTTCATTTGAAAAAGATTGTTCTGGCTGCTGTGAGAATGGATTGAGATGGCCGGCGAGAGCAGAAGCAGAATGACAGCCTGTGGTCTACTGTAGTGGTCCAGGCAAGAGGGAATGGTGGCCAGGCAAGCTTGGTGGCAGTGAGTTGTAAGATGTTATTGTTATGGGCTAAAATTCATGTCTTAGAGTCTTAACCTCTGGTGTACCTCAGAATGTAACCTTAGTTGGAGATAAGGTCTTTAAAGAGATGATTAAATTAAAAAGTCCAAACCAAAGGGAGGTGATTAAGTTAAAATGAGGCCATTAGGGTGGGCCCTAATCCAATCTGACTTGTGTCCTTATAAGAAGAGGAAGTTTGGACACCCAGAGAGACACTGGGATGCTCACACACAGAGGGGTGACCAGGTGAGGGCACAGGGAGAAAAAGTGGCCCCTATAAATGAAGGAAGGCCTCAGAAGCAGCCAACCTGCTGACCCCTTGATCTGGGACCTCTGGCCTCCGGAACCAAGAAAATCAATTTCTGTGGTTTAAGTCACACGCTCTATGGTAATTTGTTATAGCAGCCCTAGCAAACTGATAGAACTATGAAAATGGTGGTTATGGTGGTGATTTTTTCATTGTATTTATCACTACCTAAAATTTGCTTACATTTCTTTGTTTATTCTTTCACTCCCTTGATTGTAAGTTCCATTACAGCAGGGATTTTGTCTAATTCATAGTAATCACAGCACCGAGGGGAGTGCCTGCACCATGGCAGATGAAAAGTGACTGTGTGGTTAAATTATTTCTCAGTCACTCTGTGTAATATCCAGTATTTTATAGAGCTTTTGTTTTTAATGATATATAGAAGATCCAGAGTTTATTAGGCGGCTACAAACTCTAGCACATAGGACTATATAAGAAATAATACTGCAGCAAGTTAGAACCAGGTGTTCAGGAGCATGTTTTAGCAGTGGAGAAGTGATCTCTTGATTAGGGGGACCTTGGATAAAAGAGGCCTTTTTTGAACAGAATAGCTCTGCTGAATAAAGAGATTTAGTCACTATTTTTACCTTCATTTCATGGCTTTTCCAAAATAAGGTTCATGTGTGAAAAATGCCCTCCATAAGGGCGAGGTCTTTATTTTGTTCTCTGCTGTTCTGTAAATGATACCAGCACATTACAGGCTTCAAATATTTGTTAAATGAATGAAAACCATTTTCAAATCCTGCTTTGTCCTTAGACATTTTTGGATTGCTTTAAATGTTCTCTTATCCTTAGCATAATATTAGCTATTTAATAGAGCAGGTAAAATGTTTTGCCTATTTTTTTGGTCTCTTATAATTGTGTGAAATGTTCTGAATCTGGTCTTCACTTTGGTGTTTTTGACCTTAGGCTGCCCTTAAACGGAAGTCACAGCCTAGCTCAATGGCACTGGCTCCCCCTTGTGTCAGGAACGTGATACTACACCCACTAAATGCCAGCCTGCCAAGAACCAAGCTTCCCCGGGTCAAACATTTTAAGTGGTCCAAATGCTATACATAATTAAATGATGACACCGTGATTGGGCCACCTTATTGGGGATCATTTGTTCTGAAATAGTCTTACTCCTAGCCCCTACTGTATATATAGTACAGGTACAGAAAAATATTTTTTATACTTGTAACCATAAAGGCTTTTGGAGTTAGTTTGTACTTCTTATCAATGTAAGACATCTACTTTGACAAAAGAAATCCAATGTTGACCGAGTATGGTGGCTCACGCCTGCAATACCAGCACTTTGGGAGGCCAAGGCGAGCAGATCACTTGAGGTCAGGAGTTTGAGATCAACCTGGCCAGCATGGTGAAACCCTGTCACTACTAAAAACACAAAAAATTAGCTGCGCGTGGTGGTAGGCACTTGTAATCCCAGCTACTTGGGAGGCTGAGGCAGGAGAATTGCTTGAACCTGGGAAATGGAGGTTGCAGTGAGCTGAGATCGCTCAACTGCACTCCAGCCTGGGCGACAGAGCGAGACTCTGTCTCGAAGAAGAAAAAAAAAAAAAAAAAAGAAAGAAAGAAAGAAAAAGAAATCAAATGTGTCAGCATATTTTAAATACTTTATATGGAACAGTTGATTTTCATTTTCTTTCAAAAGCCTACCAAAATTGAGGAGTTAGCATTTTTTTAATCCCATGAAATCAATTTAAAAGGAAGAAAATTATTTTTCAAAGAGACAAAATTTTTTTTTCAAGAGTAGTATTTGATTTCTCTTTTGTGTACATGGTAGAATACTGAGTGAGTTGCTCCTAGCCACTCTCGCTGTTGCGGAGATGAACCTGTACAGGGGCGGCCCCAGGAAGACCTCTTTAGCTGTCTAAATGGAGTGGTTTTGACTCTCACCATCAGTGGTGTGCTGGAGCCAGATTGTGCCGACTTATCCCAGCTCACAAGAGCTAATGGCTAAATTTCAGGAATTCTGTAAACTAATGTTTAAAGCTACTTTATATTAAAAATAAATTATATAGACTTAATTCAATTATATTAAAAAATAAGGGTGCTTTCTTCAGCAGCACTTATCCAAGATCAGAACAACACTGAGAAGATGAGCATGGCACCTGCACAGGCTGACACACAATATGGGAGGCATCCCATGTTTTTTCAGGTTATTCTATATAACATGCACAATAAATGCTTTTATTAACAATGACAAAAAGAAAGGTAATAAATACTCACAATTTACCACTTCCTAATTACTTTACTATATTTTACTCATATTTATGCTTTGAGGTTATTTGTGTCTAGTGTATGTATGGTGGATGTACCGTATAATCATGGTATGCTATTGTGCATTTCTTTCAGACTCCACCTTTAGTGATTTCATGTTTGTAATTGGCAGCTTGAAATCCATCTTGGCACAATGGAAATAAAACCACAATGGAAATAAAAAAGGCTCCAAATCAGGGCTTTTTGCCAATGAGGAGCCAGTGATAACCAGCCCATTACTGTATGCAAAATGAGTTTGTATCTTTTTTCTCTACTCCAAAAACTTAAAGGAAGGAATCATTAAACTTTAAAAAGCTATTTTAATTTTATTTTACTACATTGGTTTCCGTTTTTTTATTTTATTATTTATTTATTTATTTATTTTTATTTTCTTTTTTTGAGATGGAGTCTTGCTCTGTCACCCAGGCTGGCGTGCAGTGGCACCATCTCAGCTCACAGCAAGCTCCGCCTCCCGGGTTCAAGCGATTCTCCTGCCTCAGCCTCCTGAGTAGGTGGGATTACAGGCACCCACCACCACGCCTGGCTATGTGTGTGTGTGTGTGTGTGTTTAATAGAGATGGGTTTCACCACGTTGGTCAGGCTGGTCTTGAACTCCTGACCTCAAGCAATCCTCGGCCCCCGACAACAAAGTGCTGGGATTGCAGGCGTGAGCCACCATGCCCGGCTTGGTTTCAGTTGCTTAAATAGTTGTCTGAAAAGATAACTTTAATAATTTTAAATTCTCTACTAATTTTAATAATGTTAAGAATAGTTTTAAAAGTTGCTTTAATTTAATTTAATTTATTTATGTTGAGATAGAGTCTTGTTCTGCCAACCAGGCTGCGGTGTGATGGCACCAGCATAGAGCTCACCGCAGCTTCCACTTCACCTGCTCAAGTGATCCTCCCATCTCAGCCTCCAGAGTAGCTGGAACTACAGCCACATACCACCATGGCCTGGCTAATTTTAATTTTTTTGTGTGGAAACGGGGTCTCACTGTATTGCCCAGGGTGGTCTTGAACTCCTGGACACAGGTGGTCCTTCTGCCTCAGCCTTCCACAGTGCTGGGATCACAGGTGTGAGCCACCTTGCATTGTCACTGGTCGAGGGTCGTGACTGCAAGTTGTCCAGGTTCTTGGCATTTTGAACAAAGAATTGGACAAAATGCCCAGCAAAGCAAAGAAAGTGTGAAGCAACAAAAGAACAAACGCAGGGGTTCATTGAAAATCAAAGCACACTCCACAGTGTGGGGGCGGGCCAGAGCGGCAGCTCCGGGGTCCAGATGCAGAATCATCTTGGGTCCAGATACCCGCTAGAAGTTTCCCATCGGCCCCTTCATGTTCACCTATGTAAATGAAGTGGGAGCCCACGGTCAGTCTGAATGGTTGCAGAAAGCAGTCAACCAGAGGCTGAAGTGAAGTTACAAAGGTCACACTCCTGTGCAAACAGGAGTGGGTTCTCACAGCCAATCAGAGGCTAGGGTGAAGTTACAAAGTTATACCTCTACGCAAACAAAGACTTGGCAGGCGATCAGTCTGATTGGTTGTGGACAGCAGCCATTCAGAGGCTGGAGTGAACAGGTGCAGAGGAAGACAACCTGCAGTCAGTCTGGTTTGTTGCAGACAGCCGATTTCCCGTCTGCCTCCCAGAAAAGGTAGCGAGTTTGCAAAGGGAGCAGCCTGTGGTCCTTTTGTTACTTAGGCTGGAAAGTTGGGGGTTTCCTTTCAATTGAGTTCTAGGAAGTCAGTGTGAAGCAGCCTCCCTGCCCCAGACCCTATTCCCCTGCCTCAGCCTGGCCTAAAAGCTTTACTTTAATCTTTAATCAATTCACTTCATTCAAAGTCTCATTTAGTAGAAAAAGGTTAACCAACCTTAATATTGTATATAATTTTACCAGTTATTTTATCTTTTTGTTTCATTTTCTAGTTCCTGTCTGATGTCTTGTTTTCTTACATCTAAACTTCTTTCTTTGATTTTCATCATTAAGCTATGAAGTTTTTTTTCCTATCTCCTGTAACTTCTTTTCACCGATTTCAGTGTTTTCACATTTTTCTCTTCAGCTGTCTCCCTTTGCAGACCTTGATCCTCTTTCTCAGAATTAATGGCCTGATCTTTTCCCGACCTGTGCTCCTTCTCGTCTTCTCTTTTACTCTCAGCTCACCTTTAGGATCCTCACTACTCCTGAGGCCGAACTGTTAGCAATACGGTTTCCTCCATTGTGGCCAGGACCCCAGCTCCATCCTGATACCATCTGGACATATACAGGCCCACCTGGCCCCTCCTGCTGTTTTCCCATGTCCTTGGCACCGGAATTACGATGTGAGAATAGTGCATAGGATCATTCGGTCATTTGTGCCTCTAGCCCCGTGTTTCAGGACATGGGAGGACAAGGGAAGCTCTGAGTCGTTTTTGCTTCTGCTATAATTTCTTTTTATTCTCATCTCAAGGAATTTGGAAGGCCTTTTGAAATAAATGCATCTCATTCCATTATCATTTGAGGAAAGAAACATTTGAGAAGAAAGGGCGATTAATATTTAAACACCACCTCCCTTCCCCTACCTGATTTGCCCTTACATTTTTTTCTTCTCACTTACTCTCTTATATTGCCTTTACTGGGCAACTCCGTCAACGAATTGCCACTGAAAGGCACCGGACCGGTGAGCTGCCTTGGGGTGAGGTCAGTGTGATCCTTCAGCTGGGAGCCATTGCTCCTCTTTAGAGGGCGAGCCATTGCTTCCGCTGATGAGCCGAGCCTGGAGTGCAGCGAGTCCGTCTCCAAACCCATGTCTTCCAGCAGCAGGGAGCCCCTCACAGCACTGCTCTCATCAGCGTTCATGAAGGATGAAAAGGGCTTCGTCTTTTCCATACACACTTGACTCTTGAGCAGTGTGGGGGTTCGGAGCACTGATCTCCCCTACAGTTGAAAATCCACATATAACTTTTGACTCTCCGAAAACACAACTAACAGCCTGCTGTGGACTGAAAACCTTACTAACAACATAAACATCAAGTAACACACATTTTATATATGTATTATCTACTGTATTCTTACACTAAAGTAAACGAATGTTACTTTAATAAGAGAAAATATTAGGCCAGGCATGGTGCCTCACACCTGTAATCCCAGCAGTTTGGGAGGCTGAGGCAGGCGGATCACTTGAGGCCAAGAGTTCAAGACCAGCCTGGCCAACATGGTAAAACCCTATCTCTACTAAAAATCCAAAAATTAGCCAGGTGTGGTGGCGGGCACCTGTAATCCCTGCTACTTAGGAGGCTGAGGCAGGAGAATTGCATGAACCTGGGAGGCGGAGGTTGCAGCAAGCAGAGATGGTGCCACGGCACTCCAGCCTGGTCGAGAGAGCTAGACTCCATCTCAAAATATATGTATATGTGTATTATTAAGAAAATCCTAAGGGGCCGGTGCAGTGGCTCACGCCTGTAATCCCAGCACCAGCACTTTGGGAGGCCAAGGCAGGCGGATCACTTGAGGTCAGGAGTTTGAGACCAGCCTGGCCAACATGGTGAAACCTCGTCTCTACTAAAAATAAAAAGTAAACTTAGCTGAACGTGGTGACACATACCTGTGATCTCTGCTACTTGAGAGGCTGTGGCAGGGGAATCACTTGAACCCTGGAGGCAGAGGTTGCAGTGAGCCGAGATGGTGCCACTTGCACTCCAGTCTGGGTGACAGAGAGGCACTCTGTCTAAAAAAAAAAAAAAAAAAAGAAAAAAAGAAGAGAGAATATATTTACTACTCATTAAGAGGAGGTAGATCATCACAAAGGTCTTCATTTTCATCTTCACATGGAATAGGCTGAGGAGGAGGAGGAGGACGAGGAAGAGGGGTTGGTCTTGTTTTGAGTGGCAGAGACAGAAGAAAATCCACATCTCGGTGGACTTGTGCTGTTCACACCATGTTGTTTGAGGGTCCACTGTGCCTTTCTTTTACCTGCAAGGAATGGTGGACTGACACACAGCCTCATCTCAACTTTCACTTCAGGAAACAATATTTTAGATCTATCCAGGGTTGCCAAGTTTCTGAAGTACTGAGTGAAAATGTTGTAACTAATATATTTTGTTATGAAACTGAGGATTAAGACATCCTTCCTAACAAGCTTTTCAAGTCAAAGTGATACAGATAGTGTAACACAAAAGAGTAAATTGTTTTATAAATAGTTTATTTATATGAGGCAGGATTTCTGTGACTGTTTGCTATTACTGTGGTTTTGATGAATGAGAGTGAAATGTGCATATCTTTTTTTTTAAATAAAGTCTTTTTATTTAAAAAATTTCAAACTTCTAAACTGTAAGAGTGGTGCCCTGAACTCCCGCGCACTTTTACTCAGATTCACCAATCCCTCATGATCTGCCACATTTGTTTTCACCTCCTCTTTCTCCTTCTCCCTCTCTCCCCGTTTCTCTCTATATATGCACAAACACACATACGTATTTATACATTTTATTATTATTGTTATTTTCATCATCACCATTTTGCTAGACTATTTGAGAGTAAATTGTAAATGTTGTAACCTCTCCTGGAAAAGGTTCACTGTGGATCTTCTTTCTTTCTTTCTTTCTTTTTTTTTAGAGAAACGTGTCTGGCCATATTGTCCAGGTGGGAAATGGACGTGAACTCCTGGGCTTAAGTGGTCCTTCTACCCCAGCTTCCCAAGTAGCTTGGACTATAGGTGTGCACCATTGGGGTCTTCCTTCCTTTCTTTTTTTTTTGAGACAGAGTCCCACTCTGTCGCCCAGATGGGAGTGCAGTGGCTCAGTCTCGACTCACTGCAACCTCTACCTTCTGGGTTCAAGGGATTCTCATGCCTCAGCCTCTCAAGTAGCTGGCATTACAGGTGTGCAACATCATGCCTGGCTAATTTTTGTATTTTTAGTAGAGACAAGGTTTTGCCATGTGGGCCAGGCTGATCTCGAACTCCTGGCCTCAAGTGATCCGCCCACCTTGGCCTCCCAAAGTGTTGGGATTACAGGCGTGAGCCACTGTGCCTGGCCTCAGTGTGGGTCTTCTAAGACAAGAACATTCTCTTACATAAGCCACAGTGTCTGTGTGTTTCTTAGAAATAATCTTAGAGTCAGAGCACTTGGGTTAAGATGTCATTTGGCTCATTCCTCTGCTTCTTGCAGGTAAATTTCTAAACAGTACAAAACTGATATTTTCTGGGAGTGATAAACGCAAATTCTTATGGGGGCCAGCCTGTGATATAAAAGTGAGAATCAGAGTTCATACAGTGCTCATGACATGTGTGCATGCTCCACCTAAACAAACAAACATGCCAATCCTAGACTAAAGAAAACGGAAATAAGAAGAAATAAAAAACAACAACAACAACAACAAAAGATATCTGATGGCCAAGTTTGTCACTTGGGTCAACAGTTTGCGGCCCTGGATCTATGGCGAGAGCTCCCGTGGGGTGGGGTATCCACAGCTGTCTTTGGAAGCACTGTGTTACCGTTAGGAAGTTCTCCTTTAAGTCTGAATGCGTGACTGAGATTTATGAGAGGCAGCAGTTGCAGTGGCGGGTGGCATGGGTGCTAGCCTGGGTGTGTGAATCCCATTTCTACCATTTGCTCCCAGTGTGATCTTGGGAAAATTTCTTAACCTTTCTGTGATTCATTTTTCCTCATCTGTAAATTAGTACCTATCGCACACAGCTGTCATGAGGACGAAGTGAGGAAGAATACGTAAAGCACCTTACACCAGGGTCTGGCACACGTCATAAGACACTGTTGAACTGGATTCTGCTAACAGGAACCTGATGGCTAGAGGCTGTTTCTTCTCACACCCATGCAGATCATGATCCTGGAATAAGGGGAGAGGGATGTGAGGATTGTTCCTCCTAGAAGACCTAGAGATGTTCATTCTTGAGCCAGAAAGCTGCTTAATCTACTTTTCTCCCATTGTGAGTGGCTTTCCATTGTTCTTACCCCTGTTTTTTTTTTTTTCTTTCTTTCTTTCTTTTTTTTTTTGAGACGGAGTTTCGCTCTTGTTAGTAGAGACGGGGTTTCACCATGTTGGCCAGGCTGGTCCTGAACTCCTGACCTCAGGTGATCCGCCCGCCTTGGCCTCCCAAAGTCCTGGGATTACAGGCGTGAGCCACCGCGCCCAGCCCTCATCCCCGTTTTATTTTATTTTATTTTTTATTTTTATTTTTTTTGAGACGGAGTCTCGCTCTGTCGCCCGGGCTGGAGTGCAGTGGCCGGATCTCAGCTCACTGCAAGCTCCGCCTCCTGGGTTGACGCCATTCTCCTGTCTCAGCCTCCCGAGTAGCTGGGACTACAGGCGCCCGCCACCTCACCCGGCTAGTGTTTTGTATTTTTTAGTAGAGACGGGGTTTCACCATGTTAGCCAGGATGGTCTCGATCTCCTGACCTTGTGATCCACCCGTCTCGGCCTCCCAAAGTGCTGGGATTACAGGCTTGAGCCACCGCGCCCGGCCTCATCCCCGTTTTATATTCATCGTTCTTGTCAGACTTCTCCCCCAGCTCTTACCTGTATTTCCCTAGTGCTAAGGGGGTCACTGCCTGAATATTAACTATACGTGATCCCTGACAAGGTATTTAATGTCTTTGAGCTTTAGTTTTCTATCTGTAAAGTGGAGACAATAGTAGTACCTCCCTCCTAGTTGTGGTGAGGGTTCAGTGAGTTAATCTGTGGGTTACCGTGTCAGAGCAGTCCCTGGCACACGGTGAGTGCTGTGGAACTCTCAGCTATTGGTTAGGATGTGCATTCTCTTTCGTAGCTGTATTTCTCCATGGTGTACTCTATGCTTATGATCTACATTTTCTTTTTGCTGGCTGGCTTCTGGAGTGTTTTCTTCCTCTCTTTCTCCTCTGCAAGTGCTCTTACTAAGGTCAGGGGTCTTCTTTTTGTCCAGATCTAAGACTCTGCTTATTCTGTCAGCCTTCTGTAATATTTTATTTATTTATTTTGAGACAGAGTTTCACTCTGTTGCCTAGGCTGGAGTGCAGTGCCACGATCTCGGCTCACTGCAGCCTCAACCTCCTGGGCTCCAGTAATCCTCCCCCAAGTAGCTGGGACTACAGGCATGTACCACCACACCCACACCCCAGTAATTTTTTTTTTTTTTTTTTTTTGAGACTGAGTCTCACTCTGTCACCCAGGCTGGAGAGTGCAGTGGCACAATCTCGGCTCACTGCAGCCTCCGCCTCCTGGGTTCAAGTGATTCTGCTGCCTCAGCCTCCCAAGTAGCTGGGATTACAGGTATGCACCACCACGCCCAACTAATTTTTGTATTTTTAGTAGAGACGGGGTTACACCATATTGGCCAGGCTGGTCTTGAACTCCTGATCTAGTGATCTGCCCGCCTTGGCCTCCCAAAGTGCTGGGATTACAGGCGTGAGCCACCACGCCTGGCCTCCCAATAATTTTTTAAAAATTTTTTGTAGAGATGGGTTCTTGCCATGTTGGCCAGGCCACCTTCTGTAATATTTTAAACTGTAGCCACCTGGCCAGGCTCTCACCTTTAATCCCAGTACTTTGGGAAGCTGAGGTGGGGGGATCACTTGAGCCCAGGAGTTCAAGACCAGCCTGGGCAACATAGCGAGACCCCGTCTCTATTAAAAAAAAAATCAGCTGGGCATGATGATGTGTACTTGTAGTCTCAGCTGCTTGGAAGGCCGAAGCAGGAGAATCACTTGAGCCCAGGAGTTCGAGTCTGTAGTGAGTGTGATCGTGCCACTTCTCCAGCCTGGATAACAGAGCAAGACCCTATCCCCCAACCCAACCCAACCCCCCCGCCCCACCAAAAAGGAAGACAAAACCGTGGAGATTATTCTGCAGCCAGAAGCATGGGGGTAGGGGACAGTAAGGAGGTTACTGGAGAAAGGAAAGTGGAGATGAGGGGGGAAAGGAGGGAGTGGGAGGGAGACACTGGCTGATTGGCTGAGCAGTGGAAGGCTAGTGATGGCAGGATTCTGCAGTGGTGAGGCGTGGGGTGGATGAGTGTGACATGAAGCTGACCGTTACAAGAGAAGCCATTTAGAAGAAATACTGTGATTAGTGAAGGGAAGTCTGGAAATAGAATGGTTGAGAGTGGCAAAGCACCTATCAATTTTGTTCAAGATAAGGAAGATACCCGAATATTTCAAGGCAAAAGAGGAAACAGCTAATAAAGAAAAGAACGAAGCCACTGAGAGGGAGAGGTAAGCATGTGAGGAGCAAGAGCTGAGTGTGGAAACGAAAAACTAAGCGGTAGATTTGCTTCATTGAGGAGGAGCACTTTTAATTTCTCCAAGGCTAAGAGCACGAGGCAAGAGCTATAGGACATTCCTCTAAAGTGGTACAAAGTCAGCGACTGTAAAGGTGACATGAGGATTAATCGTAGCACCCAGTGATTGTGCAGTTCACGTCTGTTGAGTGAAATGGGTGATAAGGACGTTTCTGAGATGAAGGGAGTGAGTACTTTGGAGCTTGAGGCAAGAGATGCTCCAGAATAGCTGTTTTGAGGGAGTTTGCTAGGAGGTCAGCAGACGATTGAGAGGATTGTTAGGTCACAGCCAGGACAGATTTGATGTTAGATGGGGTGAATCTGTAGTAGGCCATGGTATTTTATTTTATTTTATTTTTTATTTATTGCAGCAGTGCTTTGCAGGAACAAAGAAAGTGAAAATCAGAGATGTTCAGGGTTATGGATTAACGGGAGGCGGGGTGGAGAGTTCAGGGTGGTGACAGTGGCCATTTTGAGTGGCTGAGTGTAGAGGATTGAGCAGCCGTGTGTAGATGAACTGCCGAGCACAGCTCCACGAGTGAGCCTAGGCCACACTAGTGGAGGAACCACGCAGCCAACCCGCAGAATGGTGGGAAAGAACAAGCCCTTGTTGATTCCGTCCCTCTGTGGCAGGCAGCTTGTTACGCAGCAGTAGAGGATGCACGCCGTGCCTCGTGTTGGCTGCACAGAGCAGGGAGCCTGAGGCAAGGGAGCCTGGCACAAAAGCAGAGGTCAGTCAGCTGGAGAAACTGGGCAGGTGGAGAAGAATAGGGGGGGTCTCTAGGGGGCACCCAGAAATATCCAGCACATCAGGAGAAGGGCAGGTTTTTGAATGTGGGAGTGAGGAGGAGGCTTGCCATCTTGAGATATACGGGCCTGGCGGCAAGTTGTGGCGATGTTAAGTACTAGAGGGAGCCCAGACACAGCTCCGACGGTCTCTTTTCTTCCGTCCCTGTTGCTCTCAGCAGAGGACCTTGCCCTGTGCTACACAGAGGACAGCCAAGTCTTTATATGCGAGTTTCTTCATCATCCCATTTCCAAAGACAAACTAGGGCTACAGATAGGAATTGTATGCTACAACTTGAGAGAACAGATAAGTCACATTACTTTTCTAAGTCCGATTAAATCTTGTACCCCTACTTGTCAAGACCAATAAAAAGTTAATATTAGTAGTTTTCGTGGCTTCTTTTAGTCTCTTATATTGTCCAGTAAGTTTTCTCTTAACCTTTCAATCAGTTGTTGTAAACTGCACCTTTAAATGAAATGACGTATAGCAAGTCTTTGAATAATGTTGTTACAAAGTTAGTGAGAAAAGAAACGGTTTTGTTATATGTCCTTTTGCTTACGGTTGCAGTTTCCAAGAACCCGTCAGTGATACTCAGAGAAGACTTGCTGTTCGGGGACCCCAAGGGTTAGTGCAGTCTCTGGGAGAAAGTAGAGAGAGGAAAAGCATTGTGCTCATGAGCTGTCTAGGCCTGAGACAGGGACAGCATCCATGTCACCTACATGAGGCCCAGCCGCAGGGAGCCTTAGCACAGCTTCCAGGGCCCCAGAGCTCAGCGAGGAGATTCGCTTTCCACAAGAGGAAGGAGGCACGTCAGTGCAGCAGAGGAGAAGAAGGTGGGTGAGATGTAGGTGAGCTCGTGGAGCAGTTTGTGGGTGTACAGGGTGAGTTCTTGAGGAAGCCATGGTTATTGTTCTTTAGGCCACTCTGGCCTCATCAGCAAAATAATCTGCCTTTTTTTCTTATATCATGAGGCCTTTGTTATTCGAGACTAGAGAGAAAGAAGTTGCTTACTGCCTGGGAGATGTCCCATCATGTGGGCTTCATTTTCTGTGGTCTACCGGGGCAGGTGAGACCGCAGCAGATTTGCTCAGCAGAGAAGAGGATGGTGATGGGTTCCTCAAGGGGATGTGGAAAGAGGGAGAGGGAAATTTCCTGTGATAGGGAAGAACTTGCCGTTCTCTCCCATGTAGCAACTTGCAGGTGGCAGGACCTAGGATGGGGGTGGCTGCAAGAACACTGAGCACTGAGTGGCCCAGGCCTTCTCACCCTCTCCGGAAGCCCACCCACCCAGTAAACAAGGCCCTCATCAGTCTGAAGCCCACCCACCCGGTGAACAAGGCCCTCATCAGCCTGAAGCCCACCCACCCGGTGAACAAGGCCCTCATCAGCCTTCTTTGCAAGGGCTCATTCCCAGTAGCATTGAAATATGCTTGCATCTTTCAGGTTTTCAGTATTAAAAAAGAAAAAACATCCTGTTTAACACCATGTTCCTCTCCAGACACCCCTTCCCTCCCCTTTACTTCTGTTTGTTTTTGGGATTTTTGTTTGTTTTTTGATGTGGGAGTCTCTGTATGTTGCCCAGGCTGGAGTGCCGAGCGCACTGGCTGTTCACATCGTGATCTCTGCTCACTGCAACCTTCATCCCCACTTCCCCTGGGCTCGAGCAGTCCTCCCACCTCAGCCTCCTGAGTAGCTGGGACTGCAGGCACCTGCCACCACGCCTGACTTCTCCCCTTCACTTCCTGACCCACTGCAATCTAGTTTCTCCTCCGCCTTCAACAGAGACTGCCCTTGTCAAATCATAGCTGGTCTCCTTTTTTACTAACTCCAGTGGATATTGCTCAGAATTTACCTTCCTTGACCTCTCAGCAGCATTGGAAAGCCAAGGATGACTTCCCATTTTCTTTTTGCTTAGCCTCCGTGCCACGGCCCTCTCCTGGATGTTCCCTTCCCTCTCTGGCTCCTCTGCTCCGTCTCGCATGCAGGTTCCTCTTTCTTGGATCATTCCTTGAATGTGGGTACCCCTCAGACCTCTTCCTTGTCTTTCCCAGCCAATACGCTCTACTTAGAGGAATTCTTCTGCTCCTGCGCCTTCCTGACCAGATCCGCATCTCCAGCCAGATCCTTCTCCTGCACTTCACACTCCTATGAGTATCAAGTCTGTGGTTTGATTTTACCCCACTTGTAAGCCAGTAAGTTAGCTTGTTACCGTTCCGTGGATGTTGGCACAAGACTTGAGACTCCTGGGTCAGTGACAAAGGACTTCATTCCCCTTGGCACAGCAGGCAACATGAGCATCAGCTTGTGGGTGACGGTTTCTCCTGCCCTCACCTTTTCGTGGTGATGGGCCCAGCTGGATGCCTGCACAGGCAATGGTTGCCATTACAGAAAGGGAACAGAGCTTTCAGAACAGAGAATTTCAGGGAACAGAACAGGGGATATCTACTGCTTTTATAGCAAGCAGGAAGCAAGCCTGCTCTTTGGCCTGGAGGGAGACATTGCGTCATCTCTCGAGGCTGCTCACTGCGACGTAACCCTGAGAGATGGTCAGGGTTTCATGGCATAACCAGCAAGAACAAGCATGTTGGGAATTCAGCGTGTCCCAGATTGAACCCCTCATCTCCCTCCACCCAAACTTTTTTACTTCCTTTTAAAAATTTTATTTTTATTTATTTTGCACATTTATTGGTATTTCTTTTAGAGACAGATCTCACTCTGTCACCTGGGCTGGAGTACAATTGCAGGATCGTAGTCCACTGCAGCCTTGAACTCCTCGGCTCAACTGATCCTCCCGTCTCTGTCTCCTGAGTAGCTGGGGCTACAGGCACATGCCACCACACTCAATTAATTTTTAAAATTTTTTGTAGACATGGCGGTCTTGCTGTGTTGCCCAGGCTGGTCTCGAAATCCTGGCCTCAAGTGATCCTCCCACCCTCGGCCTCCCAGAGTGCTGGGATTATAGATACGAGCCACTGCGCCTGACCTGTTTCTCCTTCCGTTTTCTGAACTCAGTGATTGATGCAGTCCTTGCTATTGGTAACTCATTACCAACTGATAAGAAATTCTTACCTCTTCTGACCTTCCTCTCCCTCATGAAGTCTGACGACTCCTTCCAGCTCTCTCTAAGGTTCATTTGCTCTTCTTGCCCCTCGCTGCCTATCCCTGGGTCAGACTGTGCTTCTCTTACGTGTTTAAGACAATTATAGCCTTTTATCATCCAGCCAGAATATTCATTTTGTGAAGTTCTAAGTTGTTTTATTTAAAAATGGTTTTAGAGACAGGGTCTTGCTGTGCTGCCCAGACTGGAGTGCAGTAGCCATTTATAGGTGTGTAATAGCTCACTGCAGCCTTGAACCCGTGGCCTCCAGCCATCCTCCTGCCCCAGCCTCCCTGGTAGCTGGGACTAAGGTACTTAATTTAAAATGTATGTGTTCATTTGTTCGTAATACAAATGATTCAAAAGGTAGATGGTGAAAGGACTTCCTCCAGCCTTTGCCCCTGCCACCCGCTCTCTCCAAGGCATTCTCCACCCTCCAGTGAATGTTACCAGCTCTTCATGTATCCTGTCAATACTGTACCCAAGGTAGACATTTTATACTCAGGTTACTCAAGTACTGTATATGAGATTGTGACACAAATTTCCACACCTTATATTTGCTTAATACTGTTTTTTTTTTTTTTTTTTTTTTAGAAAGACTCTCACTCTGTTGCCCAGGCTGGAGTGCAGTGGCGCCATCTCAGCTCACTGCAACCTCCGCCTCCTGGGTTCAAGTGATTCTCCTGCCTCAGCCTCCCGAGTAGCTGGGAGTCTCAGAGAGGAGCAAGGAGGCTTCTGTAGCTGACACAGCACAGTGAAATTCTCACTTTCTGCTTATCTGCTGTCTTCTCACAGTCTGACTCCTGATGGAAGCTCTTCCCTAGAAAAGCCCTGTGCAGAAAGAGTTTGCATCGTATATCATTTTCCATTTTCTGTTAGCCACATTTTTTTAAGTAAAAAAGAAACAGGTTGTTGAAAGAAAAACTTGGCCGGGTGTGGTGGCTCAAGCCTGTAATCCCTGCACTTTGGGAGGCCGAGACGGGTGGATCACGAGGTCAGGAGATCGAGACCATCCTGGCTAACACGGTGAAACCCCGTCTCTACTAAAAAATACAAAAAACTAGCCGGGCGAGGTGGCGGGTGCCTGTAGTCCCAGCTACTCCGGAGGCTGAGGCAGGAGAATGGCGTGAACCTGGGGAGGCGGAGCTTGCAGTGAGCTGAGATCTGGCCACTGTACTCCAGCCTGGGTGACAGAGCCAGACTCCCTCTCAAAAAAAAAAAAAAAAGAAAAACTTTAGATGAATGGAATTTAACAGAATTTAACTGAGCAAAGAACCATCTGAGAATCAGTTCACCTCTCCAAGAAAAGGGAAAGTGACGTGCGGGAAATGGAAGCGAGGTGCAGAAGCAGCTGGCCTAGTTACAGCTCGAAGTTGGCCTCCTTTGAACAAGGTTTGAAGCATTGGCTGTGATTGGCCGAAACGCTGGGACTGGGGCATGAGTAGGTTATGTCTGTAACAACATCCAGTTAGGCTGCAGTTCACTATATATGCAGAAACCTCTAGGTCAAGCTTAAAACATGTAAGGAGGCAGCTTTAGGCTAAACTTGTAGGTTGGTGCAAAAGTAATTGCAGTTTTTGCCCTTTTAATGGCAAACCCGCAATTTCACACGAACCTAATAATTTAACACAAGTAAAATTAATTTTAACAATGTATCTTATCTAACCCAATGTGTCTAAAATGTTATTTCAACATGTAACCAATATTAAAAATTATTAATGAGCTATTTTGCATTTTCTTTTTCATACTAAGCTTTTGAAGTCAGTGTGTGTTTTACACTGGCAACACATGTCCATTTGTAGTCATCACATTTCAAATGTGTAATCGCTAGATGTAGTTGGTGGCTGCTGTTTGGTCTAGCGTGGGCCTAGAATTTGTCTTTTCCCCCGTCTTGTCTCCTTCAAAAATCTTTTTTTTTTTTTTGGTAATTTAAAAAATCAAGATACCATGGTTGTACATATGTATGAGTTCCGTGTGCTATTTTGATACCTGCATACAATGTGTAATGGTCAAGTCAGGGTAATTGGGGTATCCATCACCTCAAACGTTTATCTTTGTGTTGGGAACATTATAATTCTTCTCTTCTTGCTGTTTTGGAAATAGAATAAATTATTAACTGTAATTTTCCTACTGTACTATCAAATACTAGAACTTACTTCTTCTATCTAACTATATTTTTGTTCTTATTAATCCAATTTCTCTTTGTCCTCCTTTTCCTCTTCCCTTCCCAGCCTCTGGTAAACCACCATTCTACTCTCTACCTCCCTGAGGCCAACTTAGTTAGCTCCAGTCAGTGTGAGGATGTGAGGTTTGTGCTGCCCGGCTTCGAAACTCTTGCCTGCTTTAAGTGTGAGAGTGTGCGGTTAGCCGGGCGCAGTGGCGCACATCTGTAGCCCCAGCTACTTGGGAGGCTGTGGTGGGAGGATCACCTGAGTTGTGGGAAGTCAAGGCTGCAGTGAGCCGAGATTGCATCGCTGCACTCTAGCGTGGGCAACGAAAGTGAGACCTTTTATAATAATAATAATAATAATAATAATAATAATAATAATAATAATAATTAATAATAATAATAATACCTTTGCTATATGAAAGGAAAAAAACAAGAAAACAGGGAAAACAAGGAAATATACTTGACGTGAGGATAGTATTTGTTTTGTTGGCCCTTCATTTATTAAGAAGAAAGATCAGTAAGTGAAAAGAATCCTATATTCCATAGTTACTGATTTTAGATTTTACTTTCAAGTTGATACTCATTCTGCAACCTCTTTCAGTGAAGAAATTTAAAATTCTTATTTAAAATGTTTTCTTTGTAAAATAGGGAGCAAATATAATACCGCTAAAATTATCCTGAATGGTAAAGAAATTAACTATTCTAGTTAAGTGAATATTTGTGAAATTAAATTAACTTTCAAACATTACAACTTTAATTTTAATAATTTTGAATGGAAGTATTTTGTAATCAATTACACATCCCCTGTCTTAATATTCAGAGAGTACTGAATAGCATTTATACTTTTCTTAGGTTATTTGTGGAATTGAACTACATTATGATGGGGGCAGGGAGAGGTGAATAACTAATATTTATTGAGTAGCTGCTCTGCCAGGAGATGTGCTTTGTTTTATGATAGCTCTTCTTATTTAACGCTTAGTGTGTCCCCCATCCTGGTTCTTAGTGTTTGAAGGAAGTCACTGTGTTTTACCTACCAGGGAGGCTTATGTGCACATTGATTAGGTAGGTGACCTCTGCAATCCAGTAAGTCACAGAGCTGGGATTTGAACCTTAGTGGTTTGGTGCTAGAGGCCATGCTTTGAACACTCTGATACTAATGTCAACTTCACCGCAAAACTCTGCGGTAGACATTATCATCCCCATTTTACAGGTGTGGAAACTGAGGCTCAAAAGAGTTAAGTAACACTTAAAGTCAGTTGGTACATGGCCAACGTTTCTTTTTCTTTCTAGAACTTTTTTATATTGGCTCAGGCAAGGCGTTTGCCAGTCAATGAGGCCATTTCTTTCATATTTCTTTGGTTCACTTAGCCTCCTTTTTCTTTCCCCAGAATACATCTTTTATAATCATGAGGCAATATTGGAGTGATTTGGTTTCCTACGTTACAAAATGTGCTCTGAGATAATTTGGAGAAACATAGCCTTTTCAGAGTTTATATTCTAAAACCATTGAAAACTTTTTTTTTTCCCCCAGAGAGATTGGAACAATTATCAGGTCATTAGGATGCTGCCCTACTGAAGGAGAGCTGCATGATCTGATTGCAGAGGTGAGTAGGGTGAAAAAGTTTCATTCAACCGGCTCTCTGTGTGACAGCTACTCCTTGTCATTAAAAACAATCCTTTACCTGAAACTAAAAAAAAATGCCCTGAACTACTGAATGTGCTCAATGGAAATGCTAGGATAACTATTCATGTTAGCCAACCAACAAAATCTGAAAGAGTTAAGAGCAGATCTTGAAGAAATGACTATGAACAAGTAACACAACTGATCAAATAAAGAACCCACTGTGGAAATGATCCTCCCTGTAAAATCAGTTGAAGACAGGCCAGTAGATGCAAGGGGCTGACCGTATGCAGAAAGGCTATTGACAGAGGCAGTAAGGAATTTTTATTTATTTGGGGAAATAACACTAACGTTTAGAACAGATGGTAAACAGAATGAAATATTAAGAATGAACTTTACGTTGACCAGAGAGTCTAAGAATTTTAAAAACGAGTCATGTGTAATAGTGGAGAGGAGTCCGTGAAGAGAAGGATCCCATAAGGCAGTGGATGAGCAGCCCGAGATGAGAGCGCTTCAGGCTCCGTTTGACTTCCCAGAAAGATCTCTGATCTTGTTTCAAATGCAGCATTTGGTTCAACAACAGAGACTTTAACGGGGAAAAAGCTACCTGGCCAGGAGGAGAATCTTTTCAGAATTGCTTATCTAGGCACAAAGATTTTGGCGAACTCTGGGGATGGCAAAGGGGATAAGAGAGACAGGGAAGGAAGTGGAATTTTATCTGTTTATTTTGCACCTAGCACGGTACCTGCTTGTTCAATATTAAGTTGGAGAGAAGGAATTATGACCGTGGTGAGTCAACCCCTGTTGAGTATCAGTTTCTCCATAATAATAACTAGTTCAAAGTTTGCTTCAAAGATAAATGAAAGAAGGTACAAGAATACATGTTTTGAATCCTAAAGCATCATGTAAAGTTAAGGAATGGAAGATTAGAAAGGTGATCCTGCTGCACAGATATTAGCACCTTGGTGACCAAAAAGCAGTAGCAATGTTTTTAAGCATTTGGAAGTGTTCGGTAAGGAATCTAAGTTGTAAGAACACATTGTTTTTACCTTTTGGGGTTCAATAAAGCTGTTTTTACCAAGAAAAAGAGAAAAAGCTTGTTTTTCCTGACTTGATGCTCACATTAAAAAAAGATACTGATTACTGCCTTAAAGTGTATCTGCACAAAGCTGGAACTAGTGTTAGGGAGAAGCGAGCTGGCACTGTGGAAGAGGTAAGAACTAGAGGATGAATTTACAGTGAAATCATCATCATCACATGCTCAGGATAGTAAGTGGAGCAATAATGAAAAATACCTCCAAAGGTCAGAAAAGGATGATCTCTAGAGTCTAGTCCCTTTATGGTTTGTTTGTACGTTTTAATCTCTACCAGGAGTTAGCAAATCATGGCCCCTGGCCAAATCCTGCCCACCACATGTGCATGTAAATAAAGTTTCACTGAAACACAGCTAAACTCATTTATTTGTATGTTATCTATGGTTGATATAGAACTACTGACTACACGGGCAGAGTTCAGTAGTTGCAACAAAGAACCTATAGCTTGGAAAGCTCAAGATATTTACCATCTGGCATTTGCAGAAAAAGTTTGCCAACTCCTGATCTATGGGCTTCTGTGCCAAAGTAGACCAAATACCACATCTTATACTAGAAGATCTGAGTTCAAACTCCACAGTTACAACTTAGAGCCATGTGGCCTTCCATGAGCCACTTAATCCTTCAAAGCTTGGTTTCACATCTGCAAAAGGAGTATAATAATATGAAAGTGATTTTATGAGGATTAAATTTAATAACCGAGGAATCAACTGTTACTTGGTGGGCATGTAGTACATTCTTGAGTTTGCTTGCACTGCAGGTGGCTCTCTAGGATAATATCTCCACTGGTTTGGGCAATTAGCCACAGTGGGTGCTTAGGTCCTAAAGTTTTATTTTATTTTTACCCTTTTTTAGGGACATGACACAACCTTTGAGAATTACAGATATTTAGAATTCTTATTTACCAATAGTGGCCACTGAGCTATTAAGCTCTGTAAATATTTTTCTGTATTTGTATACCAACACAATTTACTCTAATTAAATTATACTGATAAACAGCTTTGGGTATAACTACCTTTTAAAGAACTTTTCTAAATAAATGAGTGGGAAAAAAACATATAAAAAAAGCACAAATTTGATGAATACAACTATGTATTTGTACATATTTAAATACATTTAATAGTGAATACATACAAACACATTTAGAAAATCAAAGCTCCATAAAAGTCAACATCTAGGGGTAAATGTCATATTGCTAAATGTTCTGTAATAGTTTCAGAAATCAAACTATTTAAATGTATGTGTGTATATGCTTTAAAATTGTTCTATAAGGCTGGGTGCAATGGCTCACGCCTGTAATCCCAGCACTTTGGGAGGCTGAAGCAGGTGGATTACTTGAGGTCAGGAGTTTGAGACCAGCCTGGCCAACATGGTGAAATCCTATCTCTACTAAAAATAGAAAAATTAGCTAGGTGTGGTGGTGCACACTTGTAATCCCAGCTACTTGGGAGGCTGAGGGAAGAGGATCACTTGAACTCGGGAGGCAGAGGTTGCAATGAGCCGAGATCGCACCACTACATTCCAGCCTGGGTGACAGAGCAAGACTCTGTCTCAAACAAACAAACAAACAAAAAAATTGTTCTATAAAAAGTTGAAACTTGTGTAAAATTCTCTGGTTGTCATGTACGTGAACTTTAGTGTAGACACATTCTTTTCTCTTCAATTTCTTTAACTTTCAGCCCTTTGCTTCCTGAAGATCAATTTCAAATCTGATGTTTCTCTTGAAATAGATCATTTAAAAAATCATTTAACTTTGATCCATACAGTTCGTATTCTATAAATAGCAACTTCCTGCAAATACTTTCTGCCTTTTGGAATATCACAAAAATGGACAACTGTGAGAAGGATTAGTGAAAAATCTTACATATAGGCTACCAAATAATCCTTCTTTTAATATTAAGTTAGAGCCTTCTAGGGTCTTCAGGGTATGGGAGCTGGAAGGAGATAATGGCATTTTTTTTTTTTTTTAAGTTCTTTTTTTTTTTTTTTTTGTTGTTGTTTGAGACGGAGTCTCGCTGTGTCGCCCGGGCTGGAGTGCAGTGGCTGGATCTCAGCTCACTGCAAGCTCCGCCTCCTGGGTTCACGCCATTCTCCTGCCTCAGCCTCCTGAGTAGCTGGGACTACAGGCGCCCGCCACCTCGCCCGGCTAGTTTTTTGTATTTTTTTTTTAGTAGAGACGGGGTTTCACCGTGTTAGCCAGGATGGTCTTGATCTCCTGACCTTGTGATCCGCCCATCTCGGCCTCCCAAAGTGCTGGGATGACAGGCTCGAGCCACCGCGCCCGGCCAGATAATGGCATTTTCATACAAATGGAAAGGTTATTTAGAGGTCTATGTCTTTTGAAGTTCCAACCTAAGTGGAATTATGGAGAACTTAAACTAATTACAAAGAAGAACTAAAAGATGATTTAAAAGTAAGACCTATGTTGGTCAGATTATTGACTCAGGCTTAGAAACTAAGCCTAGATTATGACTTTTTATTGGGGTGACCATCTGCAGCCTCCACTTCCCCATCCTTGCCCTTTTTTGGTTGTAGATGTTAGGCAGCACCTCTGTTGGCTGCCGGTCTGCTTTGCTCCTAAGCATGCCATGTTCTATTAACCATCTCCACCGTTCCCCTCTTCAATCTATCTGCTCTTTACATGAGGCCTCTTAACTTCTGTGCTCAAACAACTCTGCTTGGCCTCTGTTACCTGGGTATGGGAGAGCTGGCTAGCAAATCATTCCATGGATTTAACAAACCCAGGTCTACCATGACCTCGTCTAGTCAACCCTGGCCTGCAGAGGACACCATCACAGACTTAGTGACAACCAATGCCTTTCTCACCAGCCTGATGCCCTTGGTGAGCAGTGCGTCTGCGCCTCCCGTGGAACAGAATCCTCCGCTGAGTCTTCTGGCTCATTGTGTACCCATTCTGCCCTCCCACTTCTGTCAGCGCGGTTTGCCACTTCACTCAGGGTTTGGTGTCACCTGTTCCAGGTCTCACCATAGCAGCAAGTTAGCCCCATCTCCTAGGGTCCTTGCCAGAGTGTTAAGTCTGTGTCCTGAGAAAGTGCCTGAAGTTGGTGAATTCTTGCTTATCCAGTTTTATGTTCCAGGCCTCTTGGTCCAGCACTCTCATCCAATCCCAGGGGTACTCCCCTAGCTCCTAGTTCAGGGGCCACTTCCTACCTAATTCCTTTGGCTATTTTAGTGTATGGTCTTTTTCTTTCCTTATTAGGCCCACCTCTCCCTCAGCCAGATTATGCTGGGATGTAACACTTCATTATTGCCTGGAGCAGCCCATCGGAAGGATGGCCTTGGCTCAGATGTGATGGCTAGGATCATCATTCAACTACATTTCCTGCAACTGTAGATTTAAGAGGTGCATTTCATTGGGAGGCTGAGGCGAGAGGATTGCTTGAGTGCAGGAATGAGGCACAATCGTGGCTCACTGCTCTCCAGCCTGTGTGACAAAGCCAGATCTCAACTCTCTTTTTTTTGAGATGGAGTCTTGCTCTGTTGCTAGGCTGGAGTTGAGTGGCACGATCTCGGCTCACTGCAACCTCCACCTCCTGGCTTCAAGTGATTCTCCTGCCTCAGCCTCCCGAGTAGCTGGGGTTATAGGCACCCGCCACCACCACGCCCGGCTAATTTTTGTATTTTTAGTAGAGGTGGGATTTCACCATGTTGGCCAGGCTGGTCTCGAATTCCTGACCTCAAGTGATCCACCCGCCTTGGCCTCCCAAAGTGCTGGGATTATAGACGTGAGCCACTGCGCCTGGCCCATATCTCAACTTTTTTTTTTTTTTAAAAAGGAAGAAAATGGAATTTTCTTTTTTTCTTTTTCTTTTTTTTTTTTTTTTTGAGACGGAGTCTCGCTCTGTCACCCGGGGTTGGAGTGCAGTGGCCGGATCTCAGCTCACTGCAAGCTCCGCCTCCCGGGTTCCCGCCATTCTCCTGCCTCAGCCTCCCGAGTAGCTGGGACTACAGGTGCCCGCCACCTCGCCCGGCTAGTTTTTTGTATTTTCTAGTAGAGACGGGGTTTCACCGTGTTAGCCAGAATGGTCTCGATCTCCTGACCTCGTGATCCGCCCATCTCGGACTCCCAAAGTGCTGGGATTACAAGCTTGAGCCACCGCGCCCGGCCGAAAATGGAATTTTCATGGCTGCCATAGTTGTCATCTGGAAGAGCTGTAATGCGAACCAGGTGTTCAGTGTCCAGTAGAATATGGCCGAAAGGAGTTGGCTGCTCTGTATATTTTATTTCTAAACTCACTAGTGCCTACCCCTGGCTTTCAGGATTCGATCAAAGCATAAAACTACTTAGGAATGAAATGAAGGTCCTCATCAGATCCAGGGAGTGGGGGAAGAGTGAGCAGAAACTTGACCAGCAAAGATAGGTCAGTGATAGAGAAGAACTGGGCCAGGCTTATCCTGGAATTCTGTTCTTGGATAAAAAGAGGATACCATGGCAGGGAGACGGTGGTAATGATAGTCCTTAACAAAACTGGCCCTTTACATGTGATGGTTGACCTCGACATCTGTGCCCAGCCATCATTCTGGGATCTTTGTGATAATCCTGGGAGTCACTGTTTTCCTTCTGGATTGGATTTCTTTCTATCCCAAGTTCTCCTCTTTCTAGTTCCTCTAGGATTTTAACACATTCTTTGATAGCTTCTTGGAAAAGAGTGCCTTGAAGGTAAAATGTTTGAGATTTGTATGTTTGAAATGGATTATGCTAATCTTTGGCTGGATCTAGAATTCTACATTCAGTGGATTTTTCTTCATTAAATGGATTTGGATTTTTCGGGTCTTCAGTAAGAGTTCTGAAGGCACTCCTCATCTTCACGTTCCTGGTAATGCTACTGAGATCGTGCAAATCCATTCCGGTTCCCAATCCTTTGTATCTAACCATTAAATTTTGTTTTCCTGAAACCCTGGACAGTTTTTTCCCCCAGAGTTTGAAATTTCACAATGATTTACCTTGGTGTGAGCACATATCTAATGTGTTAGGTACCTGGTGGGCCTTTTCAAAATAGTGATTTGTATCTTTTGGTTTCAGGAAAATTTCTTGCAATTATTTTGTTTTCTTTTTTTCTCTCTTTTGGAACTCCTTTTATTCATTTTTGTGTTTCTGGACTTGTCTTTAATATTCTTTTTTTTTTTTTTTCTGTATTTTTAGTAGAGACAGGGTTTTTACCATGTTGGCCAGGCTGGTCTTGAACACCTGACCTCAAGTGATCTGCCTGCCTTGGCCTCCCAAATGCTGGGATTACAGGTGCACGCCACCATGCCTGGCTAATTTTTGTATTTTCAGTAGAGATGGTGTTTCACCATGTTGTCCAGGCTGGTCTTGAATGCCTGACCTCAAGTGATCCGCCTGCCTTGGCCTCCCAAAGTGCTGGGATTACAAGTGTGAGCCACCGCACCCAGCCTAATATTCTTATTTTTCACTTACTTTCCATTTCTGTCTCTTTGTTCTCTCTGGTAGATTTCTTGAACTTTCTCTTCCAATATTGTTATTGAGTCTCTTATTTCTGTTGTGTTTTAAATTTCCAATAGCTTGTTTTTGTTCTTTGAATATTCTTTTCTAAATAGCGTCCTGTTCTTGTTTCAGATCTCTGAAGATAATAGTGGTAGTTTATTTGAAGTTTTCTTCTCTTTGCGTAATCTGTTTTCTCCAAGTTGATATCTGTGTCTGTTCTGGTCTTTGTTTTTGTTAGTAGCTTTTCTCCGTGTCTGATAAACCTTGGCTGTCAGTTCATAACAAACGTATGCATGGAACTTGTCAGCTTTAAACTTGATCACTGGGTAATCCGGGAATCGCCAGCATCAGAGTTTTGGGGATTTTTCTCTCGCACAGGCTTGATTCTTAGGAATAGAGTCTTCAATCTTCTACTTGGGAGGCAAAAGCATCTAGCTGCCCGTTCAGACACCTTCTGTTTACACTCTTTAGAAGGTAAGTCTCTAAACTCCTGCGGGGACGGACGGAGGGAGGCAGACACTCAATGGGGAACACTGAGAGATTTATAGCTTTTCAAACGTATTTTACCCCAGTTCCCCTAATTTTAGTTCCTGCTCCCTCACCCTCATTTCCAGAAGTAACCAGTTATTTTTGAGGATTCTTGACTCACTACTGTCTTGGGTTCAGTTTTCTAGATCTGCTAGATTCTTGCCACTCATCCATCTGCTTTGCAGCTTGCAAAATTTTATTTCCACTATATCTTTTCCTATTCTTCCTAAGTAGGTGTATGATTGTTTTAACAAGTATTTCTTTACTGCGATTTTAATAAGGTTTGAGAGAGAGTAAAGTTAGATGCAGATACACAGTTTGCCTCCTTAACCCAGAAATTTCATTGACATTGAATTAATCAGAAAATAGCAACAGTACTCCCGAGAAAAGCATTAATAATAGAAATCTCAATGAAATATTGTAATAATCTTTAGAAAGAGAGCGCTACTAAATGTTGAACTAAAACACTGAAAATTATAGCATATAAGATGTAATACAAACATTGGAGAGAATTAAGTATGCGTGTTTAAATATTAAGGGTGACTTCAAAAGAGTAGAAATTGAATGCATAACTTCCAAACTGACATAGAGGATCAAAGAATTAAGGCCGGGCGCGGTGGCTCAAGCCTGTAATCCCAGCACTTTGGGAGGCCGAGACGGGCAGATCACGAGGTCAGGAGATCAAGACCATCCTGGCTAACACGGTGAAACCCTGTCTCTACTAAAAAATACAAAAATCTAGCCGGGCGAGGTGGTGGACGCCTGTAGTCCCAGCTACTCGGGAGGCTGAGGCAGGAGAATGGCATAAACCCAGGAGGCGGAGCTTGCAGTGAGGTGAGATCCGGCCACTGCACTCCAGCCTGGGCGACAGAGCGAGACTCCGTCTCAAAAAAAAAAAAAAAAAAAAAAAAGAATTAGAGGGCATTCAGTCAGTCCAAAAGACAGAAAAGAAGCATAGAATAATCAGGGTATCTAGAAAACACAAGATAATGGTACTTATAATAGGCCAGGCATGGTGGCTCACACCTGTAATCCCAGCACTCTGGGAGGCCAAGGCGGGAGGATCACGAGGTCAGGAGATCGAGACCATCCTGGCTAACACGGTGAAACCCTATCTCTACTAAAAATACAAAAAATTAGCTGGGCGCAGTGGCGGGTGCCTGTAGTCCCAGCTACTCAGGAGGCTGAGGCAGGAGAATGGTGTGAACTCGGGAGGTGGATCTTGCGGTGAGCTGAGATTGCGCCACCACACTCCAGCCTGGATGACAGAGCGAGACTGTCTCAAAAAAAAAAAAAAAATTCATGATAAATGCAACTGGATTAAGCTCACAGTGAAAAGAAATTGAAATTGGACTTCTGAAAAAATCCGCTATTATAGTACATCAACACATTTCTGCCATCTATACCTTCACATTATAAATCTAACTCTTTCTCATCATTTTCACATCCATTACCTTAGTCCAAGCCTTGTCATTTCTCCACGAATGACTGCAGTGGCATTTATTTACTTACTTTTCAAACAGAATCTCACTCTGTCGCCCAGGTTGGAGTGCAGTGGCATGATCTCCGCTCACTGCAACCTTCACCTCCCGGATTCAAGTGATTCTCTTGCCTCAGCCACCCGAGTAGCGGGGATTACAGGCGCCCGCCAACATGACCACGCCTGACCCAATACATGCATTTTTAAATATTTGAGATGGTATTCAGTCCCTACTCATTTCGCTCAGTGAGGAAACCCATGAACAAATGTTAGAGTTTTTTTTTATGTCTGTGATCAGTGGTTTAATGTTACATTTATACTGTTGAGACGACTGTGATGTCAAAGTGTGGCAGCTACTCCCTAGTAACCGTTAAAATAATGTAATGACACTGCTGAGTCATTTCCTACACTTTGCATCTTGGATGGAAGGTGTCCTACTACCCCAGGCACACCACAAGCCCCAGATGTCCCAAATCTCCATCTGTCATTATTCTTAATTGGTTAAGTATCCTTGGACTTTTTTTTCTTTGAAACTTCAGAATTGGCTTTTGAGTTAGTAGAACAAGATCCACAGAATCTACACCCTGGTGAAGTGGGAATTTCTGTCAGCCTGTACCTGGACTCTCTCACTGACGTTCTGGGAGAGCTCTGGGACTTTACATCGTTTGGAATTTGACTGTATCAGGTTTCTCAGAGAATGAGACAGGGTGGGAGTAATTATGTTCTTATTTTGACGTAGTTGGTGATATGAAATGTTTTGTCTGTTATTTTTCCTACACATCCTGCCTTTGGGAGATGTGGGAGAGTGGAATCAATCTGCTCTAATTTTTGTTTATGTTAGGGGCTGGAATTTAATTATAGAGCTGATGGTACTTTGCACATTAGTTAGTAATGGCTACCATCTAGCCATTACTTCTGAGTAGAATTAGGTAAATTTGGGGGAGTGAGGAGACTATTTTGTAAAAAGTGTATACTGAGAGTATTGCTTATCTGTAATTGGTAGAAAGACATTAAACGATGCTAAAACCATGATCAGTAGCAGGAAAACAGGACTCAGGGAAATCTGCAAAAGTGGTTTTTTCTTTTTTTTTTTTTTCTTTTTCTTTTTTTTTTTTTTTTTGAGACGGAGTCTCGCTCTGTCGCCCAGGCTGGAGTGCAGTGGCCGGATCTCGGCTCACTGCAAGCTCCACCTCCCAGGTTTACGCTATTTTCCTGCCTCAGCCTCCCAAGTAGCTGGGACTACAGGCGCCCGCCACCACACCCAGCTAATTTTTTGTATTTTTTAATAGAGACGGGGTTTCACTGTGTTAGCCAGGATGGTCTCGATCTCCTGACCTCGTGATCCGCCTGCCTCGGCCTCCCAAAGTGCTGGGATTACAGGCTTGAGCCACCGCGCCCGGCCGGTTTTTTCTTTATTAGAGAAATAAAATGTGTTTTTATATAGAACAGAAACAATCACGGCAATAGACTAATAAATACGGTTTTATTCAAGATTTCTTACTGTATAGGTAATATCCAGATTACAAAAAAATTTAAATAAATAGGAATTTCCTTTCCAACAATGCCATCACCTTAATATAATCATTGTTAATATTTTGGTATACTTCCTTACATATTATTTTTCTGTGTAGGTTTTTAACTGGACTGTAATTTTTTGTTGCTATTGTATTCTTTTTTTTTTTTTTTTGGAGACGGAGTCTCGCTCTGTCACCCAGGCTAGAGTGCAGTGGCCGGATCTCAGCTCACTGCAAGCTCCGCCTCCCGGGTTTATGCCATTCTCCTGCCTCAGCCTCCCGAGTAGCTGGGACTACAGGCGCCTGCCACCTCGCCTGGCTAGTTTTTTTTTTTTTTTTTTTGTATTCTTTTAGTAGAGACGGGGTTTCACCGTGTTAGCCAGGATGGTCTTGATCTCCTGACCTCATGATCCGCCCATCTCGGCCTCCCAAAGTGCTGGGATTACAGGCTTGAGCCACCGCGCCCGGCCTGTATTCTTTTTTTTTTAGAGACTGGGTCTCACTCTGTTACCCAGACTGGAGTAGTTTGGCACGATCATAGCTCCCTGCAGTCTTGAACTCCTGGACTCAAGTGATCCTCCCATCTCAGCCTCCCAAATAGCTGGGACTACAGGTATATGCCACTACTCCCAGCTAGTTTTTTTTTTTCGTAGAGACAGGGCCTTGAAGTGTTGCCCAGGCTGGTCTTGAACTCCTGGCCTCAAGTGATCCTCCCACCTCAGCCTCCCAAAGTGCAGGAATTACCAGGTATGAGCATGTGAGCCACCATGCCTGGCAGAACTATAATCCTTTTTTTTTTTTTTTTTTTTTTTTGAGACGGAGTCTCGCTGTGTCGCCCGGGCTGGAGTGCAGTGGCCGGATCTCAGTTCACTGCAAGCTCTGCCTCCCGGGTTTACGCCATTCTCCTGCCTCAGCCTCCCAAGTAGCTGGGACTACAGGCGCCCGCCACCATGCCCAGCTAATTTTTTGTATTTTTAGTAGAGACGGGGTTTCACCGTGTTAGCCAGGATGGTCTCGATCTCCTGACCCCGTGATCCACCTGCCTCGGCCTCCCAAAGTGCTGGGATTACAGCTGTGAGCCACCGCGCCCAGCCACTATAATCTTATAGTACAATTCAGTAGGTAAAATTCTGAATCTTGCTTTTTTCCACCTAATTATATCACAAATTATATCTCCATGTTATTACAAAGTTTTCATTATAAAAATGCATGCTGATTAAATTGCTCAAGAAAAAAAAGGAAGGAAATGATCTCTCTTCTGTACGTCACTCAGACACAACCAGAATATTTTACCTTTTTCACTTAATATTAAATCAAAATGATTTTTCCCTTCTGTTATCTAGTTTTTAGAAACCAACATTTTAAGAGAGAAATCCTATTACAGTATAACATGGATGAAACCTAAGGTATTATGCTAAGCAAAGCAAGCTATAGTTGACCCTTAAAACAACATGGGGGTTCAAGGCACTGACCCCCCTGCAGTTGAAGATCCAAGCATAATTTTGCCTCTCCCGAAACTTAAACCAATAGACTACGATTGACTGGAAGCTGTATCAATAACATACACGATCAGTTAACAAAGATTTTGTATGTTATATGTGTTATTTACTGAATTCTTACAACAAAGTAAGCCAGAGTAAAGAAAATACTGTTAAGAAAATCATAAGGAAGAGAAAATGTATTTACTACCCAACAAGTGGAAGTGGATCTTCATAAAGGTCTCGTCCTCATTGTCTTCACACTGAGTAGGCTGAGGAGGATGAGGAGATGCGGGGTTTGGTCTTGCTGTCCCAGGGTAGCAGAGACAGAAGAAAATCCGTGGAGAAGTGGACCCATGGATTTCAAACCCATGTTTGAGGGTCACCTGTAGTTATAAATATTAATGCACAAATACTGCATGATTCCACTTGGGAGGTATCCAAAATAACCCAACTCCTAGAAACAGAAAATAGAGCGGTAGTGGCCAGGGAATGGCGGAGGGGGAAAAGTGGAGCTGCTGTTCAGTGAGTACAGAGTTTCAGTTTTGTAAGATGAAAACGTTCTAGAGATCTGTTACACAACAATGTATATGTAGTTATCACTGCTGTACTGTACGCTTAAAAATGGTTAAGGTGGGCTGGGCATGGTGGTGCACCCCAATAATTTCAGCTACTTGGGAGGCTGAGGCTGGAGGATTGCTTGAGGCCAGGAGTTCGGGACCAGCCTGGGAAACATTGTGAGACCCTGTCTCTACAAAAAAATTTAAAAAAATTAGCTGAGCTTGGTGCCTATAGTCCCAGCTACTTGGGAAGCTGAGACCGGAGGATCACTTTTGCACAAGAGTGTAAGGCTGTAGTGAGCTATCATAGCACCACTGCACTCCAGCCTAGGCAAAAAAATAAAAAATAAACCAATAAAGTATACAGAAGGATGTGCATAGGTTATATGCAAATAGTGTGCCATTTTATATAAGGAAGGTAAGCATTTGCAGATTTTGGTATCCATGAGAAGTCTGGGAACCAGTCCACCATGGATACAGAGGGACACCCATAGTAATATCATGAATATTTTCCATGCCAATATTCTGCTCTAATAGGAGTGTAATTGCTTCCTAATATTTAATTATATGGCAATAACCATATTAATAAATAGAAACAATATTCCATTAAATGAATATTCCATATTACATATCCATTCATCTATTGGTAAAGGTTGCTAATGATTTTTAATATCATGGATACCACATGATAAACATCATTTGGATAAAGTATAGGCCTTTTCAGATGTCAGAGGGCCTTGTGAAGCAAGCCATGGCAGTGATGGGTTACTGAAGGGTTTTAAATGAGAATAACATGACGAGATTTGCATTTTATTTTATTTTAATTCATACTTGTTTTTATTGAATGAGATTGTACTTTAGACAAACCAGTCTGATGGTAATAAGAAGTTAGATTGGAGTACTTTATAGTCATCCTTCCCCTGGGTCATATCTGACAGCTTGGAGCCCTTTGTACATTTGGGTAATTTTTTCCTAAATGCTTTTATTTATCTCTTTTATTCAGTAAAACTTAATTGCCATGTTTCTATTATGCTGTGGTCAGAATGTATGAGCCCCTCCAAAATTCATATGTTGGAGCTTAACCCCCAATGAGATAGTATTAAGAGGTGGAGCCTTCAGGGGGCAGTTAAGTCAAGAGGGTAGATCTGCCATGAACAGGATGAGCAATGCTATAAAAGGGCTGGAGAGAATGAGCTAGGCCCGTTTTTGCCCTTGCGTCCCTTCCACCATGTTAGGACACAGTGCTCATGCCCTCTGGAGGCCACAGCATTCAAGGCCCCATCTTGGAAGCAGAGACCAGGCCTTCACCAGACACCAAGCCTGCTGGTACCCTGATCTGGGACTTCCCAGCCTCCATAACTGCAATACATGTATGCTGTTTATACATTATCCAGTCTAAGGTACTTCGTCATAGCAGCACAACTGGACTAAGACTGAAATTGATCTTTGTGGGATTGTTGCTGTAACAAATACCTGAAAATGTGCAAGTGGCTTTGGAACTGGATAATGGGTAGAGGCTGGAAGACTGAGGTGTGTGCTAGAAAAGCCTGGATTGCTGTGAACAGAGCACTCATGGTGATTCTGGTGAGGGCTTAGAGAAGAGATCTGTAGAGATTATCTAAGCAGACAAGAACAGAATGTTGGTAGAAATATGGATGGTAAAGACAATTGTGTTGAGGTCACAGACGTAGATGAGGGATGAGGTGTTGGAATCTGGAGGAAAGGACATCGTTGCTATAACATGGCAAGGAACTTGTCTGAATTGTGTCTGCGCCTGTGCTTTGTGGAAGGCAGAACTTAGAAATAATGAACCTTGGATATTGAAATTGTCAAAGAGTTTCTAAAAGTGGTAAGTTCCTGGCATTGACACTTTTACACATTGCTAATAGCAGTAAAAAATGGTGGTATTCATACTCCCTTCCTGGAGGGCATTTTAGCAGTACTTATCAACAGGCTAAAAAAAAAATGTATAAGCTCTTTGATCAGTTTCTGGAGGAGATACTGTTATTGGGAACAAACACAAAGATTTTACTTCAAAGGTGTTAGTCACACTGTTGTTTGTAACAACAACTGGAAACAACTGGAGTGTCCGTTAACACAAAAATGGTTCAACAAACCTTGGTCTGTCTGTGGACTGGAATGCTGTGCCATCATTATAAGTATGTTGTAAAAGACTGATGCCACCACACACCTTTGAGAGTGGATAAAATCCAAAGCACTGACAACAACAAATGCTGACAAGAAAGTGGAGCAGCAGGAACTCTCCTTCCCCGCTGGTGAGGACGGTGTGGCACTCTCTTACCACGTGACCCAGCAGTCACTCTCCTTTCACTTATCTGAAGGAATTGAAAGTTACGGCCACACGAACACCTGCACACGGATGCTCACAGCAGCTTCAT
>NC_045434.1:3443173-3510158 GCF_002776525.5 Piliocolobus tephrosceles | reverse complement strand
TTACGGCCACACGAACACCTGCACACGGATGCTCACAGCAGCTTCATTCATAATTGGCAAAACTTGGAAGCAACCAGATGTCCTTTAGTAGGTGAATGAATAAATCAGCTGTGGTACATCCAGACAATGGAAAATTATTCAGCACTAAAATGAGTCATCAAGCCATGAAAATACATGGAAGAAACCTTTTTTATTTCTTTTTTGAGACAGGGTCTCACTCTGTCACCTAGGCTGGAGTGCCAGTTCTCCCACCTCAGCTTTCCAAGTAGCTGGGGTTACAGGCACATGCCATGCCCAGCTAATTTTTTAAATTTTTGTAGAGATGGGCTTTTGCCATGTTGCCAAGCTGATCTCAAACTCCTGGCCTCAAGTGAGCCTCCCATCTTGGCCTCCCAAAGCACTGGGATTACAAGCATGAGCCCCCACAGCTGGCCTCAGAGGAGTTTGAGGGCAGTGAAACTCCTTTGTGTGATACCATCATGGTGGAGACTTGTTGTTATGCATTTGTCCAAACCCATTGAATGTACAACACCAAGAGTGATATGGTTTGAATATTTGCCCCTGCCCAAATCTCATGTTAAAATGTAATCCTCAGTGTCAGAGATGGGACCTGGTGGGAGGTGTTTGAATCACGGGCGAAGATCCCTCATGTATGGCTTGGGTCATCCCCTTGGTGATAAATGACTTCACATAAGCTCTGAGTTCACACAAGCTCTGGTCATTTAAAACTGCGTGGCTCCTCCCTCCGCACTCTCTCTCTCGCTCCTGTTCTGGCCTTGTGATGTGCCTGTTGTCCCTTCACCTTCCACCGTGACTGGAAGCTTCCTGAGGCCTCCCAAGAAACCAAGCAGATGCCAGCACCATGCTTCCTGTACAGCCTGCACAACTGTGAGCCAATTAAACCTCTTTTCTTTATAAATTACCCAGTTTCAAGTGTTCATAGCAATACAAGAATAGCCTAATACAAAGAATGAAGCCTAATGTAAACTATGAACTTTGGGTAATAAAGAGATATCAATGTAGTTTTATTTATTTATTTATTTTTGAGACAGAATCTCACTCTGTTGCCCAGGCTGGAGTGTAGTGGCGTGATCTTGGTTCACTGCAACCTCTGCCTCCCAGGTTCAAATGTTCCTCCTGTCTCAGCCTCCCGAGTAGCTGGGATTACAGGCATGCACAACCACACCCAGCTAATTTTTGTACTTTTAGTAGAGATGTGGTTTCACCATGTTGGCCAGGCTGGTCTCAAACTGCTGGCCTCAGGTAATCTGACCACCTCGGCCTCCCAAAGTGCTGGGATTACAGGCCTGAGCTACTGCACCTGGCCAGCTTCATTAATTTTTAACATATATGCCACTGTGGTGGGGATGCTGATTGTAGGGGAGGCTGGGCATGGGGAGAGCAACCCAGGGGAGGGGGTGTGGTATGTGGGAACTGTCTGGACATTCTACTCAATTTTCCTGTGAACCTAAAACTGCTCTTACCAATCTCAAGTTTGTTAATTAAAAAAAAAGACTAATGGCTTGATAAGATGTTCACAGTGTGTTAAGTAAAAAAAATAAAATAAATAAATAAAAAGAGGCTAGAATTCTATTTCTTGCTAAAAAATATATATACGTTATATATAATACATACACAAATATAATATGTGGATATAGCATTGTATTAATAAACATAAAACTAAAACACAGCTCTCCAGCACTGTATATACAGAAGGGATCTATACATGACAGGATCAAATCCCAGAGTGATTTGTATTCTTTGTGCTCTTCTGTGTTTTTCACTGTTCCACAAAGAACATGTATTATTATTATCTCTGTAACAAGAACAAGAAGAAAAGAAAACTGCATTGTATCATTCAAAAAGTTGTCTAGTGGTCACAAAGACACTATTGAAGATGCATGTGGAAAGTTTGAATGAAGTTGGTTTTTGCAATGTAAAAATAAAGAGCGATATTTTTAAATTAACGTTGTTACATACGTGATCTTAAATATGTCTGTGGACGTGTAAAGTTTATATATTTAACTTGACCAAAACTCCTTTAGGGGATTTTCTCATTAAGGAAAGGAGGCTCACTTTTTTTCATCACTATATTCAGATATTTACTGTGTTAACCACTGCTCCTTTGCTTAAATTAATTGCAACCCAGAATAAAGCTTTTCCTCCAATTATATCGCAACACAGCTTTCCATCATTGTTTTTGGTCTGAGTGGGGTTGAAGAGTACATTAGTGAGGTGACTGTTCCAACACCTGCTGCCTTATCAAATACAAAAAAACTCTACTTGGCGTGGGGAGCGTCACTCACAGTTCAGTAGAGAAACTGGAGCTGAAGAGGATGAAACAATTAGTGTAGCTGGCGCCCCTGAAGCCCCACCCTCAGAGGATTCAAACAGGGAAATTAATGGCCTGACAGGCACTGATGCAACCTTTCCCCGTCTCTTCAAATTGGAGAAACTCTCAGTTGGAAGGGACCTTACTAAGTACCGGATTTAGCCACCTGTTGATTCTTAGAATCTCTGATGATTCATCTATTTTTAACACTTGCACTGAAATAGGCAAGGAATTTATAACCCAGAAGGCGCGTGTAGTCTCATGGTTGCACAACAGCCTCTGGAATCTTTAGAATAAATAATTTTTCCAAAGTAAGTGGCTTTAAAATTTTTTCTTTGTAAATACAACATTTTTGGTAAATGCCAATTTTTGTGATTTTATTTTATTCAAGGTAAAGAAATATTTCCTAAATTGTGTTTATGTTTTGGTTTTGAAACATAGTTTATGTCAAAATTTGTATATATACTATTTAGAGCCTAATGTGAACTATCTCATGGTTTTTATATTTTTTACTACAAATAGTTTTTAAAAATTCGCATGTATATCTCATTTGGTGACCTAGAGCTAGTTGAACTGTAGATGCTTTATAAACCATCTTAACTACTGACATTATCTTGTTTTTTGTGAAGCATGAAATAGTTCAGTTTATTGACTGATTGTTGTGTCACTGGGGAAAAATGAATTTTCACGGTGTGTTTTATTATATTGTGCCTATTCAGTGGGTTCAGCATTAAAATAAATAATGCTGTTCTGAGAAAAGAGATGGCCTGATGATTTCTTGATGGAAATGGAAGAACTCCAGGCTGTGATCCCATCAAAACACCTGACTGACTCTGACGCCCTCAGATAGGCACTTAACCTCTCCGTGCCTGTATTTCCTCAAATCCAAAATGGATTAAGAAAATTGATTTAGACCAAAGTAGAGTGAGAAGCACAGTATTTGCCACATGCTTTGAGGCTGAGATAAATGTTCATACTATTAAAAAGTCCCCCCATATTTATTGAGATTGCTCCATACTGGGGAAGAGGGAGCGGAGAGACGGCGGCGTGCCCGAAGGCACTGTGTTAGCCTCCAGCATTTGGGCCCCTTTGTGTGGCAATGAAGGCAGTATATTTTCTTCAGGTCACCTACTCCACCTTAGTTCTTTGGAGAGGAGAAGCCAGGTGTATCAGGGCCTTGGTTTTCCAGGTGAGCATCTGCTGGCACACTATGAAGATGAATTCCCTGCACATGGTACTTTTAGCAGGCTACACTTGAGGGGTCTTCCGGCGGAGACATTTTTCCTTTACATTCATAAATGCTGCCTGGGTTACTTTTAAATTACTGCTCCACATTGGCCCTTCTCTTAGAAGAAACAAACTAGATTTAACTTACTTTGTCTCATTCATGTTTGCAGTAACAGGATGGATGTATTTTGTGAGTTTCTTCTGTCTTTTGAAGGGAGGGATGTGGAGTTTGGTGGATATTTGTTACTCTCGCCTTTTTTTCAGTCCAAAGAGGCCATGTGGGGAAACAGCAGAGGTGGAAGCATCACTGCTAACCCACATACCCTGTCCTCTAGACATGGGATGAGGCAACAAGGGGTGAGGGAGAAGGTATTAAATGTGCCTAGCAATTCCATACATTATCATATTGAATTGCCACATTCCATGTGGCGTTTTACGGATAGGTGACAGAGGCAAACGTCTGTATAAACAGGTGGGTCTACATGGTGGGTCAGTGAGGATGTGCCTGAAATTTCAGCACCGGTGATTGAGTCTTTTAGGAAAAAGTGTCATTACATGTCATAGAACCAGAAGTGTGTACACTGCTGGTAGAAATCATCATCATCATCGATCATCATCATCGACTCTCACAGTTCACAGAGCACCTTCGTATCTCATGGAACATCATCATCATCATCGACTCTCAGTTCACAAAGCACCTTCATATCTCATGGAGCATCATCATCATCATCGACTCTCACAGTTCACAAAGCACCTTCATATCTCATGGAACATTGTCATCATCGTCATCATCATCTACTCTCACAGTTCACAAAGCACCTTTGTATCTCATGGAACCTTCACAACCATCCTGTAGGTTACTGTTCCCCCTGTATTAGACATGAGCATGCTGAAGCTAGAGGATGAATTTTAATAACATTCTTAACTATTATTGGTTTAACATGGGGAATATATTGTGATTTTTCTCTATAAGAAAGGTAATGTCTTTTTAAATTATTTATCTATATATTTGCTTTTCATACCTAGTCCTGTAGAATCTATTTTTTAAAAAAGATTCTGACCAATACAGAAAGAAGTCAAGTGAATTTTCCCAACACGACTTTGATTTAAGTGAAGAAATGCAATGACTTTGTAGTCTTTTCATACATGTCTGATATAATATACGGAATCTTTCTTGAATTCATTTCAGTATAATTGAGTTTTCTCCTGGAGAAAATAGGTTCAGATTGCACCATTTTTTTCTGCACTTCTGCATCAACTCTGTGAGATACAGTTTTTTTTTTTTTTCTTGAGACAGAATTTTGCTCTGAAGTGGAGTCGTGTGATCTAGGCTCACTGCACCCTCCATCTCCTGGGTTCAAGAGATCCTCCTGCCTTAGCCTCCTGAGTAGCGGGGACCACAGGTGTGCACCACCATGCCCAGCTAATTTTTGTGTTTTTAGTATAGATGGGATTTTGCCATGTTGGCCAGGATGGTCTCAAACTCCTGACCTCAGGAGATCCACCCACCTTGGCTTCCCGAAGTGCTGGGATTACAGGTGTGAAATACAGTTCTGAATTCTCAGTATCTACTCTGCTTGATGATAGTGATTCAAACTTGATCAGACTTCTGCTTGATGATAGTGATTCAAAGTCTTTGGATAAAAATATATCATATATATTTAGAATATATGTTAGTTATAATGTTTGCCAGAGCCGCTTTGATAGTGTACCACACAGAGTGGCTTAAACAATAGAAATGTATTGTCTCACAGTTCTCAAGGCTGAAAGTTTAAGATCAAGGTATCAGCATGATTAAACATCTACCCTATACTTCTTGTTCTTTTTTATGACATTGGAATATACCATATTTGAAAAATGCAGTTTAGAAAAACTAATGGAATCCAAAAAAGTTTGGAGTTTAGTGACTAATAATAAATTAATACTGATTCATTAGTTATGACAAGTGTGCCATAATGTAAGAGTTAATGATAGATGAATTATATCACAAATGAAATTACAAATTATGTTACAAAGCAATAGTAGTCAAAACAGTGTGGTACTGGCATAAAAACAGTCATATAGACTGTTGGAACAGAATAGAAAGCCTATAAATGAAGCCATGCATAAATGGTCAGCTAATCCTCAGCAAGAGTGCCAAGAATACACCATAGGGAAAGGATAATGTCTTCAGTAAATGGTGATAGGAAAACTGTTATTTACATGAAGAAGAATGAAATTGGATCCTTATCTCACACCATACACAAAAATCAACTCAAGCTGTATCAAAGATTTAAATGTAAGACTTGGAGCCATAAAACTAGAAGAAAACATAGGGAAAATGCTCTTTGACATTGGTCTGGGCAATGATTTTTTGGATATGATACCAAAAGCACAGGCAACAAAAGCAAAAATAAACAAGTGGGACTACGTCAAACTAAAAAGTTCCTGCATGCAAAAGAAACAAGCAGCAAAATGTAAAGGCAACCTATGGAATGGGAGAAAATATTGCAAACCATACATTTGATAAGGGGTTAATATTCCAACACATATAAGGAACTCAGACAACTCAGTTGCAAAAACAAAAACGACCTAATTTTTAAAAAAAATGGAAAAAAGGACCTGACATTTTTTCAAAGGAGACATACAAATGTCCAACAGGTATATGAACATCATTGTTCATCAAGGAAATGCAAACCAAAATCACAATGAGATATCACCTCGCACCTGTTATAATGGCTACTGTCAAAAAGACAAAAGTGTTGATGAGGGTGTGGAGAAAAAGGAACCTCTTGGTGGGAATGTAAATTGGCACAGACACTATGGAAAACACTATGGAGGTTTCTCAAGAAACTAAAAATAGAATTACCATATCATCCAACAATCCCACTTCTGGGTATAAATCCCAAAAGAAATAAAATCAGAATCTCTAAGAGCTAGCTGTATTGCCATGTTTATTGCAGCATTATTCACAGTAACTAAGATATGGAAACAACATATCTGTAGACAAATGAGTGGATAAACAAAAGGTGTGTATATATGTACATATGTAACGGAATATTATTCAGCCTTAAAAAAGGAGGTCCTGCTATTTGCAACAACATGGATAAACTTGGAGGACATTATGCTAAGTGAAATAAGCTAGACACAGAAAGACAAATACTGCATGATCTCTGTTACATTTTCAAAAGTCAAGCTCATGGAAACAGAATAGATGGATAGTTAACCAGACGTGAGGGTAGGGGAGATGGGAAAATGTTGGTCAAAGGGTACAAGCTTTCAGTGATAAGAAAAACAATTTCTGATGTACAGCGTGGTGACTGTGGTTAATAATTATTCTATACTTGAAATTTACTAAGAGAGTAGATCGCAAGTGTTCTCCCCACACATACAAAAAAGGTAACTAGTGAGTCGATGGATATGTTAATAAGCCTGTGTGGTAATCATTTCACAAAGTGTATGTATGTCAAAACGTCGTGTGGTACACCTTCAATATATGCAATTTTTATTTGTCCATCATACCTCAATAAGACTGGAAAAAAAATAGAGGAAACTGAGTGACAGGTATATGGGAACTCTGTATTGTATTTGGAACTTTTCTGTATATCTAAAGCTATTCTAAAATCAAAAGATTATTCAAATATAAACATCCTTTTATAATATAAAATAGTGTCTATATTAAACATTCCATGAATGCTGTACTTGGAATTATTATGTAATTATATTGTTTTTAATGCCATTGCTTATACATGTTTTTGTGCTGAAGAACAAATTGGATATGGCCTCTAGAGGACAGTGTTGGGTCATAGAAAGATGTTAATTTCTGCCCAAGTTGAAGATGGTCATAACCATTTTTCTTCTTATTTTCTAACCACAAGGCCTGTTTATTCATTGTCCCTCTTTAAAAACAACAATAACAAAGAACATTTATGACTTGTCTGCTATTCTGACTAGTTGGCTGTTTTGTTTTAACTTATTTTCGTGTAATTTTGGTTCCACAAAGATCTATTAGGCAAGAAAGAATCTGCGGAGTTTGCACCATAATGTTCACATCCCTGAGGGTTTGTGAAAGTCGTGAGGGAACCTGGGGAAGCGATATGAGGCATGTATTATGTGTCATTTGTGAGTTCTTCCCTGATGGAGATGGAATTATAGAGTTGAACTTCCTTTGGAACAACAAACAACAGTTTGTAGCTTGATCAGGGTGCATGTAAGCTAAAAAGGGGTTTTGATCTTTTGAAGGTTAAGACCGCTGCTCTACAGTGGTTTGTTGGTGGTGGGAGGAAATGAAGAAAACCATTGCTCTCGCTTCTGGAGCACATTTCTGGAGTAACCAGAATAGCAGCTCAACATTTTAATTTTAAAATTCCCCTTTGGAGATAACCTCATGAGATTGGCATTGTATTTGTCTGCGGCTCCTGAGTAGGGAGTTGCAGAGTGCTACTCAAGCGCATCAGAGCCATGTGAACGTTAATTTGCAAAATGCTCGCCTTGGACCTAGAGGCAACTGATGACAATTGTTCATGAATAGATGGACTCAGAAATCCTGAAACACACAATTCTGTCACTGAATGCATTGCATTTTCTGTTGAGAGTGGAGTCTGATGGTTCCACCATGCTAGGTGTGAATCTAGTATAAACATGAAAAAATAGGAGTCATTTGGATGATGATGTGTTCCACTGAGCAGGAACCTATAGTTTTTCGTTTGCTTGTTTGTTTTTGCTCAAAGAATAAATCTGTCCTAAGCTCATCTGCTGAATTGGGATCTATGAGCCTTTTAATAGGATTTTTGAAAGGGAGTGGAAAATTTACAGCTCCTTATAGATAGCCTGACATCAAAGTTAAGGTCAATGGTGTTTTGTTCAGCCACTCCATCTAAGTTGAACCCACGGGCAGGGATCTGTTTCGTTCTCATTTAATAGTGCTAAGTGCCAAACATTCTCTTTCTCAGGTATAGTCTTCTAACCTCGTGGTGGTGTGACAAAGTTCTATTTACCATGTAGGTACTTAATACATATGATGATGATTTAAGATGTAGTTGGTCCTTGAGATGGTGATTGGTCCCCTAACCTGGTGCCTCATTCAGGGTTCCTTATCTCAGGGAAAAGCATGACCTTATCTCAGTGGTATAAGTCAGAATCTTGGGAGTCATCCTTGAATCCTCTGTTTTTTCCATCCTTATTCATAATGAATGCAGGACCAGGTCCTATCAATTTCACTTCTTAAAATATTTTTTGAAGCCATCCATTTCCTTCTCGATGGCCGTCACTCCAATCTACGCCTTTGTCATATCTGCTTGAACTACCAAAGAAGCTGCCTCACCCTCAACCAGTGTCTTCTTTCAAAACCTGCATCTATGAGACCGTCACTGATTTCCCATTGTTCTTAGGCTAGCAACCTTATCACTGTCATGGACAAGAAGGCCCTGCCGTCTTGCCCCTGTCTCTCTTCCTAGCCTTGTCTTGAAGCCTTCTCCCTGCCCCTTGTACTCCAGCCTCCTAGCCTCCAATGTGTCGGCGCGGAGTCTCAGCATATTCAGTTTCCTCTAGGTGACTGTCTCTCCCCTGCTGTCTCTGTCTCATCACCTTCTACTCATCCTTTCTAAGTCAGCTGGAGTGTTATTTCCTCATGGATGACTTCCCTGGTCTCCTGGTCTAAGAAGTGTCCTTCCCTCCCTCCCTCCCTCCCTCCCTTCCTTTCTTTATTTTTTGAGATGGAGTCTCGCTCTGTTGCCCAGACTGGAGTACAGTGGTGCGATCTCGGCTCACTGCAACCTCCACCTCCCGTGTTCAAGTGGTTTTCCTGCCTCAGCCTCCCGTGTAGCTGGGATTACAGGTGTGCACCACTACGTCCATATAATTTGTGTATTTTTAGAAGAGATGGGGTTTCACCATGTTGGCCAGGATGGTCTCGAACTCCTGACCTCAAGTGATCCACCTGCCTTGGCCTCCCCAAGTGCTGGAGTTACAGGCGTGAGCCACAACGCCCGGCCAAGTGTTCTTTATTGACTATTCTTACAGACCCATGCTCCTTCCCCTCATTGTGCTTACATCAGTTCACAGTGGATTTGTGTTGCGTTTCTTGATTAATGTCTGTCTCCCTTATCAGAGTATCAGCTGTGTTCAAGTTGAATGATGAAGAGAAATCTTAAAGAACTAAAGTACCAGCTCTGTGAGCAGGGGTCATGCCCAGCGTGCTCACCATCCAGGGTCTCCAGCACTTGTTACAGTGCTTGGAAAAAGTGGTTGCTGAATACATTTGTTGAATGAATAAATGGCTGTTTACTTATTGAATGTTTAGGTAGAAGAAGAAGAACCCACTGGATACATTCGATTTGAAAAATTTCTTCCGGTGATGACGGAAATACTACTAGAAAGGAGGTAAGTAAGTAAATGCGATTGTTAAGGCAAAGTAATGATCTGAATTATGAATCCATTCATTTCAGGACGCTTGACTTTTTCACTTTGTATATTACACTCAACCGGTGTATCTTAAGGTGGCCTCCCTCTAACCTTTCAAGATACTTCTGAACTGCCAGTTGGTACATGCTTAGAAATATCAACCACATTAGTGTTATCCTAAGCAAAGCATAATTAGAGGGTAAATAAGCTACAAAAATCGTAAATCAACATTCTTATTATATTCTGTTTTGAATTATCAGTGATAAATAAGAATCCTAATATTTTGCTAGCAAAAATATAGCATTAGCTTATGATAGTTCATTCATCGTAGAAGTCTTATGCCCAGATAAATTGATTTCCAAAAAGCGAATAGATAACTTCAAACATGTCAGTGATTTGGCCCTAAGTATTTCCTGTGGGGCTGAGGTATTTCAACTTTCATATCCAGAAATCCAAAAAGATTTCAGTGAGGCGAGTATTCTCATCCCAATATATCAGCAGCTTTTATTTTATTTTATTTTTTTGAGAGAGAGTTTCACTCTTGTCACCCAGGCTGGAGTGCAGTGGCACCATCTTGGCTCACTGCAACCTCTGCCTCCTGGGTTCAAGCGATTCTCCTGCCTCAGCCTCCCGAGTAGCTGAGATTACAGGCGCATGTACGCCACCACGCCTGGCTAATTTTTGTATTTTTAGTAGGGACAGGGTTTCATTATGTTGGCCAGTCTGGTCTCGAACTCCTGACCTCAGGTGATCTGCCCACCTTGGCCTCCCAAAGTGCTGGGATTACAGGCGTGAGCCACTGCGCCCAGCCCTGTTTTGTTTTATGTGGTCATTTATTACAGGGGTCCCCAACCACCAGGCCAGGGACTGGTTGCACGCTTCTTAAGAGAATCTAATGCCTGATGATCTGAGATGGAGCAGTTTCATCCACAACCCATCCCTCCCCCTCCCTGGTCTGTGGAAGAATTGTCTTTGGTGAAACTGGTCCCTGGTGCCAAAAAGGTTGGAGACTGCTGATTTATTATATAGAGACTGCAGTAAATACTGTGGCATTTACTCATTTTATTGCATAATTATAGATACAGACCAATTCCAGAAGATGTCCTTCTTCGAGCTTTTGAGGTATGTAAACTCCAGCTTATATACATATACATATATAAATACATATATTTATATACACGTGTATATGAAAAATTCATCATGTAGAACTTAATTCACCAAATGAAAAAATATGTATCTATCTTTTCTTTTCCCCTAGGTTTTAGATTCAGCTAAACGTGGGTTTCTTACTAAGGACGAACTGATCAAGTATATGACTGAAGAAGGTAAGCATGATTCATGACTTATCACAATGACTTATGTGAGGAATTAATAATTTGTTAACAGTTATGCGAAAGTTATAGGGGATACTTTAAAATCAGTTGTTCTGGTTAAAAAGTTATTTACTGTTCCTACTATTTTGGCTTGGGGATGGTTTCTGTTCTGTGGGGGTTAAGAAGACAAAGAGTAGGGAAAGGGGAGATCGGTTGTTGTCTCGTAGGATTTTGTGAAGCATAGTGATTACTTCTATCATTTCAGGCATAATTTCAGAGCATTTCCAGAATAAAAGATATGCCATCTGGAAAACATGAACTATCAATCACTGTAAATGAAGGCCTCCTCCTAGATTGAAGATTTGAATAGAAGTATATAAAAATTCCCTGTTTTTTTTTTTTGAGACAGAGTCTCACTCTCTTGCCTAGGCTGGAGTGCAGTGGCGCGATCTCAGCTCATTGCAACCTCTGCCTCCTGGGTTCAAGTGATTCTCCTGCCTCAGCCTCCTGAGTAGCTGGGATTACAAGCACGGGCCACCATGCCCAGCTAATTACAAGCACGGGCCACCATGCCCATGCTCTACTAATAACCCAGTAGACATGGGTTTCACCATGTTGGCCATGCTGGTCTCGAACTCCTGACCTCAGGTGATCCATCCATCTTGGCCTCCCACAGTGCTGGTAAAATTTCCTTTTTAAAGAGCTTTTCTGTCGGTGAAGTTACAGCTAATGTAACCTCAACTGAATACTGAGGTCATTTTTTAACACTAAACATTTCCTTTTTTAATGTTAATTGAACCATATATATTTGTTTCGATCATGGCCCATCATACATATATGCATACGCACACACGTAAAACCTGCACACTCACATATATGCCAACGTATTTCCTTTAGGAATTCTCTCTGCTAGGCTGATGTGTAACGTTGTTTACCCTGAAGGTCAGTAGCCTGATGGACAGTCTCCTGAAGCCAGCCTCATATTGGTCACCTTGCCTTCTCCCATACAGAGCTAGAGCTCCCTGGTTCACACATTGAGTCCTGAATGACTCAGTTGCTAATCACTTGTGACAGAATCAAAAGTGCAAGTAATTTGGAGTAGGGAAGACTAAGACTGCATCTACACGCATGACTGGTTTGACCATCCCAACTTGATCCACCTTTAGACGGAGTACAGGGAGTGAGGGTAAGAATGCCACGACCATCAGAGCTGCCACCCAAGAACTCTTATGCTGTTGTTAAAATTATCTTAGGGATTAATTGTGATGGGGATGTTACAACTTTCAAAGCAGCAGCTTCTTAATCCTAAGGATTAGTTTAAAGAAAGTAAATCCTAGGTTATGTATTAGGCAACATGAGTTTAGTCAAAATGGCCCAAACAGTTAGCTTTTCCTACTGTTGTGTGCCTACTGTACGTTTAGGATTTAGTCAGTGTAGTAAGGTATAATGATACTGAAATCTACTTCCTCTCTCAAGGATATTACAATCTTATTGGGGAGATAAAACTAACATAAAATAATTCACAATACAAGACAACAGAAAAATCAATATCAGAAGATCAACCAGGGCCGGACCAGCCTGGAAAGCTTGGTCTGGGAAGACTTAAAGAAAAAATAGTTTTTTTGAGAGGGTAGAATGTATATGGTTAAGTTGAGGGCAGAGGTAAACTCTGGTGCGTTTTAATTCCCTCACACACGGTAGATCTCAACAAATGTTTGTTGAATGAATGAGTGAATGAGTAGATGATAAAGACCAGGTGAAGGGGCTAATGTATGTAAAACAGTCTGAACAAAAATTGGGAGGTAGGAATGAACATGCTATTTCAGAGAGAAAATAAGCCTAGCTGGCCCAGAGGGTAATGTTGGCAAACAGCAGGAAATTAACTTCAGTAGATTTACTGGGACTAAATTGTGGAGTCCCAGGCTCAGGAGTTTGGAATTCACCTGTGGGCACTGGAGAAGTATTATAGGCTTTTAAGCAGATGAGTCACATGGTGTATGAGTGATTGTGAGAAGGTTTTTCTGGTGCTGGTTGGTTTGTTAGATGCATGAGAAAGAGGTTGGACTAGGGAGGCCAGTTAAAAGGTTATTTCGGCATTCTGAAGGCACCCAAATAAAGGCCTGACCTGGCAGCAGAAATGGCAATGGGGAGAAGGGATTGGTACAGTAGGACTGTCTACGGCAGGATCCAGGGGTCACGGTGAGTAACAGAGTGTAGGTGACAAGGATGAGAGCCGAATCAAAAGTAACATCAAGGCTCTGCCCTCAATGACAAGTATTATGGTAACACTACTGACTAAAACAGAAAAATCAGAACAGACTGCAGTGTAGACAGAGATGGTGCAATCACGTGGTTTACTTGGAGGTACTGTGTGATAATTTCAAAAATGATATGTTTACAGAGAGTTCATGGTACTTAAAGATCAACTATTGAGTATCTCAGTGGACCAAGCATAGGACAGGTATTTGCAAGTAAGAATATATATGGTTTCAATTATTCATTCAAAAAGTGTTATTACAAACCTTCTACATATATGAACCAATATGTTTGGAAGTAATATGTAAGATGTAAATTACTATACAAATCTAAGTTATGATTTAATATAACGGACCTATCAGCTAAGTGTAATAGCAGTTGACTAGTTTGGTAAAATAGGTGCTTAAGAATTGCTACTTTGAGAGTCTCAGAATTCTACAAATTGTTTTTAAGTAAATTTGTGCTACATAGCAATATAGATTCAAGTTACTTGCACGCTCTTCACAATATCCACAAAGTATCAGCTAGTTTGAGAATATGCATTCTTACAGCCCAGGATGTCATATGATAAACAAAATAAATCACATTGAATCAAGTTCCTACAAGATAGAAGTCCCTAAGTGTCCAGGAATGTGTATTGCATCAGACAGTGTTTAGCAGGAGGGAAGAGCTCAGAACAGTTTTTTAAACAAACACTTACATGTTGCTGCTCATATGCCAGGTACTGTTGTACATCCCATTCAAATCATAACCCATTTCATCCTCATGACATCCCTGTGATAGGTAGTGTCATTATCACCTCCATTTTATAGACAGGTAAACTAAGGTGTGGGGCAGTTAAGTGACTTGCTCAAGACCTTAGAGCGAGTAAGAGGCAGCCAGCATGTGAATCCAAACTTGTGCTTTAACCATCGGCTATTTTCCTTCCATCTTTCATCAAATACTGGGGCGTCAAGTTGATCCTCTGGTAATTTCAAAAGTTTTCATCTAAATAAATAACCTTGTTCGTGATATCTGTGTGTCTTCCTACTGTTTTGCCTGAAATGACGCGTTCTGGAGGTTGCTTGATCTATGACGTCTGCAGGCTAAAAGAAGTCCAGAATCTGCCAGGGTGTACAATAGCCTTCTCTTTGAACCTCTGGACTGTCGTGATATCCTGGCTCTGCAGCTCCAGGGAGCGTAACTAGTGACATTGTGGGAGTTTGTGGGGCTCCATGGCTGTTAAGCTGACTAGTGGAAAGAGAAAGGAAAAAATCAGATGATCATAAATGATAAATTTTCCTTTTTGTCTCTCTGAGGTGAGCCTTTTTCTCAAGAGGAAATGGAAGAAATGTTGTCTGCTGCAATTGATCCAGAATCAAATTCAATTCATTACAAGGACTATATAACAATGATGGTGATAGATGAAAATTAAATGTTCTAAAGATAATTTCTAGTTGAAAGGACAATTTTAGAAATTGTTTCTCCTTGTTAATTTCACATCTAAGATAAGAGAATCTAAGGAATCTTAGGATTCCTGTATGTGATATTTAATACCTTGTGACATAACTATTTTAAGATACTTTGTTTTTAAAGATGATCATAACACTTTAAAACAAATTTAGTATATCTAGCCTTACAGAATGATAAATTACTATTTATTTAAAAACTATTCTTAAAACATTTTAACATTAGAATTGCTATTTTATGTAATAAAACTCAAGTAACCTTCAAATTAATTAAGCTGACAAAATGAAAATGACTGTAATGACCCAAGGTTTGGCATATAAAGATCTTAAGAGGGGGCAGAATGACCAACGATTGACAGTGAGTAGCAATATAATGAAGGCTTCCTTTTTCAACAATAACAAACGCTTCATCAATCTGAGTGTGGAAGGAGATTTATCAAAATAAATATTAATTGATTTTTTATGAGTGCCAATTACGAACGTTATTTGGGATTGTAATAACTGAGTGTAAACATTTATATTTGCTGAGCCAGCATGTCACCATTTATGGAGTAGCTAAAGGAGTTGAGATCATTGAAACTAAAGAAAAGAAGGCTGAGTGGAAATTGATAGTGTAAGGTAGTGGCAGTTCTCTCTGTCTTTAGAATTGTCACCTACTCGATGTATCTGTCATGGGAATATTGTCCTGAATACTGAGTAAGAATGCTGAGAAGTGTTACGGTGTGCAGATGTGCAGCTCCTGAAAGAGCAGAACGGAGTGACAGGGACGCCTCTGAGCACAAGCAGCCACAAAGAAAAAATGGTCACTATATGGCAACTTACAAGCAAAGGGGAAGATAAGGTAAAGGAGAATGAACAATTTTCCCAACTTAGATATTGTTTTATAACAACACACACACACACACACACAGATCTCTATTAAAGATGGCTTTACCACTGTATGTGTGTATCTACATAGATGTAAACACTTCAAGCTGCTGGGAGCCTTCCCCAGGCATGCTGTCTTGCCCCCGAAAGACGTGGCCACTACCAAGAGACTGTCCCTGTTCGTTCATTCATGACACATTGAATGAGTATCATGAGATGATGTGCTAGGAACCAGAGTCCCTACTGAGTCCAGGCCACAGTTCAGTGCAGGAAGCCTGCAAGTCCATCGGCAGCCACCTTTCAGACAGGCGCACGTTCAGGGTACCGTGTGGAAGCACAGAAGAGGGGCAGCTACTCGGCCTTGCAGGGAGGCAGCTTTCTGGGAGATGAAAGGTGCTAGTGAGCAGAGAAGGCTCTCCAGGACAGGAAGCACCTGAGTTTAAAATGAGAAGTTAGTAAGTGGGCGGCGGGGCACAGGGCATTTCAGCAGGTGAGCGGCAAGTCCAAAAACCCTAGAGGTGTCATGAAACATGGAACCACCTGGGAATTGAAAGCAGCTCAGTAGGTTTGGAAGGTAGGAGATTTGGGGGGTCACGATGAGAGGTGAAACTGGAGCGGTAACCAGGAGCTGTGTCATTAAGAATATCGGGTTAGGTGCTGAGTTAAGGTTTCAGGGTGAGAGTTTGGACTGTATTCTGAAGATCACAGAGAAAGATCATTTGTAAGCAGCAGGGAAAATAGATTTGATAGCTCAAGACTAGAAGTGAGAGCAGTTTGTAGGCTATTTGGTTGGTGGGAGGGGATAGACTGAGAAAAGTCAAGGATGAATCCCAGGTTTCTGGCTCAGACGATGGGTAAAAGTGCCATTCATTCAGATAAGAAATCCAAGGAGCAAGTGGGGCATTGGTGGGCAAAATGGTGAGGCTGGGTACAGACACCTTTGGAGCTCAGCATGTAAGTAGCTTGAAAGGAAAAGAAGAGAGTCCAGAACAAAACCATGGGGAACATCAGCTTGTCCGGGAAGGCAGAGGAAGAGGAGCCGACGAGAGACTGGGGAGGAGAAGCCTGAGGAGAGGGAAAGCTGGAAAGAAGCATCTTGGATGCCGAGATCAGAGAGAATCGCAAGGAGGAGGCAGTGGCCATGCCAGATGTAGTGGAGAGGAGAGGGAAATTAAAGACAGAAAAAACGTCCATTGGTGTTAGCCATGAAGAGTTCACTGAGGGCCTCTCCCAGAGCAGATGTGGGGAAGCAACAGGGTATGGAGTTGAGTGGACTGAGGAAGGAATGGATGTGAGAAGGTTGCAGCCTGGAGGACAAGCTACTCGGCAGTGAAGAGAAGGAAACAGCAGGCTGGGGGAGTGATTTTTGGAAGATGGGCAGATGTAGCAAGTTCATTTCTAGTCCGAGGGCTGAGAGCCCGCAGACGGGGTGAAGGGAGGGGCCGGCTTCCAGAGCAATACAGAGATTTAGGAACAATGAACCAACGCTTGTGGTCCCTACCTCGTGGCCTCTACTGCCTTTTGGAGAGGAAGGTAGTAGGTTATAGAGCTTGAAGAGAATGGTGTAACTTTAGAGTATCTCTTGTGGGAAATGGGAAAAAGAGTTGAGACAGCCCATGTAAGGATTTTCAAGAAACCCTGGAAGATTTTGTGCTCAGGAGCAAAAAAGAAAAGAAAACAGGTAGATTGTTGTACCAGGGTTAAGGCTTTGTCACGTGGGTGAGGTGGAAGGAGCCAAAGGGCGAGGAATCTGCAAGAAAGCAGTTCCGAGGGTGCCCGTGGCTACCATTAGGGAAGGACCCAGGTAGGAGGACTGGCTAACAGATGGGAGGGGTTAGAGGGCTCGGGGCTCTAAAAGGGCAAGTGGCTGGTGTTGGTAGCACGGGGTGGTCTTTCCTACCATTGCTGAGTGATAATACGTTTCCTTTGAAATTTGACTTCACTGCGTTCTTAGCGTGTTTCTTTTCTTCTCCTGTGTTATTATATGAATAAATAGTAAGAGTGGCTGACGTTTGTTGACTGTTCTCTGTGTTGCAGGCACTGTCCTAAGTGCTTGACTTACATGAACTCATTTCATCCTCACATCTACCCACTGGTGTAGGTGCTATTAAGTCATCCCCATTTTGCAGAGGTGGCAATCAAGAAGTTACACAGCGGTAAGGGGCTGTATCAGCTTTTTCTAGGTTATGTTGTGATAACAAAACTCCCAAAGTCAGAGGTTTACAAGAATAAAACTTATTTCTGTTTATGTTCTTTTGTCAGCTGGGGTCGTCTGGGACTCTGCCCTACATGTCTTTGTTCTCCTCATGGCCTGGAGAAGTAGGATGTCCTGCTGGACGTCTGCCCTGCTTTGCCTGGGGTAGTCTCAGACTAACCCATCCCAGTGTCATTATTAACAGGTCTCCTTTGTACTCTTAGAAATGTTCCAGTTTAGATGATTAATATGTGGTCATCCCATTCAAAAAATAGCGAGTGAAAACGATGGCGAGGAATCGTCACTTCTGGAAGGCTTTCTGACAAATAATTCCAGCAGTGGTAACAGTGGAAGACATTTCTTCCTTCTCTAGTTTGCCAAGATCATTTCCCCCCCACCCAGGATTACCTGAGATTTTCCCAAGGTAAAATCCAGATGAGAACTGACGTGCCACTGGCTTGACCGCGCATGTCAGAATCCCCAGCCAGAGATGAGGACGAGCCACATGCCTTCAGGACAGGGCGGGGATGGAGGAGGAGAGGTGTGTGGTGACCCTCAGAACATCAACAGACAGGCTGTTTATGATAGGAACACGCTGCAGCTGGGAAGGTGGGTGGCCGAGATATGAAATACCCTTCAAGGTGGACGCATACCCAGGGGCATATCATTCGGTGGCAGGGGCCGGCACGGACATGCAGCATTGAAGCGAGTGCGAGAGCCTAATGCGCCAACCCAGGCACAGACTTGTTTGGAGCACACAGAACAGCTCTGAGTTAAGTCCTGTAAGCCATTAAAGAAGTACAGCCTGGTGAATGAACCCTAATCTCTTGATGATCCAGTGATGACATCATATTCTCTCTCCGAGGAGACGCTGTCGTGTGCAGAAGGCAGTAGAGGAAGGTTGCATCGAGATTGCTGCCTCCCCAGGCCCCATCTTCGAGGATTCTTTCAGAAGTTCTGACTGATGTTCAGTTTCACATCTTGTCTCAAGGGAATCTTCTCTGTTTAGTGTCATAGAGTTGGCTTTATGGAATGTAATTCATTTTTATCTTTAGCACAAATTTGTCGGTTTCTTTTAAGGCCACCAGAAAGCGCAACATAGACTCCCCACAGAAATCTCATTTTATCTCCTAAGTTGCAGAATAAACGTACCTTGTTTGCAAAGGGAACATTTTTCTTTACACTGAAATCACTTCAATGTGTATTTTGCCTCTTCAGCTCACCGACCTTGCCCTCAGCATCTGATGTAAATCGCCATGCCATTTCCTGACTAGGAGAGTGCTTAGCCTCTTGTGTGGGAAGTTTGCTTACCCTCATGATTCCTGGCTTCTGCAGAGCCTGTCATACCCCACAGCTTCGCCGGGCCCTGTGGAAAGCCATTCTGTTCTCACACTGCTGGGGAAGGTGCGTGACTCAGGGCCCGACACACAGGCCTGAGAGTCTGGCAATCTTGCGCTCTGCTCCCAGTTCCATGTGTGACTCACTCTGCTGCAGGCGCTTCCGCTCCTGTGCACCTCTGTCTGTAAAATAGAGAGCTCAGCTCTATCCTTCTCCCTCCTGAGAAGAAGCGCAGAGATTGGGTCCCCTTGGCGGTCACCCAGTGTCTAAGTGCCAGATGCCTAAAAGACACAACAAAGAGAGTCTAAGATAGCAGACTAGTTGGGATGACGACTGTTCGGTAAGGGCAGGAGTATTTTCTGTGGGATGGAATGTGTTTAGATCTTTCTCTCCTACCTTCCCATCTTCCTTCCTTTCCATTTTCTAAATCCTTCCATATAAGAAAGTACCATGTTTATACAGGCAGTTCCTTGAAGATCAAGGGTTACTACCTTACCCTCCTGGGCTGCTTAAATGAACAGAGAGCCTCATGGTGACGCATGGTCCCCTCGTGCCAGGCATGGTGGCTGCCTCCTAGGCCCGCGTATTTCTGAAAGCGTGGTTGCCAGTCATCTGCTTCAGGAGCATCCGGAAGGAGGGTGTTAGAACTCGGGGGTGTGCCCCATTCCAGACCCCTAAAACAGAATCTCTGGAGATAGGGTCCAAGAAACTTTAACGTTCTCAGGGGACCTTATGCACGCTTGTGTGTAGAAAGCACTACCTGGGGCTCTGATATTGAATGAAAGTGTGGGATTTGGAGTTAGGCTCTGCTCCTTACTGATTACGTGATTGGCCCAGACATTTAACATCGCTGAGCTTCCCTGGAAGTCGAGACTGTGGTGAGCCACGATTGCGCCACTGCACTCAGCCTGGGTGACAGAGAGAGACCTTGTCTCAAAAAAATCAAAAAATAGTGCTGAGTTTCTTCATCTTAATTTGTATAGTGGAAAAATCACTTTTCGGGGCTGGTGTGAAGATTAAATGAAATAATAAAGGTGAAAATGTTTAAAAAGCTGTAGGCTATGACACAAATTATTATTTACAGAAAGCCAGCTAGGCAGAGAGGGAGAGAGAAAAAGAGAGAGGTAGGGGCAGGGATGGAGATCTGCTGCCTGGGTATGGACAGAAAGGTGGGGAAGTAGGTAGATAATAGAAAACTAATTGGAGAGAATGTGAGAATGTGCGCATACCTGGGCTGCTGGTGGGGCGATACCCGACGTGTGCTTTCATGGTGCTATTAATTATAAGGCGTTAGGTTTCTTTCTAGAATGTGAAAATAGGAGGCTTTAAGAGGTTTCTTTTTTTCTTCTGCTTTTAAAAATGTGCTATCTGTCATGGTACTTTTAGAGCAGCAGGAATTATTTACCTCATCTAGTGGAGAAAACACTCCTAATCATTTGAAGAAACTGCTATTTTTCTTAAAAAAGAAAAATCAGACCAAGCACAGTAGCTCATGCCTGTAATCTCAGCACTTTGGGAGGCCGAGGCGGGATCATGAGGTCAGGAGATGGAGACCATCCTGGCTAACACGGGGAAACCCCGTCTCTACTAAAAATACAAAAAATTAGCCAGGCATGGTGGTGGGCACCTGTAGTCCCAGCTGCTTGGGAGGCTGAGGCAGGAGAATGGTGTGAACCCGGGAGGCGGAGCTTGCAGTGAGCCGAGATCGTGCCACTGCACTCCAGCCTGGGCGACAGAGCGAGACTCTGTCTCAAAAAAAAAAAAAAAAGAAATCTCAGAAGAGGCTTCTAAGCATTTATCACCTAACTCAGGAAATGTCCTGAAGTATGGTTGAGTATTGCATGACTTTAAATATGGCTTTTAAGCATGTCAAGATGTGTTTCCATGCTCTAAATGCCTAGTTTAAAATGTCTCGCTGGCTGGTAACATTCCTGGTTACCAACTCAAGGCATGACCCGTACTTAGGCAGAGCTCGTTGTTAATGGGAACAGAGGTAAGTCTACTTTCCAACTAGTCTTGATAATGTTTAGTTTTTTGGTTCTTCTTCATCAAACCTGATAAGCCTGTCTTTGTTCGTACACAACACGATGCAGAGCCTATCCTGGTGGAATTGTTGCCCCCGCCATTCTCAGGAAACCCCCCTGTGTTGGGATTATCTTTAATTCAAGGTTACTTTTTAGGAAACTTTTTAAGTCTCTTATCAATTTTTGAGGGCTGATGTCATTACAACCAAATCACATCTGTAAATCCCCCACTCAGCTGGCCGCCTGTATGGTTAGTGATTGCACGGAAATAAACAAGATGGAATCAGTGCACGAGCGAAGGTTCCCCGAGCTTCCTTCACGACGGCCGCCTGCCTTCCTGATACGTGCATGCCTGCCGTGTGGACCCAGGGAGGATGTCAGTGAGGTTTAACCAACACAGAACCTAAATGTAAATTAAATCCTGGTTTTCTTCCTGCCGCCTAAGGAGTCATCTTGCATTCCCTGCAGGGGCACCTCACTCTGAGATGGCTACTTTAGAAAATCTTCCCAGAAAAGACCCTTTGGGAAAAACGATGTAAGGTATAAAATACTCTAACAATTACTAGAGTGGCTCCCAAGCAATAGATATTAAAGAGAAATTAGAAAATGCCAGTGAACAAAAAAGAAGAGGAAAACACCTTAATTCCACAAAAGTTACCCACCATTACTAGTGCTTTGCTTCATCTCTTCTGAAAGCTTTTTCCAGGGATGTGTCTCTCTGTAGAACTTCTTTAAAATACCACCGTGGAACCTATCAGTTAGGGTCCTTGACCATGAGGACAGAAAGCAGGACTCACTGGAAGGCAGCTGGGCTGAGGAAGGGGTGCTTACAGAGCCTACTGGAGACTGGGGCACCAGGCTCAGGCTTACAGGAGCCAAGGGGGCATCTGAGGGCAAAGAAGCATGGTGTAAGAGGATAGCAAACATCACATAACCGGAACAGCCCGTCCAGGGCCTCTGCTGCAGGGGATGGCTTTGCACTGCTTCAGGTTCAAGGCCTGCAAGACACAGCCCGCTGAGCTGAGCTCAGTCTGGCCTGGGCAGGTAAGGACGGACCTTGCTTCTAGGCAGCCATGTGGAAGGCAGGAATCCTCCAACCACCAGCTACACCTCACTGGAGGGAGAAAATACTCTGGTAAGAAATCGGGGTACTATTGGGAAAGAGAAATAAATAAATAACAAACATGACAATACTACAGGAACAGACCATATATGCTATTATGTAATCTGCTATTTTAAGTGAATACATAATGAACACTCTTTCCATGATAATGTATATTCACCTAAAACATAACTTTGAGTGACTGGATAGTATCTAATTGTTTGGCTATACCTTAATTAATTAATTAATTCATTTAGAGACAGGTCTCGCCGTGTCACCCCAGCTGGAGTGCAGAGGCATGGTCATAGCTCACTCCAGCCTCGAACTCCTGGCCTCAAGCAATCCTCCCACCTTGGCCTCCCAAAGAGCTGGGATTAGAGCCACCACATCTGGCCTATTAGTTCCTCATTCTTAGTAATTTAAATAATTTTCAATTTTCACTATTGTAATAAATTAAGATCAACATCCTGCTAGTTAAGTCTTAATTGTTTGCTTAGAATACATTCCAAAAAGCAGAACTGTTGGGCCACCTTTAAAGTAATGGGGGATCTATTTTTAAGTCTTTTGCGAACGTGTTTTCAATCTGTCCTGCAGAAAGATTGTTCCCATATTCTAAACCCTCCCCAGCATATTTTTGCTTTTTATTTTGCAATTAGTTGGGGAAAAATAGTATCTTATTGATCTTTTAAAAATTTGCATTCCATTGATAACCGGAAGTTTCTCAAGGCCCACAGCAATGTACTGACGGCTTCTGTTGGATTAGCTCCAGGAAGCACCAAATCCGAGCCTCACAGATGGTTTCTTCAGATAGAAACAAACCCCTCGGCTGCTATGAAATGGAGCCCACAAAGCACAACGTTACAGGCAGAATCTGAATTCCAGAGACACAGTTTCTTTCAGAACAAGTATTATTTGCAGGAGGCAATTAGAATGAGCTACTATTGCACAGAAGACTTAGCAGGAAATGTCACAGATATTCAAGCAATAAAACAGGAACTGGGGAAATAAGCCTGCAAAAGAAGTGGAGAATGACCAACAGAGGCAGAGCGAGGGGCCAACTGGCCGCCTGCGCCCATGCCATAATGCCAGCTTCTAAGGCTGTGGAAGTGTTTCCTAATGCAACTCATTTGCTCATTCAGTCAGCATTCATTGAATTCCCACCATGTGCCAGACACTGTGCTGGGCACCAGCGATGCCAAAATGAGTGTGAGACATAGCCCTTGTCTTTGAGAGGTTTCAGCCTCATGGGAGAGACAGGAAGACCAATCATGACACTGAGCAAGAGTTGTTCAGCAATGTTAGCCAAGTGCATTGGGGTCAATGGCAGCAGCTGGCTCTGCCTGTGGGACTCATGGAGGACTTGATAGAGGAAGTGACAGGATGAACTGCAAATGTTTTATGGGCTCACATTGGCAATTTTGCTGCCAGTACTGGGTGGGTGAGAACGTTCTAGAACGAGATGGCTTGAGGCTAATGCTGAAATAGCTTTTTAATAGCATGGCTTAGGGAAAAGAGGCCTGAATTCCAGCTGTAGCAGGCATAGGATATGTGACCCGGGGAAGTCACGTGATGTGTCTGTCCTCTGTTGCCCATCTGTAAAGTGGCAGAAATCATAGCTACCTTGTAGGATTACTCTGAGCATGATGGGCTCTGTGCACATCGGGCTTAGTAAGTGGTATCTACCATTACAAAGTGTTGAGTAAATATCTGCTGAATGAATGAATATAAATATTTTCTCCATATAGTAAATATCTTCAGTTATGTAAGAAGGTTGGGCACAGGTGTTTATAGGATGTCTGGGAGTAAGGAAGTCCATTTTCCTAAACTTGTGACCTCAGGGACTTCATGGAAAGGGTGTACATGTCATTTTAACTTCATTCATTCAATAAAATATTTAATTAGTGATATTCTATGCCAGAAACAGTTCTAGTAAACTGGTCAGGTGTGGTAGCTCATGCCTGTAATCCTAGCACTTTGGGAGGCCAAGGCAGGTGGATCACTTGAGGTCAGGAGTTCGAGACCAGCCTGGGCAACATGGCAAAACCCTCTCTCTACTGAAAATGCAAAAATTAGCTGGGCATGGTGGCGGGCGCCTGTAGTCCCAGCTACTTGGAAGGCTGAGGCAGAAGAATTGCTTCAACCCAGGAGGCAGAGGCTGCAGTGAGCCGAGATTATGCCACTGCACTCCAGCCTGGGTGACAAAGCAAGATTCCACCTCAAAGAAAAAAAGAAAAAAAGAAAAGAAACAGTGCTAGTCAGCAAAACAAAGTCCCCGTCCTTAAGGAACTTGAATTCTGACTGTGAGGTTGACCATAGGAGGCAGATAATACATCAGTAAACATATGTCATGGCAGGATTTACACTATGAAGAAAAATGAAGCGGGATAAGGGGTGAGAGTGACGAGGTGCTGTCCTGTCCAGAATGACACGGAACGCGCCTCTGGGGAGGGGATCTTGGGCAGTGGCCTGGAGGGAATGAAGGGGCGTGGGGAAAGGGCATTCCCTGTAGAGGAACATCAAGCACCGAGGGTCTGGCCGCCAGAAGGATCAGCAAGGAGCCCCGGGCCGTGGTCGCCTGAGTGAACAGAGAGAAGCAGATGAGGTGGGACAGGTGAGCAGCCCCCGAGCATGAAGGGCCTTGCGGGCCAGGAAAGGATTTGGAGGCTAAACGTGAGGAGAAGAGGAGACGCCATTGAATGGTGCTGAGCTGGTTAGGGGACGTTACAAGGGAGATGGCATCTCAGGCCAGGGTGATAATGGTGGGTAGTGAAAGGTGGTTGGATTTGGGATCTATTCGGAAGGTAGAAGCAACAGGATTTCCCAGTGGATGGGTTAGAAGTAGAGGAAAAGACTCCAAGGATGATCACAAGGTTTCGGCCTCAGCAACTAGATACTATTCTGTTAAGGTTTGGGGGAAGATCAAGAGTGTGGTTGGTGACGTGTTCCCAACGGAGAAGCCAACCAGACATCCAGGCTGTCTGTATAAGTCTGGAGCTCCGGAGAGCCCGGGGTGGAGTGGTCCGTGTACAGAAGATGTTTAAAGATCCCATCCAGGGGCTGGATGGGATCACCTGAGGAGGGAGGGTGAGTAGGGAAGAGAAGGGCTCTGAGGGCTGAACCTGCGGGCAACCCAAAGTTAGAGATAGGGAAGGAGAAAGATCAGCAAAAGATACAAGGCAAACATAATACCAGGGCAATCCCAGGTCCTATTCTGTCCCCCATCCTGTGTCCCCAGGACCATTTGAGGGCCTCCATCACCCAGTTGTTTCTTTTCAATGGTCCTTCAGAGTCCCTGAGGCAAGCCGCACTCACATAGACTCGAAAATACTGCATGTATTTTGTGTGCAACTCTGTGGTAGTGCCGTGGTTTTCAGTTGCTTGTGAAATCTACGAATATCCCTTCTCATCACATTCTGAGTGAACTGTCCTGATCCCACGGTTTCTCAGTGTCTCTGAAATTCTTGTGACCTTCAGTCCTGAGGACCATTCTTCTCTGAGTAGGGAGGCCGGGGGTCGAGGCTGGGCCTCACTGCCATTGTTTCTGGCTGCATTACCAATTAAAGGAGTTCGATCCAGCTGAGCTAGTGTGGCGGCTGCCAAAAATAAGCCCTTCACAAAAATGGTGTGCTTCAAGATAACTGCAGAGACATTGGGGGTTCTTAATTTTAAACTATCAGAAAAGAATTAACGGGCAATATATGATTCTCAGGTGTGAAATGCAACCATCACACGCTTGTCCCAGAAACACAGTTTCATTTTTTCTAAATCAAGTGTGACTCCAATCCCTTACTGGCCAATCATAGTAAGAGGAGGCCTGGGGGTTTACATGGTACCTCTAAAACCTAACAATACGGACCAAGAACTTGACAATTGTTGAACACCAAAACTGGCTCAGTCACCTGCGTCATCACCTGAGCAGCCCTGTCCCCTCCCCAGTCCACTGCTCCGGAAACTGGAATGACCCTGTGAGGAAACCAGTGAGAACCTTGAGCAGTTCTCTCAAGGTGGGGCTTTTTCAACAGATTGTTAAAAGGACTATATTGACATGACGTTTGTCAAGCCCATAGTGAGACAAGAGGAGAGGAAGCTGTGTGTAAAGCCATACCCTAGAACAAAGGAGGTTCTTCCCTCCGGTTTGCCCACCACCCAACAGCACAGCCACCAGCCCTGGTCACCCTCCTGGTGCTGGGACGTAGCCCCGCCCTGCCCCGACACCAGGCCACAGGCCACGGGCCCTGCCAACAGCCTTCCCGTTCCCGGCCCAGAGACCGGGAGACCACCTGCTCTCTCCAGACGGCTGAGCTGTTTGTTCCTGCGAAGGCTTTCTGAAAACAAAGGCCTATGAATTCCGTCCTGTTTGCAAGCGAAGCCCAGTTCTCTGGTACTCAGAGCACACGCTGCTCTCTCGAGGGGGTGGTGAGAAGAGGATGTGAGGAAGGATGACTTTTTGTTTTTTTCTCTTTTAACAGCAGAAAGAACAAAACAAAAAATAGTAACTTCATACATCATCCTGCCAGGCAGAGAGGAATCTCCCATTTTCAAGCTACAATAAATGTGCTTTTGTAAAATGTTTTACTGTAGACAGTAGGTAGACAATGGTACAGTGAATCTCCATGTAACATCACCCTCCCCACCGGCCACCAACTCGAGGCCAATCCTGTCCCCATCTGCAGAGGTCACCTCCGTCATAATTTTGAAGCAAATGTAAAGCATCATTTTATTTTATTCATGATTTTTTTCAGTAGGTATATTTAAAAGATACTTAAAAGATAAAGACTCTTAAAAATTACCTATAATACTATAATCATCCCTTTAAAATAATAATGGTTTGGCCGGGCACGGTGGCTCATGCCTGTAATCCCAGTACTTTGGGAGGCCGAGGCGGGTGGATCACCTGAGGTCAGGAGTTCGAGACCAGCCTGACCAATATGGTGAAACCCCATCTCTACTAAAAATACAAAAATTAGCTGGGCATAGTAGTGTGTGCCTGTAGTCCCAGCTACTTGGGATGCTGAGACAGGAGAATTGCTTGAACCCAGGAGGTGGAGGTTGCAGTGAGCTGAGATCACGCCACTGCACTCCAGCCTGAGCGACAGAATGATACTCCCATCTCAAAAACAATAATAATAATAGTTTAATGTTATCATATATCTAGTGTTGAAAAGATCAGTTTTCCCATAAATGAATAAATGACTCAAAAAAATACTGTACAGAGGCCTGGCGCAGTGGCTCATGCCTGTAATCTCAGCACTTTGGGAGGCTGAGGCTGGTGGATTGCCTCAGGTCAGGAGTTCGAGATCAGCCTGGGCAACATGGTGAAACCCTGTCTCTACCAAAAATACAAAAATTAGCCAGGTGTGGTGGTGCACGCCTGTAGTCCCAGCTACTCAGGGGGCTGAGGCAGGAGGATCACCTGAGCCTTGGGAGGTTCAGGAGAACCGTGATTGGTCTGCTGCACTCCAGCCTGGGCAATAGAGTAAGACCCTGTCTCAACAAAATAAATAATAATAATAAATGCCTCACAGTTTGAATTAGGAGTCAAGATTCAAACTGTGAATCTTGTGATTGGTTACTATGGGTTTTTTGTTTGTTTGTTTGTTTTTTGAGATGGAATTTTGCTCTGTTACCCAGGCTGGAGTGCAGTGGCGTGATCTCGGCTCATTGCAACCTCCACCTCCTGGGTTCAAGCGATTCTCCTGCCTCAGCATCCCAAGTCGCTGGGATTACAGGCACCCACCACTATGCCCTGCTAATTTTTGTATTTTTAGCAGAGGAGGGGTTTCACCATGTTGGCTAGGCTGGTCTCGAACTCCTGACCTCAGGTGATCCACCCACCTTGGCCTCCCAAAGTGCTGGGATTACAAGCATGAGCCACTGCACCTGGCTACTTTTAAATCCCAGTGGCATGAGTACTTATAGATTTGCCTTTAATTCCCATTTGTTGGTAGAACAAAAAACATACAAAACAGAGTAGGAGGCAGGCCCATTACAGACTTTCAAAAAGTGGTAAACTGTGATAAAAGCAGAGCTTCACACGTCCAATCAGATGTCTTCCTCAATACGGGAAGGAACAAGTAAGCAGCCAGAGAGGCCAAGCATTGTTGATGTCAGTCCTCCACCCTGTGAGGCTCAGGAGGGTCAGAGGTGGTCCTCTGTGGTCAGGATGGGGGACACTCAGAGCTTCCTATTGCCCGGAGCTGGATCCACTAAAGAAAAGGTGCGGAGAGGAAGAGTGGCAGCTTGTGGAGTGGGCTATGGCTGGAAACCGGGGAGAAGGTGATGACAGAAGAAGGCCCATTCTCGGTCTAAAATCTGTAAACATGATCCTAAGAAGGGAGAGTGGGCTTAGGGATACGACAGAGTAAAAAGAGGCGGGAAGTTGCCGACTGAATACGCAGAGCCAGAGACAATGACTGGTTGGTTCAAACTTTCTTTTCTGGGACGGTGGAAATAAGAAGAGGTACTCACTGTGGTGGGGATGTGATGGGGCACAACCTAACTTAAGTTATTGTGCAGCTGGTTTTGCAAGACACTGATCACCAGCCTAGGTGGTTAAAAAGGGACTTTCTATTCAGAAATGTTAACCCGTAAGAATAGGATAAATGGGCCAGGTACGGGGGCTCAGGCCTGTCATCCCAGCACCTTGGGAGGCCCAGGAGGGCGGATCACCTGAGGTTAGGAGTTTGAGAACAGCCTGACCAACATGACAGAACCTCCTCTCTACTAAAAAGACAGAGATCAGCCAGGTGTGGGGGTGCGTGCCTGTAATCCCAGCTACTCAGGCGGCTGAGGCAGGAGAATCACTTGAACCTGGGAGGTGGAGGTTCCAGTGAGTGGAGATTGTGCCACTGCACTCCAGCCTGTGGGACAGTGCGAGACTCCGTCACAGAAAAAAAAAAAAAAAAAAAAAAAAAGAATAGGATAAATGGACCCCCATGTATTTATTAGGCATTGCCATTAACATATGTCCAATCTCCTGCACCTCTTCCCCCTCAACAGTTTCCCACACCTCCATCCTCAGCCCTGCTGGTTATTTCAAAACAAATTCTAGACATCACATCATTTCATCTGTAAATGCTTTGATGTTATCTTTACCAGATAAGGTAGAGATAAGGACCTCCTTCCCCTTTTCCCACACAACCATTAAACCATGATCATATCTTAAAAAGCTAACAATAATTCTGTAGTATCTGATATGCAATATTTTCAGATTTCCGCTTTTGTCTCATAAATATGCTTTTATCATTGGTTTATTCCGGTCAGGATCCAAACAAAGTCCTCTTGTTGCATTTGGTTGAAGTGTCTTTAAATCTTTAACATTCCCTCCCCTTTTGTTCTTGTCTTTCATTTGTTGAAGAGCCTGGTCTTTGGTCCTGTAGAATTGTCCACATGTTGGACTTGTCTGATTGCGTTTCTGTGGTTGTGTTTAACCTGTCCCTCTATTCCCTGTATTTCCCACCAGTTTTTATATCTAGCGGCTCAATCGATGACAAGGTCAGTTTTGTTTTTTTTTCTTTTATTGCAAGTCAGCTTCATTGGGAGTGGTGAATTTTTATTGCCTTCCTTCAGGAGGTAACATAATGTCTGGATTGTCTCTTTTTGTCGCTCCTCAGACCCAGCTGTCAGCCTGATCTAGGCTGTAAGAAGCTCTCCATCAACCTGCCACCTAATGGTTGCCATTGACATTATTTTAGTAGGAGTTGCAAAATGGTGATTTTTTTAAAAAAAAAAAACGATTCTATCATTCCTTCTTCATTTATGCAATGGAATTCCTCTATTAAAGATAATTTTCTGAAGACCAGCCTGGGCAACATGGAGAAAGCCCATCTCTACTAAACACAGACAAATTAGCCAGGCATGGTGGTGTGTGCCTGTAGTCCCAGCTACTCAGGGGGCTCAGGGAGTATAACCTGAGCCCGGGACACGGAGGCTGCAGTGAGCCGTGATCACACCACTGCACTCCACTGGGCCACAGAGCAAGACCCCGTCTCAAAAAGCAAAAAAAACAAAAACCCAAGATAATGTTCTGCCATCAACTATTTGGCTTCTTTCAAATACTGTTTGCTCAGAAAAGGCACAGCAGTTTGCTTCTTTTCTTTAATTTTTCAAGCAAAATATTTCTTGATTTCTCTTGAAAACATGCATTTTTGGCTGGATGCTCAAAATGCCTTGGGAGGCCAAGGCAGGAAGTTCACTTGAGGCCAGGAGTTTGAGAGATGCCTGGGCAACAAAGTGAGACCTCATCTCTACAAAAATTTTTTAAAAAATTAGCTGGGTATGGTGGCACATGCCTGTAGTCCCAGCTACTGAGGAGGCTGAGGCAGGAAGATCACTTGAGCCCAGGAGTTTGAGGCTGCAGTATTGCACTCCAGCCTGGACAACAGAGCAAGACCCTGTCTCTGGAAAACAAACAGAAGCATGCTTTTTACCTTCATAAGTGTGTGTGTGTGTCACAGGTGGACCTTAAAATTGCCTGTGTCCCTTATGAGACATCTAAGCCTCCCTTTGGCTTGTGCGCTAGCCAAACCACACTTGGTAACATTCTTCTTACCTTATTAGTTTCTGGTGATTTACAGTGTTTGCATTAGCAGTTACACTGCTATTTCTGTCACAGTGAATCTCTCTGGGTAGAAGTGAAGTGTTTGGACTTGATTTAATAAAGCTATTGCAGACTGATAAAACAGGTTTCAAATATCATAGGGTCATAAGGAAAAAGATGATTTAGAAGAATTATGTAGATAAATGATGACACTACACCATGAATTCCATAATAATTCTGAATATAACTCTTCCCTAACTATGTTAAATAACTAACACCAACCATTTAAATATATTTCAATATTTAATATATTTAAATTGCATATTTAAAATAATGTATATTTAAAAATAAGAAAAATGTTCACACAACCCAAACTTGCACCTTGTTATATCTATGTTTCTTCCATTTTAAATGTTGTCATTCATCAATATGAATTGGTTACCAATAAATTTGGATTTGGAAGCTAGGTAGAAAGTTGGGGAAAATTTCTACAGGAATAACCAGGATTGACCAGATAATTTCAAGATTTTCTTGATCTAGGAATTAAGAATTAATATGATATGGCAGCCAGGTGCGGTGGTTCACGCCTGTAATCTCAGCACTTGGGGAGACTGAGGCTGGCGGATCACCTGAGGTGTTTGAGACCAGCCCGGCCAACATGGCAAAACCCCATCTCTACTAAAAATGCAAAAATTAGCTGGGCGTGGTGGCATGCACCTGTAATCCCAGCTACTCAGGAGGCTGCAGCAGGAGAATCGCTTGAACCTGGGAGGTGGAGGTTGCACTGAGCCAAGATTGAGTCACTGCACTCCAGCCTGGGCGACAAGAGTGAAACTCCGTCTCAACACAAACAAAACAAAAATAAACAAAAAAGAATTCATATGACATGGAAACTAGAACTGTTTCCAAACAGTTATAATCCAATTCCAAAGAAACATTGCACTTCTGGTTTCCTGATGATGTCACCCACATATATGGGCTTCCTCAAGGAGTCGGGTCCTGAGAGCAGTGAGGCAGGAGCCAGGCCGAGTGGGCAGGCGTGAGAGCCAAGCACAGAGGCGGAAATGAAGACTCTGCACCCAGAACGCAGAAAGGAGGCAAGTGGGGTCACCGGCCCAGGCACTAGGGGACTGCACACCGCACCCAACACTAGCTTCCCTTAATAGACACTAAGTTAATCTTACAACTCTTCAGCAAGGCTGCGCCACCCTGGTCCTTCTGTTCTGATCGGAGGACCTTGCCTCTCATTCAGCAGAGAGCATAGAACCTTTGGCCTCTAACACCACCAAATGACCCTTTCACAGAGGAAATGGCATCTAAGAGCTCTAGGGGCAGAAGTGCCGCTGCAGGGCCCTGAAGGGGCAGGCTCTGTGGCGCAGGTCACCTCCTGCCTTTACTCTCTGACACGGGCTCCCAGGGCTGCTTGCATTTGGCAGGGCTCCTCCTCCACGCTGCCCTCTCCTGGTTCTCAGTCCTGCTCGGTTTCCAGGTGCCCAGAGCCCTCTCTGCACCACCCCAGGCACCGGGCTCAGCCCCTTTTTCAGAGCTACCCTTTAGTTGGTGACACTCTCCACTACCAATCCCAGCCCAGCCCAGATTCCCTCCAAGCACAATTGTGCTGAGCACAGTAGCCACCATCTCTAAGCTTACCTGTGATTTCCTCCATCCTCAGCTCCTCACCTCCACTCTCAGGCGCCCCCGCGTCCTCCTGAACGCAGACTCCGCCTCTGCTGTTGTTCCCGCTCGGGGCTGCCTCTTCACTGACCTTCCTCCACCAGAGATTCCCTCCGTGCTCCCCCCTGGACTTTGTCTTCACCCCTGTGCGTATCGCTTTCGGACCACAATCTTAGTCAAGTCCACCCCATCTTTTCAAAGAACGTCTTCCCCGCCTTTAGACTTCTCTCCCTGTCACCCATAGTCTCTCTTTCCCTCCCTCCACCCCAAGCATTCTGAAGAAATGTTCCCCTTGCCCTGAGCTCGTCTGTCCCTCCCATTCCCCGCCTCCTACAGTCTCACTGCTGTTTCCATCACTACCTGAGACGGCCGAGGTCCTAGTGGCATGCCCATTGCCAATCCCAGCAGCCTGTCTCCAGTTCTTCACGTTTTTTGAATGCACTGCAACATTTAATGCTTGCTGGTGACCCTTCCTTGCTGAAATTCTTCCTTGGATGAAAAGACGCATTCTTTCCAGGTTATCCCTTTTCTCTTTGACTATTGCTTCTGTGTCTTACTGAGGCCTCTTTCTGTTTCCACCCTTAACTGTGTTTCCAGGATTCTAGTTTCAGCTCAACCTCTTTCACCTCTCCCAGTGGCCTCATTCATCCCCATGACCCCAGCTACACTTGCCAGAACTCCCAGATCCAAACCTTTGATCCAGCCTTTCACTGAGACATTCTCCAGCTGAATGTTCTGCTGGTCTCTCATATGCAGCAAAATCTGTTCCTCCTCCTCTCAGCTATCTTTTCTGTCCAACCTAGACCACAGGCATCAGTCACTAGGACTTGCCTTAGTGTCTCTGGGGTCCCTCCTTCCACTCTGCTCCTATGATACAAGATGATTCCAGCCCTCATCCCCTCCTTCCCTGGCAATTGCCATAGTCTCCTAACTCGGCCTCTAGACTCTACCCAGTCCGATCCATTATTCGTCTGCTTGTAGAAGTATTTTTCTAAATAGATATGGTCATGGCTCGTACCTCAGTATGGGTTTTGTCGAAAGCAGACCCTGAAACGAGGATTCTGGTGTAGATGACGTATTTGGGAGGAAACAATAGTATGTGAGTAGGGAAGGAAGATAGGAAAGGGAAGCCAGCCAGTAAGGGGTGTGTTGTCAAGCCAGTTACCACTGCAGGTAACTGGAACTGAATCTTGCTGGGCACCTCTAGGAGTCCGTAGACTATGTGCCTCGGAGGTGTCCCACCTGAGGGGCGAGAGAGCTGGGTTGTTTTTTTTTTTTTTGAGACGGAGTCTCGCTCTGTCGCCCAGGCTGGAGTGCAGTGGCCGGATCTCAGTTCACTGCAAGCTCCGCCTCCCGGGTTTACGCCATTCTCCTGCCTCAGCCTCCCGAGTAGCTGGGACTACAGGCGCCCGCCACCTCGCCTGGCTAGTTTTTTGTATTTTTTAGTAGAGACGGGGTTTCACGGTGTTAGCCAGGATGGTCTTGATCTCCTGACCTCGTGATCTGCCCGTCTCGGCCTCCCAAAGTGCTGGGATTACAGGCTTGAGCCACCACGCCCGGCCTCTGAGAGCTGGGTTATTTATATTCCAACTCTCATCAGGCAATGAGAAGTGTCTGTAGCAGTTCATTTCCCTCCTGCAGTGCTTGGAGTCAGGGGGCTCATGAAACCCTTAGGCAGTAGAAGTCAAGCCAGCTATTACAGTGGAAAGGCTCAAGGGGCTAGAGAGGGGCACAGATGGAAGGACAGGAGCAGTATCTGTCTCATTCCCCTCCTGCTTAGTAATCCCCAGAGATCCTCGCTGCCCACAGCTGGCCTTTCTGACCTCCCCCCCAGCACTGCTTCCCTCCACTTACACAAGGGTTCTGAGGTCTTTCCTGAAGAAGACAAGCACCCTCACGCCTCCGCGCCTGGGTGTGCATTGCTCTTTCCTCCACATCACCCTTCTCCTTTAGGTTAACTGATAATCCTGGCTGCATGTACTGGGCACGTGCTACCTGCAGAGTCATTTATGTAGGTTAGTTGATTTAATGTAACCCCTATGATAGTATATGAGTTGACTAGCTAAAAAGAATGATCACCTCCATTCTACAGGTAAGGAAATCACAGCTCAGAGAGGTTAACTAAATGCCTCTGGCACAAAGCTAGCAAGTGGCAGGGCCATGTTGGGAGACCCGGGTCTCTGCTCCAAAGCCTGTGTGAGGCACTAACCACGGGGCTGAGCTACCTCAGACTTCCTGCCTCAGCTTGGCGGTGGCCCGTCCTTGCTCCTTCCCACCTAAATAGATGTGCTGTCTGCTCTGTCTTCCCATAGCCTATGGTAGTTTTTTATGTGGATGCCTTTATTAAATGTGTGTTATCTTGTAGTGTATTTATTCATCTGACTTCCCTTTTGAACCATAAGTCCCTCCCATTTTAATCTTCAGTGCTTGGCCAATTCTGCAACTCAGGTAAGGCCTCCATTAACTTTTAAAACAGCATTATGTTGAATTCTGCCGGGCACAGTGGCTCACACTTGTAATCCCAGCACTTTGGGAGGCTGAGGCAGGCGGATCACTTGAGGTCAGGAGGTTGAGACCAACCTGGCCAACATGGTGAAACCTCATCTCTATTAAAAATACAAAAAATTGGCCAGGCGTGGTGATGCATGCCTGTAGTCCCAGCTACTCAGAGGGCTGAGGCAGGAGAATCGCTTAAACCCAGGAGGTGGAGGTTGCTGTGAGCCGAGATCACGCCACTGCACTCCAGCCTGGGCGCGAGAGTGAGGTTCCTTCTCAAGAAACAAAACAAAACAAAACAAAACAAAACAAAACAAAACAAAACAAAACAAATAATTAAGTTGAGTGAATATTGACTTTGTTTCAATACCATGCACACAAATACTGAGGAATGAGACTTCTTAAATAAGACAGGACCCAGTTTTGACTTTTCTGGGCATATTCTGCTGGGCAGGAAAGAAAGAAGAATATTAACTCTAACGGACACAGACAGACGGCCTGCCAGCCAGACAGCGCCGCGCTGAAGGCCAGATGGGGCCTTTGCCCAAATCAAGGAGGAGCCTGTTGTTTCTTCCAGTTTGTGTATGGAAGGCAAAAACAGACAAACAAAAATTCTTTGAAAGCTCTTCAGGCTCTGCGACTTGGGACATGTTTGTAGGGCATGCGTGAGTCACAGTGGTCAGTGGCTCTGCGGCCACAGCAGGCGTTAAGAGGAAGTGTTAGTGGCCTCCTCGCCCTTTGTTCCTTAAAGGGTTTTTTCATTGACACCAGCAGCCAGAGGGCTTGCTAGGTTTTAGTGCGGTTCTAGTGTGGACTGAGCCACTATAAAATGGGAGGAAAGAAAGCTGCTTTTTGGGAAGAAACTTCTACCTATGTCAGCTATAGTATACCAGCTCACAGAGTGCTAAGAAAAAATAATTTTTTTAAAATAAAAAAAACTACATGTGCATGCTTATGAAAACCTGGTTTCACAATCAGAATAGTGAACCTGCTAATAAATTTATACCAGAAAAGCAAAGACCAAAAACCATGCATGCTTTGCTGCTAAAAATTAACTTCATAATTTACTTTTTGGCAATAGGGGATAATGAGAAAGAGCAGCAAAGACACCTTTAAAAGGCAGCAGGGAGTCAGACCTCCTCCCCCTTTCTTCACCCAGGTCTGAGCTCGCGTGCACTGAGTCGAGACCACAAAATGCATGTGGGTGGGTCTGATACCCGGTGACCTGCAGGGACAGCAGCACCCCCAGCCTCTGCCCACCTGCTGACCACAGGACAAAGTGTCTGGTTGTAGAAGGAAAGTATGGCTCCTTCTCCCCTCAACCCGGCCCAATCTTCCAGTCATTTGCAAAATATTGACTGCACAGAGTAAAGAACACTTCGTTTACAGTGCAGTCGGTGCAAAAATGAACAGACTAATGAAGGTGTCGTGAATGTCTGTGACTCATATTTATGGCTTTTGTCTTTGTTTCCTCTTGAACATATTCCCAGGGCCTCCTTTCTTTGTCTGTCTTCTCTTCACTTTCATCAAAGGCAGCCTATTCCTTCTGACCTTGAAATTTCCTGTGTAAACAACATCAGGCCTTAAGGGGTCCAGGGGTAAGGGGACTTTTGGAAAGCCCTGCTGTCCTATGGCCAACATCAGATAACTGGGGCCGGGCACAGTAGCTCATGCCTGTAATCCCTGCACTTTGGGAGGCTGAGGCTGGAGGATGACTTGAGCCTAGGAGTTTAAGACTAGCCTGGGAAATGTAGTGAGACTCCGTGTCTATAAAAATTAAAATAAAATTAGCTGGGTGTGACACGCACCTGTGGTCCCAGCTACTCTGCAGGCTGAGGCCAGAGGACTGCTTGAGCCTAGGAGGTCTGGGCAGTGTTTGAGCCACTGCACTCCAGCCTGGGTGACAGAGCAAGATCCTGTCTCAGAAAAAAAGATAATCTGGAAGACGTTGTTATTTGTTTTTGTTTGTTTTGCTTTGTGTTTTTTTTTTTTTTTGAGACAGTGTCTCACTCTGTCGCCCAGGCTGGAGTGCAGTGGCCGGATCTCAGTTCACTGCAAGCTCCGCCTCCCGGGTTCCCGCCATTCTCCTGCCTCAGCCTCCGGAGTAGCTGGGACTACAGGCACCCTCCACTTCGCCCAGCTAGTTTTTTTGTATTTTTTAGTAGAGATGAGGTTTCACCGTGTTAGCCAGGATGGTCTCGATCTCCTGACCTCGTGATCTGCCCGTCTCGGCCTCCCAAAGTGCTGGGATTACAGGCTTGAGCCACTGCACCCGGCCTGTTTGTTTTTTTAGACGGAGTTTCGCTCTTATTGCCCAGGCTGGAGTGCAATGATGCAATTTCTGCTCACCACAGCCTCCGCCTCCCGGGTTCAAGCGATTCTCCTGCCTCAGCCTCCTGAGTGGCTGGGATTACAGGCATGCGCCGCCACACCCAGCTAATTTTATATTTTTGGGGTTTCTTCATGTTGGTTAGGCTGGTCTCGAACTGCCGACCTCAGGTAATCCACCTGCCTTGGCCTCCCAAAGTGCTGGGATTACAGGCATGAACTACCGCGTCCAGCCTTATTATTTGTTTTTTATGGATGATCCTTATTCCTTTACTTATTTCATTTAAGGTTACCTTTAAGATTATTGGAGCTTAAAAAAGAAATATACAGCTGATTGAGAAAAGATTATTGAAAATTTTACTATATATATGTGTTCATATGCTCAGAGAGATGTGTGAAAGCAGGTAACTTTTAAACTTCTTTATACTTTTATTTAACTGTGGTGGAATATACATAACATCAAATTTACCATTTTAACCACTTTTATGCGTATAGTCTAGCAGGATTAAGTCAATTCACCTTGTCATGCAGCCATCACCCTGATCCATCGCTAGAACTTTCTCATTCCAAATGGAAAGTCCATACCCCTCAAACAGTGACTCCCATTCTTCCTTCGTACTATTTTTTTTTTTTTTTTTTTTTTTGAGATGGAGTCTCTCTCTGTCACCCAGGCTGGAGTGCAGTGGCATGGTCTTGGCTCACTGCAGCCTCTGCCTCCTGGGTTCAAGCAATTCTCCTGCCTCAGCCTCCCAAGTAGCTGGGATTACAGGTGCCCGCCACCACACCCAGCTACTTTTTGTAATTTTAGTAGGGACAGGATTTCACCATGTTGGCCAGGCTGGTCTCAAACTCCTGAACTCAAGTGATCCACCTGCCTCAGCCTCCCAAAGTGTTGGGATTACAGGCATGAGCCACTGCACCCGGCCCCTCATACTATTTTGAGTGTGATTCTTATAATAATATCTTATATTTTTAAAAAACGGGATACACCTTACCTTGGTCCTTAAAGAATATGTTTGCTTATTCTGCTGTGTTTCCAGGATTATTTTTTTCTATAAAGTTTTTCCCCCTTAAGAGCTTATCACAGTGTCTTTTAGGTGAGTCAGCCAAATAAGACATGATTAAAATGCAAGTTTTATGAGGTTTCCAGGTACTCCTTCATAAAGATTCTAAGAAAATCTATTAACAGTGTATCTAAGAGTTGCTTTCAGGGATCTTAACTCAATTAGTGGAGGCTGCTGACCACAGGCCATGTCTAGAGTACAGACGATATTGTCACATTAGTCTGTTGTCTTCTCATTATTCAGTTCAGCAGCATTTTATCAGGTCTACTGTTTGTTCTGCACTGTGCTAAGTACTGTGGGAAACAGAAAAGTTGAAGATATGGCTATTGCCTGAAACAGCAGCTCCTGGGAAAAAATGCAGTAGAAGGAGGAGCTGGCTATAGAAAATATGGTAATTTCTAATCTAAAATTAATATGCCACTTATGATCATACAGTATGAACATTAACCTGTTCAAATAGGAGAACAAGAATAAATGCTGGAAATATATTAGAGTAATAACAATAATAATGTAACACCTAACAGTCAGTAAGCATCTGGCATGTACCAAACACCACACTCGACACTTTACTCCCATTATCTCATTTAATCCCCACAAGAACAAGAACCTTACAATGACGGCTCTTGTCCCCAGTTGAGTTGGAAAAGCTGACACACTCAGAGATTAAGGGCATGGTGCCAGCAAGTGATGACGTGGGGCTCCCAACTCAGACCTGCCTGACTATCGGTCCAAGGCTGGCGTTTGTCACTGCTGGGACAGCCATTGGTACACCGTGATGTCTAGTCTGGAAATAAAAGAGAGTTGATTTTGTTCCGTTACATTTTATTTTTCACAGAAGCGAAAAGGAAAAGGAAGCAATTCATTTTAAAAGTATCCAAGGCCGGGCGCGGTGGCGCACACCTGTAATCCCAGCACTTTGGGAGGCTGAGACGGGCGGATTACGAGGTCAGGAGATGGAGACCATCCTGGCTGACATAGTGAAACCCCGTCTCTACTAAAAATACCAAAACTTAGCCGGGCGAGGTGGCAGCGCCTGTAGTCCCAGCTACTTGGGAGGCTGAGGCAGGAGAATGGCGTAAACCCGGGAGGCGGAGCTTGCAATGAGCCGAGATCGCACCGCTGCACTCCAGCCCGGGTGACAGAGCGAGACTCTGGCTCAAAAAAAAAAAAAGGATCCAAAAGGAGGATGTTGTTTCTATCACGCCATTGCTTAGGGTCTGCTACCAAGTCCCTTACTGGTAGCTTAGGCCTCACTGGTTGGGATTCTTTTTTAAAAAATTGTCTGACTGGGCCGAGTGTGGTGGCTCGCGCCAGTAATCCTAGCACTTTGGGAGGCCAAGGCAGGCGGATCACAAGGTCAGGAGTTCAAGACCAGCCTGGCCAATATGGTGAAACCCTGTCTCTACTAAAAATACAAAAAAGCCGGGTGTGGTGCTGGGCGCCTATAATCCCAGCTGCTTGGCAGGCTGAGGCAGGAGGATTGCTTGAACCCGGGAGGCAGAGGTTGCAATGAGCTGAGGTCATACCACTACATTCCAGCCTGGGCAACGGAGTGAGACTCCATCTAAAAAAAAAAAAAAAAAATTGTCTTCCTAAGTTGTCCCTAGATTCCGTCATGTACGACATCCCTGGGGACACCACCATGCAAAGCCAAGCGGTTGGCCAGCAGCCGGTTCCTGGCAGTCTTCATGTCGGGCTGAGGACTCATTCAAGAGGACATTCACCCATGCGCGAACAGCCTGCCTGTTCGTTTGGTGAAATATGGCAGATTTTTATTTCTTAAAAGTGAAAAGGGAGATGCTATTAATCAAGGGATTTAAATTATTATTATTATTTTTTATTTATTTTTTTGAGACAGAGTCTTGCTCTGTTGCCCAAGCTGGAGGGCAGTGGCATGATCTTGGCTCACTGCAACCTCTGCCTCCCAGGTTTAAGCGATTCTCCTGCCTCAGCCTCCCGAGTAGCTGGGACTACAGGCACATGCCACCATGCCCAGCTAATTTTTGGTATTTTTAGTAGAGACGGGGTTCTGCCATGTTAGCCAGGATGGTCTCGATCTCGTGACCTCGTGATCTGCCCGCCTCAGCCTCCCAAAGTGCTGGGATTACAGGCGTGAACCACTGAGCCCAGTCGGGATTTAAATTATTTATTTTATTATGTATTCATTTATTTATTTTGAGACAGGGTCTTGCTCTGTCATCCAGGCTGGAGTGCAGTGGCACGATCTCGGCTCATGCAGCCTCGACCTCCCCAGTTCAAGCAGTCCTCCTGCCTCAGCCTCCCGAGTAGCTAGGACTATAGGCACGCCATTATGCCTGGCTAATTTTTGTAATTTTTTATAGAGATGGGGTTTCACCATGTTGCCCAGACTGGTCTCAAACTCCTGAGTTCAAGCGATCTGCCTGCCTCGGCCTCCCAAAGTGCTGGGATTACAGGCGTGAGCCACCTCGCCCGGCTTTAAGTTATTTATTTTAAAAAAAATTATTGCCCACTCTTTAGCAATGGGGAAGGAAAAGTGTTTCTTCCTGGATCCTCAGGAGTGGCTGTCCCTTCCGGAAAGGTGCACATTTCAGTTGAGAAGTGAAGTTCAGGGAACCTGGTGACAGTAGATTAATAGTTTCTCAACTCAGCTCAGTTTGCCAACCCTGACATGTAGGACTCATTCATTCTTTCAATCACTGTCATTCATTTATTTATTCATCAGTAAGTGCCTTCCTTGAGCATGGCACACCAAACTATATAGCAGGGCTCAAAGAGCCGTCGTGCACAGTGCCTGCCCTCATGGGGCTGCCTGTCTAGTGAGGGAGGTGGGCGTGTGAACAGGCAAATCACACACCAATGGCCACCACCAGGGCAGAGTGATGACAAAGCACTGCTGGTGGGCAAAGAGCACAGGAAACAAAACGACGACCCAGGGCCTGGTGCTGAGGCTCACACTTGTAATTCCAGTGCTTTGAGAGGCTGAGTCTGGAGGGTTCTTTGAGGCCGGGAGTTTGAGAGCAGCCTGGGCAGCAGAGTGAGACCCTATCTCTCTCTCTCTCTCTTTTTTTTTTTTTTTTTTTTGAGACAGGGTCTCACTCTGTCGCGTAGGCTGGAGTGCAGTGGCATGATCTCGGGTCACTGCAGCCTCTGCCTGCCGGGTTCAAGCGATTCTCTTGCCTCAGCCTCCTGAGTAGCTGGGATTACAGGCACCATCACCATGCCTGGCTAGTGTTTTTGTATTTTTAGTAGAGACGGGATTTCACCATGTTGGCCAGGCTGGTCTTGAACTCCTGGCCTCAAGTGATCCACCTGCCTCAACCTCCGAAAGTGCTAGGATTATAGATGTGAGCCACTACACCTGACTTCAAGATCCTATCTTTGTCAAAAAAAAAAAAAAGAAAGAAAAAAAATTAGCCAGGTGTGGTTACTCACACCTATATCCCAACTACATGGGAGCTGAAGTGCAGGCTACGTGGGAGGATCGCTTAAGCCAAAGAGTTAGAGGCTGCAGTGAGCCTTGACGAGTCACTGCACTCCAGCCTGGGCAATGGAGTGAGACCTTGCCTCTTAAACAAACAAACAAACAAACAAACAAACAAACAAACAAACAAACAAAACTCTGGCTTCAGGAGTCTAGAAATTAGGAGGTGACATCTGAGCTGTGTCTTAACACAAACAAATAAAACTCTGGCTTGAGGAGACTAGCCGAGATCGCGCCACTGCACTCCAGCCTGGGAGGCAGAGCGAGACCCTGTCTCAAAATAATAAACAAACAAACAAATAAAAAAAATAAATAAAAGAGTAGGGACGTGAACCCAGTGGATATACTGGGGCACCAGATACAGGCTGTTGGCCATTTAGTTAAAATAAGATGGATGACCATAATCCAAAAGATGTAAAAAAAGAAACTTACTTACTTTATTTTTTTGAATGAGTAAAACGTATGTGGTACAAAACTCAAAAGGTATAAAGGCTCATAGAGTAAAAACTAATTTTTCTGTATAAATGTGTCCCACAACCACTCGGACGCCTCCCTCCTGAGCACACCGAATCCAGGGAGTCCTTGCGTGAACAGGCAGGTGGCGTCCTTACGCGCCCTTCATGCTTCTCTGCACACCACACTTTTCTCACGAAGCAACAGGTCCCATACGCTCAGTTCCTAGTTGTATAAATACCCACCTCGTCGATTTCAATGGCTGCGTAGTATTCTGTTGCATGAATGTGCCATATTTTATTTAACCAGTTTCCTTCTCAAGAATATGGAGGCAGTTTTCCTTCTTTCAGAAACTCTGATTTATTTATGTATTTATTATTTATATTTTTTTGTTCCTGACAAAAATGCTGTTGAGAACAGAAATTCGGGTTTAAATTGCAGTGGCTGTTCTGGTTGATATAGAACTAGATTTTAGCCTTTTCCTCATTTTCTTTTGCCTGGTAGATTTTTGCTTATCCTTTTCTTTGCAGCATGTTTCAAACATTTTATTTTGGGTGTGTCTCTCAGATACCCAATCAGTGACTGTGACATTTTCAGCAACTGCTATAATTTCCACTTTAGATATAGAGACACCTGTCACTTAGCACCTTCAATGAAGAGCTTCTGAGCGAATTTATCCAATGGGAAGGCACCTCGGGGGTGACACATGGATAACGTGGAATCATGCATTTGGGCAGATTACCAGTTAAGAGCAACATTAGGTTTGGCCCACTTTGACTTGCAGGCCACTAAAGCCTCAAACAATACGACACCTGGCCTTTTACCAAAACCGGACAGCGGAGGTGTTGATAGGAATGGTGTTAAGCCAGGTTCATCTGCATTTGTCAGGCATAGACTTCTTTTTTTTAAAATATTTAGGGCAAACATAGTTCAAAATTAATTTGGTCAACTACATTTTTCTTTAGTTTCTTTAGTTTTGAAACTTTTGTATATTTTTATTAATTATGAAACTCATACAAATGTTATATAGGCAGAATTTTCAGGAAGTTTTATGCCCCTTTGTATAAACCTGTGACAAAGAAATAAGTGATATAATAGGGAAATACTGCGGTGTATTTGCAAAGTCTTTGTATTTTACAAAATTATCATCTGACCATAGATGTGATCATTGCTGTTCCAAGTAACAGAAAGCTCAACCCATAAAAGGAATTAACTGGCTTATATGTAACAGAAGAGTCTAAAAGCAGACATAGCTTCAGATGCAGCTTGATCCAGGGCTCAGATGCCATCATCAGAAGCCAACTCTTGGATCTGTTTATTTGGGTTGGCTTCATTTTCAGGCAGCCCCTTTCCTCATATCCTCAGGATGGCAGAGGCAGCCCATGGCCTTTCCCTTGCAGAGACAGGTTACCAGGAAAGAATACTTCTAACCCTAGACATGAAACCACAGTCTTGAACTTCATTCTGACTTGATCAGCCAAGTTCCTGTTGGAACCATCACTGCCTGGCTTAGGCCTGAGACAGTGCTGACCCTCTACTACCAAAGGCAGGGCTGGCCTTCCCTAAAGTATGTGTTCTGGGTGGGGGAGAGGAATGGATCCGAACCAAAACGAGGGCTGTCCAGCATCAGCAAATATCCCCCGCGGTCCCCATGCCTCTAACAGGAGGCAAACCATCAACCCCTCCCTCTGGCTCCCCTACTGAAGATACCCCCAGGAGCCTCACAGGTCTTAGGCTTCTCCTAGCTACTTCTTCATCTACTTTTTTGCTTCCTTAATTATTTTTTATTTTTATTTTTATTTTTTTGAGATGGAGTCTCGCTCTGTCACCCAGGCTGGAGTGCAGTGGCGCAGTCTCGGCTCGCTGCAACCTCCACCTCCCAGGTTCAAGTGATTCTCCTGTCTCAGCCTCCTGAGCAGCTGGGATGACAGGCACACACCACCACACCTGGCTAATTTCTGTATTTTTAGTAGAGATGGGGTTTCACCATGTTGGCCAGGCTGGTCTCGAACTCCTGATCTCAAGTGATCCACCTGCCTCAGCCTCCCAAAGTGCTGGGATTATAGGCATGAGCCACCATGCCCGGTTGCTTCCTTAACTCTTGATCTTCTCTCTGTATCTTGCTTTGTCTAGCTGTTCTCTTCTCTCCATATTCATCCAAATATAGGACATGACCCTTCTCTAATTTGCTTAGAAGTACCCGGATGCATGGCATTGTATGTGGTACACCTTGAATGAAGGGTGAAGAAACGAGGGGGAGTGACTTAGTAGCACGTGACAGCACACAATTTAAATTGTAGTATTAGCTCGTTTACTAAAAACAGCTTATATAATAGTCACTCACATACCTCAACACTCACCATCCCCTCCCCACTTTTTTTCTGGAGACAGAGTTTCACTGTTGCCCCGGCTGGAGTGCAGGTGGCGTGATCACGGCTCACTGTAGCATCGACCTCGTGGACTCAAGGGGTCCTCCTGTCTCAGCCTCCTGAGTAGCTGGGACCACAGGTGCATGCCACCACGCCCAGCTAATTTGTTTTGTTTTTTGTAGAGACAGGATCTGGCTGTGTTGCTCAGGCGGGCCTAAACTCCTGGGTTCAAGCGATCCTCCCACCTCACCCTCCCAAAGTGTTGGGATTACAGGTGTGAGCCACCGTGCCCAGCCAACATTCACCCCTTTCAAGTGTGCAATTCAGTGGATTCTAGTATCGTCACAGTGCTGTGCAACTATCACTCCTGTCTACTTACAGAGCATTTCCATCATCTGAAAAAGAATCCCCATGTCCAATAGCACTTCCCCTTCCCCACCCTCATCCTCCAGCAACCACTAATCCTCCTGTGTGTCTGTGGATTTGCCTCTTCAGGGCATTTCATAGAAACACAATCATACAATATGTGGCCTTTCGTGTCTGGCTTCTTTCATTTAGTGTAAGGCTTTTGAGGTTCATCCATGTTGTAATATACAGCCTTAGTTCATTCCTTTTTGTTAAGCTCACAAAAGCACTTTTTATTTGAGGCAAGGAGACTGGCTGCAGGGATTACAGTCCAGCAGTCAAAACGCACCTCCAGGTGGCACTACTTGGACCGTAGATTTTGCTTCATTTTGACTGGAAAAGGGTGTTCAGGATGTACTTCTCCCAGCTGGACGAGAAAAAGGGCAGAGAAAACTGGAAGAGACGTCTCATCTACACAAACTGCTCTTTGGACTCAGCATCAACCTGACCACACTCTTGCTGGTCAGTCGGCAGGTCGCTGACCCACTGTTAAGGGACACAGGCCATACTACACTTGCTAGAAAAACTGAGGCAGGAAAAAGAGGTGCAAGGCACGTGGGGAAGAGCAGGTACCTACAGCTTTAAAGCTCAGTGTTGAAGGGGTAATGCTTGCAGGAGGCACAGCTCACCAAGACGCAGACCTCCTGTCCCCGCTGCAGCTGACTACAGTGGTCACATCAGGCTGCAAGGCAAAGACCTCCAAGTTTTCAGCAACGCGTTCCAGCGTCACCACGAAATGATAGGAATTTCCACCAAGTTCCTCTGCGTGGAAAACCAGATCAGAACCTGGGCTGCGTTTTTATTTGTTTATTTTTATTTTTTACTGTGCTTGGCCGTGATTGCTTTGGTGCAGGGATCCCCCAGGCCTGTCACGAGAGCTGAGGGGACTATAGGTAGTCACCACCTTGCCTTTGGATTGGCAGCCCTGGATTAACTTCTGCTGAGGTGGGTGCAGGGGGCACTCACTCTGGTTAACCACTGTTTTTAAGCCAGGTTTCTTTTTTTCTGTCTGTCTTATACATATATTTTTAGAGACAGGGTCTCACTCTGTCACTCAGTCTGGAGTGTAGTGGCATGATCATAGCTCACTGCAGCCTCGAGTTCCTGGGCTCCAGTGATCCTCCCGCCTTGGCCTCCCAAAGTGCTGGGATTACAGGCCGAGCCACCACACCTGGTCTTAAGCCAGGTTTCTTTACCAGCTCCTGGAGATGGCTGCAGTTGGAGATACCAAAAGCTTTCATAGCCCTTCATCTAGCAGCTCCTCCATGTGGCCACCCACGTGTCCGTGAAGTTGGTGTCACTAGGTACCTACCACATTGTCTGTCCCATCCAACAGGAAAAATAGCCTGTTGGCCAGTGAATAAGGGAGAGCTCCAGGTGGTCCCCTGAGGGTCTTCTGGCAGGCTCCTTTCCCAGGCTGTTCTCATGGTATGAGCACCGCAGCTTGCTGACAGTGGCAACGTTCTCAAGCTTCACAGACTCCGTCACGTGGCCTGGAGGGGACTTCTAGGTGTCCAGCCCCAGGACGGGCATTTTGGCACCATGATCGAGCACTGTATGGTGAAGCCATCCTCACGGGGTTAAGAATAACTCTGTTAAGAACAGAAATAGAGTTGTAATTAAGCATCAGTCAGCCTGCACTTTGTCCCACTTCCTTGTAACCGACAGTGAAGTAGCACTAGATACCATTTGCACGCCCGTTGTTCCTGTAGATAGGATATCTGACCTGAGAATCCTAAGGCTTTTGTTTAAAATAGATGGGATCTCTGACGTTAGAATCATAAGGCTTTTGTTTAAGAATTGCATAAGGTGTTTTTCAGATCCTGGATTCCAGCAAAACAGCCGACACCAACCGGTTTGAAGAGCCCCACAGAGGAATGTGATCTGCATGAAAACACAGCTTCATCTCCCTCTCCCATGGCTCCACCCTGCACACTTTGACCGGTCGACCATCTCCACCCTCCAGTCTCCACTCTCCAGCCCTTAAAAACCCCAGCCCCAAACTCCTCAGGGCGATGCTTTTGAGGTTTCCTCCCATGTCCTCCTTCAGTGACCCTCCGCTGAAACCTCCTTCTCTGCTACAACCCTGTGCCTCGGCGTATTCACTTGCCGACCAGTCCCATCCAGCAGTGGACCCATCGTGGCTACCGTGGCTGGCCAAGCCTGCTGTGCTTCACAGACCCCACTCAGGATCACACCACTTCGTTCCATGGTTTGGAGATGCCATGTTCGCTTATCCCTTCATCAGCTGATGAGCATTTGTGCTGTTTTCACTTTTTGGCTATAATGAAAATGTTGCTATGAGCATCCGTGATATTCGCCCATTTAAAAAGGTGTTTTTCACCATAGCTGCTGTGGGAAATTTCTCCCTGGCTCTGTCCTTTCTTTGTAGCCCAGCCTTCCCCCAGGTTTTGACTCTCCCTCTCTGGCTCGAGGTCAGCTCCTTGCCTCACCTCTCAGGGCAGTTCCACTCTCCCACCTCCTCCTGCGGCATTTCCAAAGCCTCTGCTTAGCAAGGGACCACCCATCCTGCGCCTCTCCCTCAGGGCTGCGAGCACCTGCACACGCTTGGTGGTTATCGTATGCTTCAGCGCAATCAAATGCTCTCAGTTTCACATCACCAAGCTGTTTAAGCCAAAGGGAAGGCAAGGAGTTGATCTTCACATCACATGAATCATGACACCTACCTTAGAAGGCAGAAGCAACTATAGTTGGAATGCAATTTTTTTTTCAATATGTGGAACGATATCAAGGCTCTTTCCTCTGTGTAGGTCCTGCCCTGTTAATGGCTGGGGCTGAGGGTTTTCCCAGAAAGCCAGATTGTCCTCACAAGTTCAGCAGGACCCTGCGGCTTCCACAGATAGTAGGACTGTTACCAGAAAGAAGTCTCGATCCAGACGCCAAGAGAGGGTTCTTGGATCTCGCCCAAGAAAGAATTCGGGGGAGTCCGTAGAGTGAAGCGAAAGCAAGTTCGTTAAGAAAACAAAGGAATAAACAATGGCTACTCCATAGGCAGAGCAGCTCCGAGGGCCGCTGGTTGCGCATTTTTATGATTATTTCTTGATTATATGCTAAACAAGGGGTGGATTATTCATGAGGGAAAGGGGTGGGCAGTTCCTGGAACTGAGGGTTCATCCCCCTTTTACACCATATGGGGTAACTTCTTGACATTGCCGTGGCATTTGTGACGGTCATGGCGCTGGTGGGAGTGTCTGTGAGCATGCTGATGCATTATAATTAGCATCTAACGAGCAGTGAGGACGGCCAGAGGTCACTGTCATCACCATTTTGGGTTTGGTGGGTTCTGTCCGGCTTCTTTACTGCAACCTGTTTTATCAGTGAGGTCTTTATGACCTGTATCTCGTGGGGACCCCCTACCTCATCCTGTGACAGGATGCCTGACAGGCTGGGGATGCAGCCCAGCGGACCTCAGCCTTATTTTACCAGCCCCTAGTCGCTCTGATTCAAATGCCTCTGACAGGACCATGCAGACTTGAGAAACAGGCCCCCAGCCAACCAGACTCTGGCTCTAGGACACACTTAATACTGTGAAAAGAACGTTACGGGGCACAGTTACAAATACCGGGGTGCAAACCTTCAGATTAGAAGACACTTGTCAGACTCAGAGGATCACCCAGCTCCATGGAGATCATTATCACCACAAGCTCTTCAGACAGTGATGGAGGTTTTCTAAGGGATATTTTTATTTTCTGGATTGCAGTTTTGTTTGGAAGACATGAAAGTGAGGATCAACTACTTCGAGGATTGTACAGCTTTGTAAATTGCACAAATATGACTGCATATTTGTATCTGCATTTGTGCAAACACACTTGTCAAGAAGCTTATTTCTGGAAAGAGCCAGTGGTTCTGGGGGGAAAAAAAGATAAATACGAGACCCTTCAGTAGAAAGGAAGTTACTTTGGGAAGATTTTGATTTTTAAAGAAGCAGTGTTCACCCATGTTTTTAAAAAGGAACATGGATTTCAACAATAATATAACGAGCAAAGCATGTTTCATTTATGAAATTACACCTACTAAAACACAGAGTCAGTGAGGGTTAAGGTAGGATGACAGTGACAGGGAAAGAAAATGGAAGGAAGGCATGGTGGCTCACACCTGTAAGCCCGGCACTTTGGGAGGGCAAGGCGGGTGGATCACCTGAGGTCAGGAGTTCAAGACCAGCCTGGCCAACATGGTGAAACCACATCTCTACTAAAAATACAGTATTTAGCCTGGCATGGTGGCAGGTGCCTGTAATCCCAGCTACTCGGAAAGCTGAGGCAGGAGAATCCCTTGAACCCAGGAGGCAGAAGTTGCAGTGAGCCAAGATCACGCCACTGCACTCCAGCCTGGGCAACAAGAGCACACCTCTGTCTCAAAAAGAAAAAAAAAAAAAAAAAAAAAAAAAAGAAAAGAAAATGGAGAGGAAAACAAAGACTGAGGCGCACGCAGGTCTTTGGAAAGTGAGGCTGTGACCCCTGTGCAAGCGAGAGCCCTGTGTGTCTCCCACAGTGCCCGCCACGTACTAGCTGCTCAATAAATGGCTGTGAAATAAATGCTGATCACAAAGGACAGAATGGGAAAGATTAAGAGAGAGAAAAGGAAGTGTGGAGGAGTACAAGGAGAAATAATAACAGGCTGGGCACGGTGGCTCATGCCTGTAATCCCAGCACTTTGGGAGGCTGAGGTGAAAAGATCATTGAGGCCAGGAGTTTGAGACCGCCTGGGTAACAAAGCAAGACATTGTCTCTACCAAAAATTAGCCAGGGTAGTGACATGCCTGTAGTCTGTAGTCTCTACTTGGGAGGATGAGGTGGGAGGATCACTTGAGCCCAGGAGTTCGAGGCTGCAGTGAGCTATGATCGCAGTGCTGCACTCCAGCTTTGGGCTATAGAGCAAAACCACGTCTTGAAAATAAAATAAAAAATAAAAAGAAATAATAACAACCAGTTCCACTAATGTAAGGCTTTTCCACTTACAAAACCCTCGCCATGACTTGATTCTTACAGTCAATCTATGGAGTAAGAAAGAGCATTTGTACAGAGAAAGCATAGCGTTTATGGTGGAGAAGTGAAGTCAGTCACCAGAGCCACACTCCTGGGAGGTGGCAGGACCAGTTCTAGACGAGGACTTCCATCTGCCAGCCCCGTCCTGACTGCGGACACCTCGCTGCTTCTGTCTTCTGAAGGCACAGCCTCAAAATTGGGCCAGTGTTGAGGGGCCTGGGGTCAGGGCTGGAGACAGGCCATGGGAGGCGTCAGCACAGGGAGGATATTCGGAACCATGAGACTGCTGAGACCACTGAGGAGTGGCGGGGAGCACAGACGGAGAAGAGAGGCCGAAGGACCGAGCCTGGGGTGCCCATCCTTCGGAGGGCGTGGAGAAGGGACAGACCTGGACCCGTGAAGGTGACTCGGTGGAAGGAACCAGAGGGAGGGAGTGGGGAGCCCTGGAAGCCACGTGGAGAGTGCATCAGGGAGGGAAGGGGGCCACCCTGTCAGAATATAGCAGTGCCTGATACCTAGTGAGAGCCCCAGAAATAAGAGCTCGTTCCTATTTTCATTCATGTCTTGTTGGGAGGAGGAGCGAGCCTCGGGTGTGGTAAGAGCTGAATTGTCATGCACCCCACAGCATGGAGTCAAGAGCTGATGTCCCAGATGGAGAAATCAGGAAACAGCAGAGCCAGCACATTGAGAAAAGCAGAGGCGAATACCTCAAAAACCTCAAACTGGTCACCTGAGAGCGGAGGAGGACAGGTGTGGAGGGAAGGGGCAGCCAGGACAGGGGATTTTTAAAGATAAGCCTTGTGATATTATTTGCACATGTAGTTCTTTGATAACGAATTTTTAAATTTTTAAATTTTTGTAGATGGGCCCTCAGTCTGTCACCCAGGCTGGAGTATAGTGCCTTGATCATAGCTCATTGCAGCCTCGACCTCCTGGGCTCAAGTGATTCTCCCGCCTTGGCCTCCCAAAGTGCTGGGATTATAGGCATGAGCCATGCACCCAGCCTGATTAAAAAAAAAAAAAAGCTTCAAAGGACACAAAAAGAGAGCTTTTGCACATGCAGCTGTCTAAGGTGACTGATGAATGGCAGAGCCCACCAGGCTGCAGGGCCCCTGCAGGGCCGGGATGGATGTTCTCCTGCAGGGCTGGCGTGGACGTTCTCCCGCAGGGCCAGGGTGGACGTTCTCCCGCAGGGCCGTGGTGGACGTTCTCCCGCAGGGCTGGCGTGGACGTTCTCCCGCAGGGCCGTGGTGGACGTTCTCCTGCAGGGCTTGCGTGCTCATTCTCCAGGACCCCTCGTTCACACTTACTGTCATGGACATCGTCCCTGCACTGCTAGGACAACTCGTTCTTTATTCACTAAGCTCTTTCCTGGCTCAGTGAGAGAAAACTCAGAGGCCCCCGCAGCAGAGGAATAACAGGCTCCAGTGGAGAAGGGACCGGGAAGGAAGTAATTGGAAATCTCTTCTTCCTCCCAGGTTCTATCTCCTCTGCTCACTCCCCACTGTGGAGGGTGGGTAGAAAGGGGGGTGACACACCCCCACCCCGTCCTTGTCACACTGGGATCTCTCCCAATGCATCAGAGCCTGCACCTTCCAGGCTCCGGAAAGACGATGTGCCTTTTCTACTTTGGAAAATCACAATTCTCAGAAGACCAACAGAAATGCATGTAGAAAATGATGGAAATTACTGGGTATCAGAGGACACGACGACCTGAACGAGCAGGAAGATGGTGGGGGCGGGGGGGGGGGTGGAAGCCGGCTAGGACTCCGTAGTGACAAATGCGTAACTATTTGCTTATTTTCAGTGCCTTTTGCTTCAAATGAGATGTTTCTGCTGTCCCTCGGTGAAGTGTGAGGCATGAATCCTGCTTCATTATGGGGGACTTCTAGGGGGGTGGCACGGAGCCCAGGAGTCCCCCTGGCATGATGAGGGGAAGTTGGGAAAGAGAAGCGAAAGAAAATGGAAGGGGGCCAAACGCAGGAGGTGTGAGGAGGAAAGCCAGGGAGACGAGGGGAGAGGGAATGATAAAAGGAGGGAGAGGCCGGGCGCAGGGGCTCACACCTGTAATCCCGGCACTTCGGGAGGCTGGTGCAGGAGGATCGCTTGAGCCCAGGAGTTTGAGACCAGCATGGGCAACATGGTAAAACCCCGTCTTTACCAAAAAAAAAAAAAAAAAAAAAATACAAAAAGTAGCTGGGCAGGGTGGCATGTACCTGTAGTTCAAACTACTTGGGAAGCCGAGGTGGGAGGGTCGCTTAAGCCCAGGAGGTCAAGGCTGTAGTGAGCCATGATCATGCCACTGCACCTCTAGGCTGAGCTGCCTCAAAAAAACAGTAACAACAAAAAAAGGGAATGAGAGGTAGGGTCTAATAGGTAGGAGGCAGGAGGCTGGCCCAGGAAATGAGTCGGGGTGTTATTTTGTGCACTGATGCAATGAGTTAACACATTAGTTTCCTAAGGCTGCCAGGATGAGTTGCCACAAACTTGGTGGCTCAAAACAGAAAATCCAAAATCCAGGTGGCAGCAGGGCCATGCTCTCCCACCTAGGTCCTAGGGGAGGATCCCCCTCGCCCTTGCCTCTCCAGCTACTGCTGGCCCCATGCGTTCTTCGTCCTGCAGCTGCGTCACTCCCATCCCTGCCTCTCTGCCTTCACAGGACCTTTTCTCCTGCGTTTCTCCACGGTGTCTGTGTGTCTCCAGTCTCCCTCTTCTTTCTCTTATAAGGACACTAGTCACTGGATTTAGGGTCCACCCTGAGTCCAGGATGATCTTATCTCAAGATCCTTAACTTAATTTCACCTACACAACCCTGTTTCCAAATAAGATCACATTCACGTGTACAGGGGGCCATGGACTGACTGTGTCCCCAGAGCACCTCTGTTGACATCGTAATTCCAGTGTGGCAGTATTTGGAGGCGGGGCCTGTGGGAGGTGATGACGCTGTGAGAGTGGAGCCTTCATGAGTGGGATTAGCGCCTTTATGAGAAGAGGCTGGAGACCCACCGTGTGAGGATGTGGGGGGAAGGTAGGGCTCTCGAGCCCAGAAGCAGGTCCTCGCCAGAACTGACCATGCTAGCACCTTGATCTTGGATTTGCAGCCTCCAGATGGTGAGAGACGAATGTTTGCTGTTTAAGCCACCCAGTCTTGGCATTTCTTATAACAGCCCTCAGTGGTAACTGATTTGCGTGCCCCTATTCAACCCTTGATTTGACTTACATGACATTCTCTACAGGGAAAATTTCGTAGGAGTATTGGACAAAATGCTTGCTTTTCTGGTGTTTTGTTTAGCAAAAAAAAAAAAGAAAGATGAATGGGTCAGTGAGAACATCTGAAAAGTCTGGAGTATCCCTGAGGAAACAGGGTGATTGAGAACCGAAAAGTGAATGGAAACCTACGATAGAAGTGAGATACGCTTTTCCGTTGTTCCCTCATCGGACTGTGTGTGATGGCACAATGCTAATAGCCGGCAAGCAGCGAGGAAACGAACGTGATCCTGACAGCCTCAGGAGTGCCCACGCTGAATGATTTGTAAGTTGAATATCTGACTAAAATAAATCATTGTCTCATTTCTTTGTTGATTTAACCAACTCTGAAGCCTAAAAGACACGTGTCAGGCCCTGTGAGGGGAACCAATAGGAGTGTGGCTGAATGGCGTCCTTGGAGAGTTCGTGGTCTGATAGGAGAGAAGGATTTATAGGAAATCACGGCCACAAGAAAGGAGCGCACACGACATGCCTGTGGGGGTCTGGGGAAGAAGCTAGTGCACCCAGTTGGAGATATCAGAGAGGGCTTCCTGGAGGAGGTAGCCCTGGAGCTGGGCATGGTAGGAGGAAGGATCTGAATGAATATGTGGTGACAGGAGGAAGGCCATTCTAGGCAAAGGCAAAACAGAGGTGGGAGGGGGAGCTCGTCAGGGAGTAGTTAACAGTTCAGTTTGGCCGTACCTGAGAGTCTGTGGACGAGAGGAGTGGAGATGAAGCACAGTGGGGTTATGCTGGGGCTGGCTCCAGGAGGGCCTTGAAGGCCATGCAGAGTTGATGCTGCAGACCCAGCATTCCGAGGTTGGGAGAGAAGGTCCAGCTCACAGAGAAGCTGCGGGGGCTGGAGACAGTGGGAGAGAGCTCCTCCAAAACGCCTGATGTGCCCTGGGGCATCCCTCCTACCCTAGAACTGATGCCCTGGACAATGAGAACCGCTAAGGCTCTGAGCAGGGAGTAGCACTGCGAAGCTGCGCTCCAGGAAAGATTCATCTGCAGCTCCTGTTAAGACTTAACAGGAGGCTGGGCGCGGTGGCTCACGCCTGGAATCCCAGCACTTTGGGAAGCCAAGGCGGGCAGGTCACCTGAGATCAGGAGTTCGAGACCAGCCTGACCAATGTGGCCATACCCTGTCTCTACGGAGAATACAAAAATTAGCCGGGTGCGGTGGTAAGCACCCGTAATCTCAGCCATTCAGGAGGCTGAGGCAGAAGAATCGCTTGAACCCGGGAGGCGGAGCCTGCAGTGAGCTGGGATCACGCCACTGCACTCTCCAGCGTCGGTGACAGAGCGAGACTCCATCTCAAAAACAAACAAAAAAGCTGCATAATGGGGATGCGACAAATTTCATGGGTCTCTACTGCCATCTCCCCAGTTACGTGGAACTGACGGCTGACCGAGGGGGATGGCTGTGGGAAGAGGAAAGAAGCAAGTCGTGGGCTCAATGCTTGCTTGTGAAGCAGGGACTGAGCTGTCTGGTGCCGGTGGGCTGGGCACAGGGAAAAGCTTTTCTGGCTGGATGTTCACTCCTTGTTTGGGTGAAGATAATGTGTGTGCAACTGTCTCAGCTTCCCATCTCACAGGAGTTCCTAGTGCACTGCTGATCCCGAGGCTGTGCAGATCCGTGCTTGAGACACTCGTCTGTTTTCTGACACTCCTCCCTCATCTGTTCTCTGTTTTGCTTACACTGGCGGAAGGAGGATGACTATCCATGGCCCCTCATCTCCTTCATGTGGAGGATGGAAAGATGGAAACGGTTCCGCATCCCTTGTTGACACGTGAGCTGCAGCAAGGCCTAGAGAATCCTCTGCCCACCGAGAGCTGGGGCAGTGTGTGGGGCGTGGTGGAGACAGAAGAGGTGGAAGAGATGGGGGAACACCCCACGGACTCGTGCAGCAGCTCAACTTCCACCAAGCATTCCAGTCCCCTGCTCAGGCCCCACGTCTCAGAATCATCCTTGCCTCCCTTCTTTCTCCCTCTCCCTCCTCATCCAATCTGCCAAATCCTGTCTTCACAATACGACCAGTCAACATACTGAGGACATTATGCTAAGGGAATAAGGCAGTCCCCAAAGGACTGACACTGTAGAATTCCACTTCTCTGAAGTCCCTGGGAGATTCAGATTCCTAGAGACAGAGAGTAGAATGTGGATGCCAGGGGCCCTGGGGAGGAGAACATGGGGGGTTACTGCTTAATGGGTACAAAGTTTCATTCTGCAAGATGAAATGAGCCCTGGAGATGGATGGGGGTGGTGGGTGTGCAACAATGTGAATGTGTGTAATACCACTCAGTGTACACTCAGAAATGCTGAAGATGCTAAATTTTATGTTATATGCATTTTTTATAATAAATAAATCACACACTAAAGACCACCGACATCAAGTTATGATCTCTCACTGGACAAAGAGTGACCCAGGGGAAGCATGAATGAAGTCCCCCATACCGCAAACTATGCGGCTGAGTTTCCTGCATTTGGAGAAATCGCAGGGGTCAGCATACCTGGAGTGCAGTGGGCGAGCCTCGCTCTGGGAAAACCGTCTTCATGGTCATGGTGTCTCCCCCGCCAGGTAAGGATATTGTATGTCCTTTATCACAGTTTTAAAAATACACCCACATATACATTTATCTATATCATCCATATCTATCTCTATCATCGATACCTATCATCAATATCTATCTATATCATCTGTATCTACATCTATATCCTATATCATCTATCTCTAGCGCTCCTCCTCCATGGCTACCGGCGGGGTCTAGGCTGCCTTTATCTGTCATCCAGATGATTGCAGTGACGTCCTTCCTGGTCTTTGCCTCTGTAACTATGTTCCCAACATGTAGTCATAGTGATCTGAAGAAAACATAAATCAGATGTGTCACTGTTCTGCTCAGAAGCCTCCATCTGGCCTCTTTCTTGGAGTAAAAGCCAAAGCACTTACCATGACCCCTTGGGGCTGGCCAGGCCGGCTGTCGATATCCCTCTGGCATCAGCTCTTACTGCTCTCCTCTGGCTCTGCAGCCGCAGCGGCCTGTTGACTTTGCCCTTCCTCACGTAGACCACGCCCAGCGCACTCCTGCCTCGGGGCCTTTGTTCCTGGCATCCCCTCGGCTCTAAATGCTCTTCCACACAGCCTCCTGCCCAGGGCTCTCACTTCCGGCAGGTCCCAGCTCAGATTTCCTCTTAGCAATGAACCTTCCCCCAAATACCCTAGGAAATAAGGATGCCCCTTGCCCCAGCCCACACTCTGTCCTACCTGCCCTGCCCTTATCAATTCCTATCTACTTCTGCTAGAATGTAAGTTCCAGGAGGGCAGGTCTCTTTCCGTTTGGTCGGCTGCTGTATTTCTGACACCCAGAGCAGGGCCTTGCTCGTAGGCACTCCATAGAGAGTGGTTGAATGAGTATATTGAGACTTCCGTTCCTTCAGGCAATAAATCGATCAGAAAGACAGAGGCCACTCTAGGTATTTCAAGCGAGAAGAGATTTTTCTCTTTTTCTTGTGAATTTTTGTGGGTGCGTCACATGTGTGTGTATTTGTGGAGTCCAGGAGATGTTTGGTTCAGGCACGCCCTGTGAAAGGAGCACATCACGGAGAATGGGGTGTCCATCCGCTTAGGCATTTGTCCTTTGAGTTACAAACAACCCAGTTACACTCTTTAAGTTATTTTAAAATGTACAGTTAAGTTATTATTGACTATAGTCACCCTGTTGTGCTATCAAATAGTAGGACTTCTTCATTCTTTTTTTTTTTTTAATTTTTTTTTACCCATTACCATCCCCACCCCCCTACTCCCCTTCCCAGCCTCTGGTAACCATCCTCCTACTCTCTATGTCCATGAGTTCTATGATTTTAATTTTGAGAACATGTGATGATTGTCTTTCTGTGCCTGGCTTATTTCACTATATGTAATGATCTCCAGCTCCATTCATGTTGTGGCAAATGACTGGATCTCATTGTTTTTGATGGCTGAATAGTACTCCATTGTGCATATCTACCACGTTTTCTTCATCCATTCATCTGTTCATGAATACTTACGTTACTTCCAAATCTTGGCTATTGTAGATAGTGCTGCAACAAACACAGCAGTGCAGACATCTCTTCAATATACTGAGTTCTTTTCTTTCGGGTATATACCCAGCCATGGGATTGCTGGATCACATGGTAGCTCAACTATTAGTTTTCTGAGGAACCTCCTGTTCTCTACAGTGGTTGTGCTAATTTGCATTCCCACCCACAGTGTACCAGGGTTCCCTTTTCTCCACATCCTCACCAGCATTTGTTACTGCCTGTCTTTTGGATGTAAGCCATTTTAACTGGGGTGACATGATATCTCATTGTAGTTTTTGCCCAGGCTGGAGTGCAGTGGTGCAATCTCAGCTCATTGCAACCTCTGCCCCTGGGTTCAAGTGATTCTCCTGTCTCAGCCTCCTGAGTGGCTGGGATTACAAGCACATGCTGCCACACCCAGCTAATATTTTTGTATTTTAGTAGAGACCGGGTTTCACTGTGTTACCCAGGCTGGTTTGGAACTCCTGAGCTCAGGCAATCCACCTGCCTCGGCCTCCCAAAGTGCTGGGATTTACAGGCATGAGCCACCACGCCCAGCCCTCATTACAGTTTTGATTTGCATTTATCTGATGGTCATGGTGTTGAGCACCTTTTCATGTGCCTGTTTGCCATTTGTATGTCTTCTTCTGAGAAATGACTCTTCAAATCTTTTGCCCATATTTTGATCAGATTATTAGACTTTTTCCTATAGAGTTGTTTGAGCTCCTTATATATTCTGGTTATTAGTCCCTTGTCAGATGGGTAGTTTGTAAATATTTTCTCCCATTCTGTGAGTTGTCTCATCTCTTTGTTGATTTTATCCTTTGCTATGCAGAAGCTTTTTTACTTGATGTGATCCCATTTGTCCATTTTTGTTTTGGTTGCCTGTGCTTGCAAAGTATTGCTCAAGAAATTTTTGCCCAGACCAATGTCCTGGAGATTTTCCCCAATGTTTTCTTGTAGCAATTTCACAGTTTTGTCAGAGGCATTTGAATCAGAGCAACTCCATCTTGAATAGGAGCTGGGTAAAATGAGGCTGAGACCCACTGGGCTGCATTCCCAGACGGTTAAGGCGTTCTAAGTCACAGGATGAGACTCAAGTCGGCACACGATACAGGTCATAGAGACCATGCTGATAAAACAGGTAAACAGGTTGCAGTAAAGAAGCCGGCCAAAATCCACCAAAACCAAGATGGCGACGACAGTGACCTCTGGTCATCCTCACTGCTACACTCCCACCAGCGCCGTGATAGTTTACAAATGCCGTGGCAATGTCTGGAAGTTACCCTATGTGGTCTAAAAAGGGGAGGCATGAATAATCCACCCCTTGTTTAGCATATCATCAAGAAATAACCATCAAAATGGGCAACCAGCAGCCCTCGGGCGGCTCTGTCTGTGGAGTAGCCATTCTTTTATTTCTTCACTTTCTTAATAAACTTGCCTCCACTTTACTCTCTGGACTGTCCCTGAATTCTTTCTTGCACGAAATCCAAGAACCCTCTCTTAGAGTCTGGATCAAGACTCCTTTCTTGTAACAGTCCGAGGTCTTAGATTTAAGTCTTTAATCCATTTTGATTTGAATTTTGCATATGGTGGGAGATAGGCGTGTAGTTTCATTCTTCTGTGTATGGATATCCAGTTTTCCCAGCACCATCTATTGAGACTGCCTTTTCCCCAATGTATGTTCTTGGCACCTTTGTCAAACGTGAGTTCACTGTAGGTGTGTGGATTTGCTTCTGGGTTCTCCATTCTGTTCCATTCGTCTGTGTCCTTTTTTATGCCAGTATCATGCTGTTTTGGTTACTATAGCTCTGTAGTATAATTTGAAGTCAGGTAATGTGACTTCTCTAGTTTTCTCCTTTTATCAAGCAAGGAGAGATTTAGGGATCTAGGAATTAGGGTTTGCAAAATCACTAGAAGGGTAGAGGTGCAAAGGTTCAGGAAAGCCATTCATTGCTCTCAGGTCAACCAACAGTTACAAGAAAAACAAGTTTCAGAACCTGCAGAAATCATTGCCAGGGTCACATTTGCCTGCAGTACCAAGGTGAGATTCAGTGGGAAAATGCTCAAATGCCAGGGCAAACTCATGCTTGCCATGTTTGCCACCTGTTGAAGGGGCAGCAGCAAGCCGGCTTGCCTCTCTTCTATCTTCCAAATATCACTCGAGTGCCTCTCAGTGGCCCAATCTAAGTTGGAATGCTCCTAGTTGTTATACTGGGACATGTAGTCCCCAGGCTTTCCACTCCCCAGTACAGAGGTGGCACACCAGAGTGGAGAACCAGCCGACGACCCAACAGAGGCAGAAAATGCCACCCTGTGTTCTCTTCTTGCTTTCCCCGCAGTTATCCTTTCTGGTGGAAAGAGACTCTCCAATGCAGATGAATTTCAAGGATTGAGGTCTGTCAGATTTCAGAGTCCACATGTGGAGGGAATGTCTACCTCAGATTACCAAAAGGTAATGATTATAGCTTAAGTGTATTGAACTGTACTATGTGTCCAGTACTATTCTAAGCCTTTCATATAAATTACCTAATTTAGTCCTCACGAGGCAAGCATTATTATTCATCCTCATTTTATTTTATTTTATTTCTTTTTTTTTTTGAGACAGTCTTACTCTGTCAGGCTGGAGTGCAGTGGTGCAATCTTGGCTCACTGCAACCTCTGCCTCCTGGGTTCAAGCAATTCTTGCGCCTCAGCCTCCCAAGTAGCTGAGACTACAGGTGCCCACCACCATACCCAGTTAATTTTTGTATTTTTAGTAGAGATGGGGTTTCGCCATGTTGTCCAGGCTGTTCTCGAACTCCCGACCTCAGGTGATCCACCTGCCTCGGCCTCCCAAAGTGCTGGGATTATAGGCGTGAGCCACTGTGCCCAGCCTTCATCCTCATTTCATAGATGAGGAAAGAGAAAGCGGAGGCTAGGTGTCTTGCCCAAGGTTGCATAGCTAGAAAGCTGTGGGTGGGGGGGGTGGGGCACAGTTTCAACCCAGTTTTCTGACTTTGGAGCCTGAGCTTCTAAACAGTAGATGACATTCCCCCTCCCCCACAAAGGAGTGGAAACACCAGTTCTGGGCACCTCAGCTACATGAGCATACATGAAGGAAAGGTTTTAAACGTCAATGTAAATTTGTCAATAACGTGAAAATAAAGATGACCTGAATGTAGTACTTGGGAGGTCAAAACAGAAGCCATGAGTAGGTCTCAGAAGTATGTCGCTCTGGGTCAGGGAGTCCTGCAACAGCAAAGTCGCTTGCTCACTGTGGCCTGGAGCGGGGTAAGTAGAGAGAAGCGTGGCTTGCAACTTGGAATTCTAACCCTTTCCTTGCCACACTCACTTCTTTGGTGGTGCTGGGCATATCATTTAGGCTTTTTGTACTTCGGGGCTTCTCATAGTTCTAAGTGAAATAACGATGTTAACTTTATCCAGAGAAGAATATGGCGGAAGTCCTAATCACTTAGTGTAAATTATTCTGAAAACCAAACTGCTAAAGCGGAATGCTCTCCGTTGGCAGAGAAGTGAATATTGCACTAGAGAACCTTCCAGGTGTCATTTCAAAGTCAACAGTGACAGGCTTGCCTCCAGTAACTAAGGAAGATGACTTCACAGTCTGCTAGATTTTACAGTCATTGCTTTTACCTTGAAAGCTTGCCTACACTTTCTTCATTTTAATTTAAATCCATCACTCCTTCGAAACCTCCTAAACTAGGTATGTTTCTGTCTTTGTTCTCACCCCTAGACATGGACTTCCTGAAAACAGTCTTGTTTTACCAGTTATTTCTAGATTGTATACATATGCTAGTTGTTTCAATCTTCACTTTGAGGCCATCCCTTCTAAGTTCTTTAATTACTGTGATCATACACTACATTTATCTTTCAGGCAATAAGATGTTCAGAACAGAGTGCAATATTTTAGATTAAGTTTCGGGCTGGGTGCAGTGTGTAATCCCAGCACTTTGGGAGGCCGAGGTGGATGGATCATGTGAGGTCAGGAGTTTAAGACTAGCCTGGCCAACATGGCAAAACCTCATCTCTTCTGAAAATAACAAAAATTAGCCGGGCGTGGTGGCGCATGCCTGTAGCCCCAGCTACTTGGGAGGCTGAGGCAGGAGAATCACTTGAATCTGGGTGGCAGAGGTTACAGTGAGCTGAGATTGTGCCACTGCACTCCAGCCTGGGCAACAGAGTGAGACTCTGTCTCAAAAAAAAAAAAAAAAGTTTCAACTGAGCTATTTCACATAAAAGCAACACACTAGATTCGTGATACATATTGAGTTCCTCCATATACCTGTAACCAGAGCCACACCCAGTGCTGTGCTGAGTGTTAGGGACACAAAGATTAAGGACCTAGCTACTGGCCTCAAGGAACTTATAGTCGAATGGTTATAATACACAGATTTTTGAACCCTTAAATGGATGTCTCAAATCTTGAGTCAGAGCTCTGCAATTAACAATCATTTTGAACCTTAGCTTTGCACAGTGGGTTTAGAACTCTTCAGGAGTCATCAATTTAATAGAGAAAAGAGGGCAAATAAAAACACATACGGATAGCACATGCATGGCTATATTGTTAGTGATTAGGGAAGATCAGATTGCAGTCCCGGAGGAACTGTGAAGATTGTCATGGATAAGTGGGACTAACTGAGAGATGCTTGCTGTAGGAAGTGGGCCTGCCTTAATGTAGCAAAAGTTTACATTATTTCTGAGCATTAATTATGTAATTAATTTCATTAATAATGTAAATTATTCATTTACATAACTAAATTGAAGTTTACATTAACTACATGTAATTAATGTAAATTAAAGTTTACATTAATTCTATTATCTCTTGCCTGTCTTTAGGGAGAACTGCTTTATGTATTTATTAAAATTTTATTTCAAATTAAGGGTTACACGGGCATGCTTGTTGCATGGGTCTATTGTATACTGGGCTTCTGGTGTACCCATTACCCAGAGAGTGAACACAGTACCTGATGGGTAAATTTTCAACCCTTGCTCCCTTCAAATCCCTGCCCACCCCCTTTGGAGGCCCCCGTGTCCACTGTTTCCATCTTTATGTCCCTGTGGAGTCCCTGTTTCGCCTCCACTTACAAGTGAGAACATGCGGTTTTGATTTTCTGTCTCTGAGTTAGTTCCTTAGGATAATGGCCTCCAGCTCGAACCATGTCACTGCGAAGGACATGATCTCATGCTCATGCTTTTTTATGGCTTTTTTTTTTTTAAGAGACAGTCTCACTCTGTTGATCAGGATGAAGTGCAGTGGCACGATCATAGCTCACTGCAGCCTCGAATTCCTGGGCTCAAGAGATCATCGCACCTTAGCCTCCTGAGTAGCTGGGATGACAGATGTACACCATAACTGGCTAATTAAAAAAAAAAAAAATTGGTCGGGCGCCGTGGCTCATGCTGTAATCCCAGCACTTTGGGAGGCCAAGGCGAGCAGATCACGAGGTTGGAGATCGAGACCATCCTGGCTAACATGGTGAAACCCTGTCTCTACTAAAAATACAAAAATTAGCTGGGTGTGATGGCAGGCACCTGTAGTCCCAGCGACTCAGGAGGCTGAGGCAAGAGAATCGCTTGAACCCTAGAGGCAGAGGTTGCAGTGAGCTGAGATTGCTCCACTGCACTCCAGCCTGGGTGACAGACCAAGACTCTGTCTCAAAAAAAAAAAAAGAAAGAAAGAAAGCAATGGGGTCTTACTATGCTGCCCAGGCTGGTCTCAAATTCCTGGCCTCAAGCAATCCTCCTGCTTCGGCCTCCCAAAGTGTTGGGATTACAGGTGTGATACACTGCACCCACTGCTTTCTAAATGTCTACCATGCAAAGGGGTCATTGTCTTCTTCAGTAGGAAGTTTGATGTTTTTGGCTTGCCTTTGTGCCTTTGATTTTCTCATACTCTTGAGACTCTGTATTTTCATACTTTATTTTCCCTTCTGCAGGAGTGTTGGCGACACCTCTCAATTTAGCTCATCCCTGCATTTTATCTGTTGCTTTTTATTCCCCCTTAGAGAACATTAAGATGAGCACTAAGGCCAGAGCCAGTGCTGGCCTCAGGCCTCCCTTCCCGGGGACTGTGGGCCACATGTCACAATCTGTGGTCCAGAGCCTTTGGTTGTGTTTTCAATCCTTGCGCCTGTGTTCTTCTGGGAGATGAGATTTGCTAAGATTCGCTATAGTGAAAGTTTTATCTAACTAAACATCTCTCTGGGGCCTTTTCATCTGTCGAATAAGTGAAACGGTCCAAAGGTAATCAAGTATGCAAAACAGCTTCCTCTCTCTAGCATCTGGCTCTTCCTTGCTCCTCATTCTCCTAAACTATTAGTGGGTTTTCTTCCTTCTTTCTTTTAGGACATGGTCACAGCTGTCTGCAGCAGTGAAGCTGGATGTAAGAGAGCACAGCTGAACCCGAGCTGTGGGGTGTTTCCTCTCACCTGTTCTTCACCTGTTCTTGCCCACTCAGAGCACTGAGGCCCTTGGTTTTTATTACTGCTTCTTTAGTTGCCTGAGACGCAGTCTTTATTGGGAGGGGCTTGAAAAGAACTCACTGGCAGGACCTGGTGCACAGCAGCATTTCATAATGATTGGTCTTTGTCTCTCTGCAACCTTGCGAGTGGCATTGCACTCTGCAGCCTGCTGTTACATGCAGAGTCAGATTAGCTATGGCTAGTCACGGCTAGTCACGACTAGTCACAGCTAGTCATGGCCAGTCACGGCTAGTCACAGCTAGTCACGGCCAGTTGTGACTAGTCACGCTAGTCACAGCTAGTCATGGCTAGTCACGGCTAGTTACAGTTAGTTGAGGCTAGTCACGGCTAGTCAAAGCTAGTCATGGCTAGTCATGGCTAGTCACAGCTAGTTATGGCTAGTTACCTAGTCACGGCTAGTCCCACAACGGGATTCTCTGGGCACATCATTCTTCTCCTGGGACTTGGTGTCCTCATCCCTCCTGTGGGGCGAGGCGGCTGTGAGAAATTATAAACCAATGAAGTGACTGCTTAGCAAATGGCTGAATGTCAGGGGCAATAGAAATGCTTCATTTCGTTTATTTGATAGTAATTGGGTGGCCACGTGAATGTTGCTGTGGAAACCGTAACTCTTGAATTCCCTGACACGTACCTATGCTGTTGTTTTTAAATGAAGCTTTACACTTAAATCTTGTGATTTTTTTTTAATGTTAGAAAAGTAGCAGGAAGGATCACAGCTTGATCTCCGCCTTTCCATAGGAAACTGTGAGCTGCTACTGTCCCCACCCAGAAGCATCTACTGACCAGTTACTCTCACCTGATCCCTCTCTTTCTTCACCTAAGGTCATGTGTCTTCCATCTGTCCGTCCACCAGTCCACCCATCCATCCATCTGCCCACCTGTCTGTCCATCCACCTGTCCACCTGTCTGTCCATCCACCTGTCCACCTGTCTGTCCATCTGTCCACCTGTCTGTCCATCTGTCCACCTGTCTGTTCACCCATCCACCTGTCCATCCATCCATCTGTCCACCTGTCTGTTCACCCATGCATCCATCCATCCATCCATCCATCCATCCATCCATCCATCCATCCATCATCCGTCCAGATACACTGCATTTCCAACTCATGAGTTGAATGGGCCCCATGTGAGTAGATCAGAACTGTCGATTTTCTAGTGAAACTTTAGAATTGAAAGGACTTCCTTGTGTGATGGAGACATGATGGCAGATCCTGTGCAGCTGATGAGATGAAGGGGGAAGTGGCAAAGGGAGCATTTGCAGCAGGGATGGTGGAGGCTTTAGCAATTCCCTGCTGGTGCCCAGCCTCAGGCAGCACACAGCTGTGAGACGACAGTCAAGACTAGAGGGCAACAGCAGCACTGCTTAGAAAAATGGGTCTTGATTCTAAGCCCTCACTGGAGGAATCCTGGAATCCCACACCCCAGCAAGTCCCTCTCTCCCCTGAGCAGGTCCTCGGGTTGCTTCTGTAGTCTCTACCATGGTCTTTGAAGCCCTTCTCTCGGCTGTGTGTGCTTTTCTGCCCACCACCCTTACAGCTGACTCTGGTGGCCATCACTCCTGCAGCTGCTCCCATTCCCCCTGCACCTGCTGCGGCTCATATGGCTTAGGTGGAGACAGCCCGTGCCTTTCTCCTAGCCACAGCGACTTTGTTCTGGCAGTTCTTTACAGAGTTCTGAATATCACAACTCTTTTTTTTTTTTTTTTTTTTTTTTTTTTAAATTAAGCACACATTCTCAGTTCATTTTCTTTAATGGCTCTTCTATTCCCAACAGCCATCAGCCAGTGTCTTTTTCTTTAATGGCTCTTCTATTTCAACAGCAATCAGCCAGTGTCTTTTCAGGGTCCTCCCAGTGCTGGGGTTCCCTCTCCCAAGATGACATGCAGCTAGACCCCATGGGGACCCCAGCTGGACATGCTGGGACTCCTGAAATGGGCACACAGGCTAACTCTCCCTCTGGAACTTTTGCTTCAGACGGAAAAGACAATTGGATTATTGTGGCCACATCTTTTCTTTTTTAAATGTAAGTTCTGGGGCACATGCGCAGAACGTGCAGGTTTGTTACATAGGTATACATGCGCCATGGTGGTTTGCTGCACCCATCAACCTGTTATCTGGGTTTGAAGGCCCACATGCATTCAGTATCTGTCCTAATGCTCTCCCTTACCTTGCCCCCACCTCCCAGCAGGCCTTGGTGTGTGATGTTCCCCTCCTTGTGTCCAGGTGTTCTCATTGTTCAACTTCCCACTTATGAGTGAGGACATGCGGTGTTTGATTTTCTGTTCCTGTGTTAGTTTGCTGAGAATGATGGCATCCAGCTTCATCCATGTCCCTTCAAAAGACATGAGCTCATTCTTCTTTATGGCTGCATAGTATTCCATGGTGTATATGTGTATTGTGGCCATATCTTTTCTAAATCAAATGCATCATCTACCTCCCACTTTTCTTGTTGTTGGGAATAGAATTTCATCTCTCTTGCCCAGCTTATGCCTGAAAAATCATCCTTGCCTTCTCTGCACATCCGTTTAGTCTCCAAGCCTCGCCGACTGAGTGCCGAGAGCTCTGAAATCGATCCCTGATTTCCAACCCCTCCTTTACCTCTCCCATCACTTTCTAAAAACAGCATTATTGACGTATTTTGCATATGATAAAACCCACCCTATTCAAGTGCACAGTTCAATATTTTTTGGTAAATTTACTGAGTGGTGCAGCCATCACCATAAATCAGTTTCAGAACATTTTCATCATCCCAGTGAAGATCCCATTTACCATTAATCCCTGTTCCTATCCCCAGTTCCAGGCAACCACCAAGCTACTTTCTGTCTCCACAGATTTGCCTTCTGAACATTTCTTATAGATGAAATCACACATTACGTGGTCTCTGAACATTTCTTATAGATGAAATCACACGTTACGT
>NC_045434.1:3427589-3443163 GCF_002776525.5 Piliocolobus tephrosceles | reverse complement strand
TCACACGTTACGTGGTCTCTGAACATTTCTTATAGATGAAATCACACAGTACGTGGTCTCGTATGTCTGGTTTCTTTCAGTTAGCATCATACTTTTAGATTCATTTGTGTTGTGGTGTGTATCAGTGTTTCATCCCTTTTTATTGCCCAGTAATACTCTATTTTTGGATACACCACGTTTTGTCCATCCATCAGCTGAGGCACATTTTGCCACTTTTTGACTATCTATAAATAATGCCACTATGAACTTTCGTGTGCAAGTCTTTGTGTGAATGTGAACATACGCTTTTATTTCTCTTGGGATAGATACTTAGGAATGAAGTTGATGGACGGTACAGTGATTTTATGTTTAACTCTTTGAGAAACTGCCAGAGTGTTTTCCAGCGCAGGGCACCATATGACGTTCCCACCAGCAACGCATGAGGGTTCCCGTTTCTCCACATCCTCAACCATCTTGTCATTGCCTGTCTTTTTGATTATAGTCGTTCTAGTGGGTATGAAGTGGTGTCCTTTGTATTTTTAATTTTCATTTCTCTCATGACGAATGATGTGGAGCCTCGTTTCATGTGCTTATTAGCCCCACACAGAGCTTCTTTGATGAAATATCTGTCCATGTCTCTCACCCATTTTTTGATTAGGTTGTTTGTTTTCTAATTATGGAATTGTAAGGCCCTCCACTCCATCACTTTTTTTTTTTTTTTTTGAGACAGGGTCTTACTCTCTCGTCCAGGCTGGAGTGCAGTGGCACCAGCACGGCTCACTGCAGCCTCGACCTCCTGGGCTCAAGTGATCCTCCCACCTCAATCCCTCAAGTAGTTGGGAATACAGGCGCGTGCCACCACACCTGGCTAATTTTTTTTTTTTTTTTTTTTTTTGAGACGGTGTCTCGCTGTCACCCAGGCTGGAGTGCAGTGGCGCAATCTCGGCTCACTGCAAGCTCCACCTCCTGGGTTCACTCCATTCTCCTGCCTCAGCCTCCTGAGTAGCTGAGACTACAGGTGCCGCCACCACGCCCAGTTAATTTTTTTTTGTATTTTTAGTAGAGATGGGGGTTTCACCATGTTAGCCAGGATGGTCTCGATCTCCTGGCCTCATGATCTGCCCGCCTCGGCCTGCCAAAGTGCTGGGACTACAGGCATGAGCCATCACGCCAGGCCAATTTTTGTATTTTTAGTAGAGATGGAGTTTCACCATGTTGGCCAGGCTGGTCTCGAACTCCTGACCTCAAGTGATCCTCCTGCCTCGGCCTCCCAAAGTGTTGGGATTACAGGCATGAGCCACCGTGCCCAGCCTGATTTTTTGTATCCTGGCTTTGGCTAGGCATGAAGCTGTGTGTGTGCAATGTGTGCATGTTGCTCACATTGTGTGTGTGTGTGTGTGTCTGGATGCTTTGTGGGCACACCCATCCTTTACCCTCTAGCTCCTTGTGATTCCTTTCTGACAAACTGAAACTTGCTTTAATTTCCTTTTAAAGTAATCTGTTCCTCATAATAACATTAAATTTGTCTTAGAAAACAGAATTAGAGGCTGGTCATGGTGGCTCATGCCTGTAATCCCAGCACTTTGGTAGGCTGAGGTGGGAGGAGGATCACTTGAGGCCAAGTGTTTGAGACTGTCCTGGGCAACATAGCAAGATGCTGTCTGTATAAAAAAATATAAAATAATTAGCCAGTCATGGTGGCGTGTGCCTGTAGCCCAGCAACCAGATGTTGCCAGCTGCTTGGGAGGCTGAAGAAAGAGGATCACTTGAGCCCAGGAGTTCAAGGCTATCGTGAGCTATGCTTGTGCCACTGCACTCCATGTTGGGCAACAGAGTAAGATCCTGTCTCAAAAAAAGCCAAAAGAAAACAGAATTAGAATTAGCAACTCCCCACAAAGAATTGTTATGCTTTTAATATTTTGGTGTTAAAATCTAATCTTTTTTTTTCCTGATAGGTATGTAATTATCTTTTGGTTTTACTGAATTATTATCATATTGTATATACTTTACTTTTTAACTTAACACTAATATATAATCAATATCTTTGCATTCCATTATTCTTTCATGAGCATTTGTAAGGGCTGCAGGGTATTCCACTGTCTGACTAGACTGTAAGTTGTTTATTTTTTTTAAGAAATGGGGACTCAGTATGTTGGCCAGACTGGAGTGTTGTGGCGCCAGCATAGCTCACTGCAGCCTCGAACTCCTGGGTTCAAAACATCCTCCAGCCTCAGCCTCCTGAGTAGCTGGGACCACAGTGTGTGCCACTGTTACTGGCTTAGACTGTGAGTTATTAAACCCATCCCCACTCTTGTGCATTGAGGCTGTTTTTCTCCCCTTCGCTATTATAAACAGCGCTACGCTGGATGCTGTGATCCCTTTGCAAAGCAGGTTACTTCTGTGGAAGTGGCAGCACAGGTCGAGGTTGTGAGCATCTGGAACCCAAGGTCAGTGGGCTGAGCACACACTGTCTGGTCCTCCTCACTCTTTCTGATCTTCTTAAAGTCTTTTAAAATCTTTTTAAAGTTTTCTTCTCCAACCCCAAAACAAAATAAAATTAACAACCAAAAGAATTTTATCACTCTGACTACACAAATTTGGTTCATATCTTTTCTCTATGTATACCTTCATTATCTGAACTTTCAATTTCAGACTGAAATCAAGGCTTGGAATTTAGCATGGAAGGAATTTATAAGGCTGAAATGATTAATGATTGAAATGATATTTCAAGAGTGGAAACCCCTTCTCAGCTTGCAGGATAACAACCCTCCTCTTATACCACAATAATGACCAAGCACACAGATTCACGTTATCAGCTTGCTGATGACTCTCTAGTGGCCCCTGCATGATCATATGGTCCTCAGAACACCAGAAGATCATATGCAAATATTGTCTGCATATTCATCAAGATACCACATGGCCAGGGTAAGCTGCTTTAATTATCCTTCAAGGAGAAACACAGCCGTCTCTAGCACACGCACTCCGCTGGCTCTGTTGGCATGTTGGTGCCTGAATTGATATGGAAATTATTTCAAAAACAAAATATTAAAGAGGAGTGAAATCTGCTATATTGTACATTCAACTTAGCAATTAGAAGTTGCCAGCCTTTTTTTTTTTTAAACAGTCTTGCTGTGTCCTTCAGGCTGGAGTTCAGTGATGCAATCTTGGCTCACTGCAACCTCTGCCTCCCAGGTTCAAATGATCCTCCCCTCAGCCTCCCAAGTAGCTGGGATTACAGGCACGTACCACCACACCCAGTTGTTTATTTTTTTTTGTATTTTTTGTAAAGATGAGGTCTCGTTATATTGCCTAGGCTGGTCTTGAACTCCTGGGCTCAAACAGTCCACCTGCCTCGGCCTCCCAAAGTGCTGGGATTACAGGTGTGAGTCACCGCAGCTGGCTGGTTTTTAATTTCTGATTTATACTTTCAGACTTTCAAAAACATAATCATGTAACATATTTTAGCTATAAAAATTTATGATCTATTCACCCCTGAGGTACAAATAAGGGGAAAGCTAAGTTGCATTCTCTGAGATATGAAAGTCCTGTGAGGCATTCCCGAAGAAGTTATGTCCGTTTAATAATTAAGCAACAAGGAATATGGAATAACAATTTCATTCTTAGCCAGGTAATGGACTTCAGCTTTCTTTGCACTTGGTACTCATGGATACACCAGAAAGATACACTTTTCACCCAGGGATATCAATGGAATTAATACACTGATGTTCATAGATGCTCTTGGCGGCCAGGCGCAGTGGCTCACGCCTGTAATCCCAGGACTTTGGGAGGCCGAGGTGGGCAGATCACTTGAGGTCAAGAGTTCAAGACCGGCCTGGCCAACATGGTGAAACCCCGTCTCTACTAAAAATACAAAAATTAGGCAGGCGTGGTGGTGCACGCCTGTAGTTCCAGCTACTCGGGAGGCTGAGGGACAAGAATCACTTGAACCCGAGAGGTGGAGCTTGCAATAAGCCGAGATCTTGCCACTGCACTGCAGCCTGGGCAACAGAGTGAGACTCCATCTCAAAAAAGAAAAAAAAAAGCTCTTGGCTTTTATAAGCCAGTATGTAATTTTTTCATTCTTAAAATGAGTGTCTTTTCCCACCTAAATCTTGAAGTAATACTGTTAGCATCCTCAAATGTGAAGAAGAAATACATGTATATTTATAATCTATATCATTCATCTATGAGTAAAGATTTCAGTTGCAACATTGAAATTCCTCAGTCTAATAGAGAATAAAATTATAGCTACAGGCTGCTAACTCATAGAAAGAAACCCTTGAAACAATAAGAATTCCAAAAGCCCAAGGTAGATCTAAAAAAGGCCACCATTAAAACTAGAATTAGGGAGTATCTTATGTATGACATTGAATTTCCCAAAGAAAATCTTACAGACTGACAACAACAATGACAAACCTATTTAAGTGCCCTGGAGAATGGCCAGAAGCAGGCAGAGACTGGAAGGGGTTCAAAGATCTAATCCTTAAAAGAAGGGTTATGTGGCCCTTCTTCCAGTTCGCTGAGCGCTGTGACTAGACCACAAGAAAAAAAGCCAGTCGTATGGGTTTGAGGCGTTCCATGGTGAAGTTCAGGGCTGTCAGAGTAGCTGGAGACGGGGAAGGAGAATCCAGGAAAGGAGAGAGCCACACTGAAGCAGTCCTGAAATCCACTAAAATTTCCCTCAAATCTGGCTGATAGTTTTGAACTCTGAACATCCAGAAGAGCTGCAGGAAGTCGAGAGAAGGCAGAAACTGCATGGTGAAGGAGTTGAGCAGAAACTGCAAGCGCTGTCTAGCGCACAAAGCAGAGCTTGGAGTCTGAATTCCAAGTCAGAGGGGACTGGCAAAGCCGTTGGGCTTTCTACTGACGCCGCAGAAGGGCGGCGTCTCAGGCCTAAAGAACCATCCCAGGACTAAGGGTTTTTCCTTAGATCTAAGGGCAAAAGCCAGTTAGAACCACTCAAAGAAAGCAAAAAACCAAGCCTCAAGTTCAGGGTGACCCAGCAGTAACTTACTTGCTTGCTAGAACAAAAATCAATACTCCTCAAGGAAGAGAATAGAATCTAGCATCTCTATGATGTAGCATGTACAGTATTCATTATACAGTTAAAATTTATTGAATATGAAAAGAAACAGGAAAATGTGATTCAGTCCGTAGAAAAATCAGTTAATAGAAAGCGACCCCAAATGAGTCAGAGGTTGGAATTCAGACAAGAACTTTAAATATGCTACTGTAGCTAGGTTCAAGGATTTAAAGGGGTGGGGAGGAGCAGAGAAATGGAAACACACACAGACACACACACACAGACACAATTTTTGGATCAGCCTCATCAGTTGAACAGTGGATTGGAGGCAGCTGAAGCAAAGGTTGCTGCACTTAATAAAGGAGCAATAGAAATGATTCAGTCTGTAAAGAGGTAAAAATGGAAATAATGAACAGAGTTTCAATAACCTATAAGACAATATCAAGCACTGTAATAACAAACATGTAATTGGTGTCCCAGAAGGAGAGGAAAAAGAGAGAACAGGGCAGAAAAAAATATTTGAATAAGTAGTGGCTGAAAATCCCCCAAATTTGGTAAAAAACTTATAGATCAATTTATAGATCCTAGAAATTCAGCAAACCCTAACCAGGATAAATACAAAAAGTAACACATCTAGAAATATTATAGTCAAATTACTGAAAACCAGAGGCAAAGAAAGAATCTTCAAAGAACTCAGAGAAAAAAAGACACATTACCTACAGAATGTCCACATGAATCACTGCTGACCTCTCATCAGAAATAAGGAAGGCCAAAAAGCAATGAATGACATCCTCAAAGGGTTGAAAGAAAAACACCTGTCAATCAGGAATTCTACATCTAGTTAAACTATTCTTCAAACACAAAAGTGAAACAAAGACATTTTCAGATAAGCAGAATCTGAGAGAATATGTTGCCAGGAGACCCTCGCTATAAGAAACACTAAAAGAAATGACCCAGTTAGAAACCTGGCTCTAAAGGAAAAATAAATAAATAAACAGTCCCAGACATGATAAAACCGGGTAAATATAAAACACTTAAAATTTTCTAGTGTCACTGAAAGGCAACAGATTGTTTCAAGTAAAATTGATAAGATTGTATTGTGGGTTTTATAATGCATGTAGATGGAAAATGTATCAAATTAGTAGCACAAAGGAAGAAGGTAAGATGGAGTGGCTGCAAGTTACATTTTAGGTGAAGCAGCGCCATGTTAACTGTAAGTAGCCTATGAAATGTTAAAGATTCATATTATAGGCCGGGTATGGTAGTTTCATGTCATAATCCCAGCACTTTGGAGGTGGAGGCGGGAAGGCAGCTTGAACTCAGGAGCTTGAGACCAGCCTGGGCAACACAGGGAAACCTCCTCTCTACTTAAAAAAAAAAACAAAACTAGCCAGACGTGGTGGTGTGCACCTGTAGTCCCAGCTACTAGGGAGGCTGAGGAGAGAGGACGCTTTGAGCATGGGAGATGGAGGCTGCCGTCAGCCATAATAGCGCCACTGCACTCTAGCCCCCCAGGAACAGAGTGAGCCCCTGCCTAAAAAAAAAAAAAAAAAAAAATCCATATTATAATCATGAGAGCTAAAAAGTCAACAGAGAGGTGAAACTGGAATACTGAAAAGTTATTCAATTAACAAAAAAAGGCATGAGAGACAGAAGAATGAAATAGAGTACAGATAGAAAACAGACCCATACTAGCAACAACATGAAACTCAAAAACCTGTGTTAAGTTTAAAAAGCCAAACCCCAAAGAGTACATGCTGTACGGATTCTATGAATTAAAAACCCTTCCAGATCAGTCCACACTAACCCATGGTGATAGAAATCAGAACAGTAGTTTCTTATGAGAGGTGGGGATTCCCCGGGGAAAAGGCAGATAACCTTCAAGAGGGACAGGAATTTATAGATGTTGATTGAGGTGGTGGCCTACGCAGAGTACACATTTATCAAAACTCATAGAACTGAACAATTAAAATGTGTGCATTTCATCTGATGTATATACATTTTACATAAACATCAGTTTTGGAAAGCTTAAAAACTCTTGCAGAGCCTCCGGTTGTAAACTTTGATCAACAGAGGGCGCTCGGAGCCCACCAAAGAAGCTTTGGGCCCCCAGCTACTTAGAGATGCAAATCAGAGCAGCTCTGGGCTCCCGGGTCTCCAAGGTGGATCGCGCAGCTCCCCAACACTCCCCCCTCGACGCCCCACCTTCCCCACCCGCGGCCTCGCCGGCTCGTTTCTACCACACGCTGCTTTTTGGCTGATAAGCGGCGCGTGGCCAATGGCGATGATGTGTTCCGCGGAACCTACGCGGAATACAGATGCGGGTGGGAGCTGGCGCGTGCTGCCTGGAGGTGTACCTGGCCCCTAAGGTCCCCTATTGATAGGATCGCTTTTAAATTGGAAGTGGGAACGTAATGGAAACGTCCACTCTGTTCTTGACATCTTCATTTTGACCTTTTTACCTTGCTTTGGTGGCTGAGAAATATTCCCACGCAGGAGCTGGAGCCGGGGAGGAGGGGGGCAGAGCACGAGAGGCACAGAAGAAATTCTCGCCAGGAAGGCAGAGTGGGGGTGTGGCCCCAGGCTTCCAGAACCCCGAACCTTTGTCTTCCTGCCCCCTCCTGCCTCGTCCACAGCTCAGAAGGGAGCCAGCGACCAGAAAGCCCTGAACGTCCTTCGCGCCCTCGCCCACCCCCGGGCTGGGTCTCCCCGCGGGCGCGGAGATGCCATGACACTCCACGTGACCCCCACGCCGGGCCGGTCCTTCCAGGGGCGTCTCGCGGGGTGTTAATTAAAGGTCACAACAAAACAGACCTGCTGGTTCACCAGAAGTAATGTCCTCCCGGGAAATGAAAAATGACACCGCAGAGCAGCCACGTGTGGAGCCTGGCACACGCCGGCTTCCTGCGCTCCCGGGCGCCGCGCCGGGGGACTGGGGGGCGATCGGAGAGGGAGCGATGACGGGGCGCTCCGGAGGCCCCGCGGGGCCCAGGCGCAGGAAGAAACGGGCGGCGGGGGGCGAGGGGACCGATCCCCCGCAAGGAGAGGCCAAGGCCGGCTCGCGCCACACCCCTCTCCAGGCCAGAGTCGTCCGCGTGCAGCGCGGCGAAGCCCTCAGTTTCCCCTGCCCGGCAGCGGCCCGCTGGGTCCCCAGGCTCACCTGTCCCGGTCCCGGGCGGCTCAGCCCGTCCCAGACCGGGGCTCGGGCGGGCGGGGGACCACGGGCCCTAGTCCTGCGGCTGCGGTCGGGGAGGGGCCCCCGGCCGGCCCGGGGTCGGTAGGGCAAGTCCAGAAAAGGTTTGCCGGGCAGGTCTCCGAGAACAAAGGGCGGGGGGAGGACCCGGCACGTTTGTGGACTTGTTTGTGACTCAATCCCTTCTGCACGGCGTTTCAAAGACCTGCAAGCCTTGTCAGGAAGAGAAAGCACTTGGGGGCGGGGGAGGCCGGGGCGCCGCATTTCCGTCCAGCCGCGCTCGCTCGCGGCCCCTGAGCTCCAGGCTCGCGCAGCGGCGTCTCATCAGAGCCCCGGGCCGGGCGGCGCGCCAGGAACTTCCCCGCACGCCGCGAGATCGACGATCGCGCCCCCGCCCCGGCCGGGCTCCCGGCCTCGCGCTGTCAGGCACGAGCGCCGCCACCGAAAATGGATCCCGGCCGGCGCGGCGAGGGCGGCAGGTTCCCGGGGCTCCTCCGCGCCGCGCCCGGGCGCACACGCGCGCTCTGACCGCCGCCCTCTCCCGGCCCTCGCGCAACTGTCAGGCGGAACGGGCCGGCGGATATTGGCTCGGCGACACGCCGAGGCTCCTCCCCGAGCCTGGATCTTTATATTTTGGGAGAATTTCTTTGAACTCAGTTACCAAGCTCGGTGAAAGGAGACACGTTCCCACAGCCGGCTGGGCTGGCTCGGCTCGCCCAGCCCACCTCCCCGCGGCCGCGAGCCCTGACTCCAGCCCTCCCTTCCCTCGTGCGGGAGCGCGGACCCACTTGGCTGAAGAAAACGCCAGTTCAGTGGATGTGAGCGTGACGAGAGCGCGTGCGGCTGGAGGAGGCAGAAGGGGACGAGGAAACGCATGCTTTCAAGAGCAGAGTAAACCCGCGAACCCAACCCTTTCTGCAAATTGGTGCTGTTACTTGGGGGGTCCATTTGCCTTCGTTCCCTCCCGCCCCACCGCCGAGGAAACCTTGCCTTGCGGGCTGAGCGCCAGCCCCCCACAGCCGGGGCCGCCTCTGGGTCGGGGGACCTCTGATGTAGCGTGGGTGGAACCTGCAGATACTCTCCTCCGGAAAAGCCACCATGAATTCGGTAGCTGGGAATAAAGAGAGGCTTGCGGTCTCCACCAGGGGCAAGAAATACGGGGTAAGTAGTGACGGCACGACGCGGAGACGCGTTACCAGACCCATCTCGGCGGGGGTCCCCCTTTCCCCGGGATCGTGCGGCCCCGGCCCGGAGCTCTGCCCCGCTGCAGAGGCGCCCCCGGGGCTGGCGGGGTCGTGAGTGCGCGGAGGCGGGTCTGCCGCGGGGACGCCCGCACACTCGCCTCGCTCTCGGAATTTTTTCAGTCCTCGCGTTCCTTCCTTTCCCCGCACTCGTAACTTTTGCGCATTCCTGCGCTTCTGGGCAGAGTGAAGCCGGAGGGGAGGGTTTCCCAGGAATGCTTGGCCGTACCTCGGATCGTTCAGCTGGAGCCGGGAGAGCCTCTCGTTTACCTGCAGTATCCGGAGAGTTGGACCCCGTAGGAATAAAAATCCTGAAATCACAGCCCTCCCCCCGCCCTCCCACAGGGTCTTCCAGGATTTTTTCCTGGGGTCTTGCTGGGATAGGTGCCGGCTTCAAAAGCGTGGGGCACTGAACCTATGGGTCCCCCCCACCCGGGCTGGCAGAAGCCGTGGAAACCGCCCCGAGCGAGTCCTCGTCCTGACCCCAGGAGGAGGCCCCCCGGGACCAGCGCAGGGGTCACCCGGGCGGTGGGGACTCACTTAAGGACAATTAACGAGACAGATGGAGGGCGATTTGGCCGCAGGGCTTGGAGAGGTCCCCAGCCAGCTCCCGTGGGCGGTTCGAGCGGGTCCTTGGTGGCGCACGTATGACCCAGCCCCGGGCGCCGCAGCCCGCCGCCCTGCGGCCCTTGACACCCGCGTGTCTTCCCCGCAGGTGAATGAGGTCTGCTCGCCCACCAAGCCCGCAGCGCCCTTCTCCCCGGAAAGCTGGTACCGGAAAGCATACGAGGAGTCGCGCGCCGGGAGCCGGCCCACTCCTGAGGGCGCGGGCTCAGCGCTCGGCTCCTCGGGGACCCCGTCTCCCGGCTCGGGCACCTCGTCCCCGAGCTCCTTCACCGGCTCCCCGGGACCCGCCTCCCCCGGCATCGGCACTAGTTCGCCGGGCTCCCTGGGCGGCTCGCCGGGCTTCGGCACCGGCTCCCCGGGCTCCGGCAGCGGCGGCGGCTCCTCCCCCGGCTCGGACCGCGGCGTCTGGTGCGAGAACTGCAACGCCCGCCTGGTGGAGCTCAAGAGGCAGGCGCTGAAGCTGCTCCTCCCCGGGCCCTTCCCGGGCAAGGTGAGCGCCGCGCGGGGCTGGCTGGGGAGGCGCCGGCAGGGCGGGGCCGGGCCGCCACCCACAGCAGCTGCTCAGTCCGCCGAGACCTTGCGCCCCGGGTCCACGCGAGGGTCCCCGGCGGCGCTGGGGCTGCTCCACACCTCACGGGGCTCTGGCAGGCGGGGCGACCCATGCCCCTTCCTCAGCCAGGCCGCCCGGGGCAGGACGGCCGAGTCCCGAGCGCGCAGGGGCGCCCGTGGCCACAGGCCTCACGGCCCACGGGGGAGGCCCCCAGGTGGTCTCTCGTGCCGCCCTCTCCCAGCTCTCCCTGGCGACTGCAGGCTGCGCTGTGGATGTTTCTCCCCACCCCCACCTGTGATCCTTTACAAAAATGTCAGCGGGAGTGTAAAAGCAAGCTGATGCTTGGAGCTGGCATTTCCCACTGCCTGTTTGTGGTCCATCCTTGCCGCGATTGCAGAAACAGAAACATACTCGAAAGCCAGCATTTCCCCCTGTCGGTCTCTGTGTATGACTGGGGAAGATCCAGGGGCGGGTAGCTCCTCGGAGCGGTGCTCCCTCCTGGCCTGCTCCTGCGCCAAGCACACTGGTTCCTCCATAGCAACCCTGCCCGCGCTGTGTGACTGGCCGGAGCCCCCAGAGGGTAACAATGCAATTGTATTTGCACTGTTGGGTCCAAGTACTATCCAATGATAATATTTACTCTTCCACTTCAAAGAGTTTTTATCAGTGGTTAGAGAGCAATATCAAGGAAATAGAGTGGATTGCTGTAGAGGTTTTTGACACTGTTGGTTCAACGTCAATATCTGGTTTATTATTTCCGTGACTTTAGAAATGAAATACTGTGATTTCGAGTAGGCGTTTAGGAATGACCGCGTCTGCTGGCCTCATCTGCGTATGCAGATACACACGTTGACGTTTTCATAGGCAAGGGTTAAATTCAACAAATGCCCACAGACGCTGTGAAATTTAAAATGGGGAAAATAACCACCAGGAGAATTGGTTTTGTGAATGCAGAACTTACCTCAAGAATAACGAACTCGTGGATGGTTGTCAGTGCACTGTTTTTGTAGTTTGATACATCTGCCATGACATCCCAAGGATAAATCTCAGGGAATCAAAAAGCTTATTTCGATCTTGCATGCTAGACCTTCCGATTTAACACCATTTCTTCATTCACAGATTTATTTGCTCTCGTGATCCTTCATCAATATTCATTGATTTTCTGCCCCATCCGAGCACTGCCAGGCACAGCAATGAAAATACCAGGTCCATTCATGCAGTCCTTGTCCACGTGGAGCTTATATTCTAGTGGAGGACACAGACAGATATCAACCACGAAACGCACAGTTCACAATGTCTTCGCATTTGTGGAGGGAATGTAGGATGCTGTGAGGTTGTTGAAGTGGATGGGAGCATCTGATAAAGATGGAAGAACCTTGGTTCTTAAAGATCTAACAGCTGATATTTGGCAGTCCTAATATGTTACAGCCTTCCAAATTATTTTAGACCTTTCTTGAGGACCCATTCTTATAATAGGCTTTTTGTGGCATTGAATGTTCCTATATGCAAAGGTAAATCCAAATACACTCTTCTCATTTAAAAAAAAGAGGAGGGGAAGGAAAATCTACCGCAGAAACAAATGTTGAAACTCGTATGCATCCATCATGTTTTATGGAGTCTTGTGACCAGCTGGGATTTTGTTTTTACAGAAACAGCCTGGAACATTCACTCACAGTGTTATGATATTTGCCAATTTTATGTATGTGATGAGGTAAAACTCTTGTTGGTAAACTGATTGTATTGTCAGAGTGAGGCGATGACCCCAGAAGAAACACTGGATTTGCTGAACCCCCATGCTCTACAATGACTTAGAGTGATCCAAGGACATCTAGAGAAGACCTGGTAGTCATGGGGGCAGTCACAGGGGATCACTTTAAGTGCATATGTGAATGTCACATAGTACCACAGTCGCCTGAGGTTTATATGTGAAGCAGCACCATGAAGCGTGACATTTGGTGCAAGGGCATAGACAGGGCTTAGCCAGGAAGAAGGGTGCTTTGCATCAGCTCATTGTTAGTAATGAGATGTGGGGCCTCAATTTTAACTACAAAATTTCTTCAAGCCTTTGTGAATAATAAGTGTGTGTGTGTGTGTGTGTGTGTTTTAAGCATTCCTACCTTGCATTTAGGTACAATTTCCATTATACCTTTAGCATTTGCAACATTATAGCCAAACAGTTGCCATGTTCTCTGGTGCACCATGGATGGAGGCCATGTAACTTGGATCAGATCGTTCTTCTTCCTGGCGCAATATTAATCAACAAACTGTGGACACTGTAGCCCTCAGGCACAGAAGGAGTTAAGTTTCATTAGAACAAGAGGCATCACTGTGACTCCAACTGCAGTTCCCTCAGTTCGCTGGAAGAGTGAGAGTCTGGAAGATAAAGACATGTGTTTGAGGGGTAATTAACAAAAATCATCTTTGTAATTTGCTTAAGATGCTTACCTTCATTGGGGAAATATTTTCTTAAATAGAGTGTTAAATTCTACTAGGTGCTATTAAATGTGTCCTAGGTAGATACTGAAAAGTCAAAAGCAGAATAGCACATCCAGGAACCTTATTATTTTAGGATGGATTTGGTTTTAGTTCTTCCTTCACCACTTATTTATTTTGTGACATTGGGTAAATTAGTTTTCCTCTCTACTTTTCAACTTTCCTATTAATATGCTCAGGAAAAAATGATTCAGACTGTTAAAATGTCATTAAAATGATCTAAGGTAAGGTTTCATTTTTTAGAGAAAGGTATGAGAGTTGATGATTATTAATGAGCTAAGATTCTGTTAGATTTGTGTTTTACAGAATTTAAGGTTTTTCTTGTAAGGTATTACCCCTGTCAGTTTCTAATTTCATCTGTATATTTTGTAAACATGCTGCCGTATGAGTTCTCACACTGTGCCTGTTGGTAGGTAGCAAGCCCTATCGAATTCCCCCAGTTTTGTCTTTGGAACAGTTTAAGGAGGGGACGTGAAGTAGTAGAGGGCCCGTTCGGGGTATCTGGTTGGTCCCAGGAGCTAGTGCCTGGCTCTGGTGGCCTGAGAAGAACCATCCTATTCTGAGCACTCCAGTGGAGGATAGGGCTTCACGGTAGAAAATGACATGATTTGAATGTAACAGTGTGGGGGATAGTATTGGCTGAGGTAGGAAATAGGAGGAGACATGGAATTGGATGGAGCTCAGAGGGAAGGATGATCATGAGTTTGGTTTTCCATGCATCGAGTCTGAGCTTTCTGGAAAGAGATGGAGCATAGAGGCAGATTTACTAATAAAACTGTTTGTTGTTGGCTATCTCAAGACTGGCGTGTAGAAGTGACAGCTGTGGGCTCACATAGCTCTGTTGTTGATACTCTGTATTCACCCTTTCCGATAGCAACTTACCTGGTGAGTAGACGTTTGTGCTTGGTGGCAGATGGTGGCAGACTGTAAAACACTCAGGTCGACTTTTATTACCTTGATCAGTACAAAAAGTACTCACTGGGTTTATATCATTTCTCTTTTGGTGCTGGTGAGAAGAAGTAGTCAGATGAAAGAATGTGAACATGTAATGTGATGCGATTTCAAGTGAGAACAGCCCTTTTACCCGTCGTAGTGTTCCAGTGTGTACATACAAAACCATTTCATGTCCAATGGTAAGACCATCTTTCCTGTTTTATAGACAGTCAAGGCACTGAGCCAGAAATAGGGGCCAAGGAACGAATTGCTCAATTTTGGGCTAGCCTAGATCATTCTGATATCTGTGGCAGGACTTTTGAATGGACTGGGCAAGTCCTAGGAAACATCAGCCCAACGAAATTCCCCGGAGTAAGCAGTAAAGCTCCCGGTTGGCAAAAGGTTATCAGACATCTGTTCATTTCCATATCAATAAAAGAAGATCTTTTATGTAAAAAAAAAAAGTGCAGAACTATGTTCCTATCTGATTGTTTCTCAGTCAGATATTTTGAGTCCATTTATGCCCCAGAAATATCAGGAAGATTAGCCAGACATACTGAGAAGGGTGGCCAGGAATCACAGAGATGAAAGAAAGGAATGCATCATAGGGGTTAAAAACACCAAACGTGGACTCTAAATAGCCAGAGACCAAGTAAGTCTAGACTTGGGGAGATATAGATATCCCCACACACATATTTCTGTATTTTGCCAGCTCCAAAAGATGGGTATGAAAAAATAACTAAATGCAAAAAATCCCCCAAAAGCCATCATAAAACATTTTATAGATAGGATAAAACAGACATTGCATTTCAAGTACTTATTAATTATAAGGGACTTCTAGCTGAAATCTTCTCTTTCTTCTAAGAACATGTGGCTATTTTCAAAAAGCTTCATTTGAGTCTTTCTCATATCAGAAGTATTTTAGAGAAAGGAGCAGTTAAGAGATAATAGCAGTCATGAAAAAGTCTGCAGCGTTTATCATTTGAAAATTTCTGAAACATTTTGGGAGTTTATAAAAACATTCCCAGGAGGGACATGTGAGCAGTAATCTCTTTTTAAGGCTTAGCAAGCTGTGGAATAATGGCAGTTCATTCTACCAGACTATTAATTGTGAAGCAACATGGTCAGTTTTTATAGTGACTTAATTCACTTTGCAAAAATCCCTGGCCTGCAATAATTCCTTCCACACCCATTGCAGATAGGATTACTACATTAGAAATGTGATTTTTAAATGGCTGAGGCTGGTAGTTTGTCAGCATTTGGAAGGATTAGGTCAATTAAAATGGAGGCAACATCAGTTGCCTTTTGTTATTTGGCACCATGTCACAGATCGTACCATTCGTGGGCCAACAACAGTGATGACAGTAATAATAATAATGATGTAATGAATGGTTAACAACTGCTGTCCTGCACACCAGGAACTACACCGAAACACACACACATCGTGGCTAACAACCGCTGTCCTGCACACCAGGAGCTACACCGAAACACACACACACATCATGGCTAACAACCGCTGTCCTGCACACCAGGAG
>NC_045434.1:3345136-3427579 GCF_002776525.5 Piliocolobus tephrosceles | reverse complement strand
CCACACACACACATCATGGCTAACAACCGCTGTCCTGCACACCAGGAACTACACTGAAACCCACACACACATCATCTCATATATTCAAATGAAGATGAAGGTGATTTTTTCTTTTTTACCGTGAAATGCCAGGTTCTTGATGTGGTTAAGATCACAGAAGAAGCATGAAGAAAAAATATGCAAGGAACAGAGAAATCCAATCACACTTTCCCCCAAAAGCTGCCGAGGGTCACTATGAGTAGGACTGACGGGGTGAGAGGCACCGGCTCGGGATGGTTATTGTTTTTCCTGGGCTCATAGATGGGAATTTTTCTTTGGGTGAGCGGGGAGTTGGGGGAAAGTATGTGAGACTGTCAGGTTCCGAGTTGAGTAATTGTCTTGGCTGGAAGGCAAGGGGCCGGGAAAGGAACCTACTATATTTACATGCGCTCAGTGGAGACCCTGCTGTCATCCCTTCCTAAACAGAAAACCCTGCCCGAGGGCTCCGTCCTGACCTGCGAGGAAGAGTTCTTCAGCTGGCCATTTCAGCGCCCCATCGGCAGGGCGGCCACCCCCCCGCTCTGTTTTGTCCTCAAAAAGATTGCAAATTGGCTGGTGTCTGTGAGGGTTCTTGGTCATTTTGGAGGAATACAAGACACATTTCCTTTTTACCACTCTCTGGAGTCACAAGCTGTTCATCAGCATTCTTTCTTTCCTGTGTCTCGTCTATGGTGTTATTGTGGTGAAGGAGCACTGTTTAAAATGTGCTCCCAATCGCCCTTTTACACCTATGTGCACCCATCAGAAATATCTTATTTATTTATTTATTTTGAGATGGAGTCTCGCTCTGTCGCCCAGGCTGGAGTGCAGTGGCGTGATTTTGGCTCACTGCAACCTCTGCCTCCCAGTTCAAGCGATTCTCCTGCCTCAGCCTCCCGAGTAGCTGGGACTACAGGAGCCCGCCACCATGCCCAGCTATTTTTGTATTTTTAGTAGAGATTGGGTTTCACCATGTTGGCCAGGCTGAGATCTCGATCTCTTGACCTCGTGATCCACCCGCCTTGGCCTCCCAAAGTGCTGGGATTACAGGCAGAAATATCTTACTTTAAAGTACATTTGTGTAGATGCAGAAGGATTAGGGATACACCTGTCTTCCTAACGTACTTTTGAAATATTTTTCAAGATATCCACTCAGTTTGTATCCAGCATTTGCTTACCATTGCCTTGGGAACTGCTCCAGAACCTGTCTAAGAAAATTGGAAATGAGTTATTGTTAAAAAGATGTTTGTCCACCTCTAGGTCTCAAGGAACTCACCTATGTTTTCTTCTAGTATTTAAATAGTGTCCTTTAATATTTAGATCTCTAATCCATTGAGAGATTATTTGGGTGCATAATGAAAGATATAGATCAAATTTCATCTTTCTCTACATGTCTATCCAGTTGTCCCCACTTTATTAAAACATTCATGTTACTTGCGGACTTTTTCTTGTGAAAAAAAAAAATATCTTTCTCACATTAATCGAAGATACCACCATTGTCATAAATCAAACAGTTGTATTTGGACCTATTACAGGATCTTCTAGTATGTTCTCATTCTGTTGTTCAGGCTGGGGTACAGTGGCACAATCTCAGCTCACTGCAACCTCTGCCTCCCAGGTTCAAGCAATTCTCCTACCTCAGTCTCACAAGTAGCTGGAAATACAGGCATGGACCACCATGCCCAGCTAATTTTTGTATTTTTAGTAGAAATGGGGTTTCACCATGTTGTCCAGGATGGTCTTGAACTCCTGACCTCAAGTGATCTGCCTGCCTCGACCTCCCAAAGTGCTGGGATTCCAGGCGTGAGCCACCGTGCTGGGCCCACACTATTTTAATTATGGAAGCTCTGTAGCATGTTTTAGTGTTTGGTAGGGCTAGCTCTCTCTCCCTCAAACAGTGCCTTTCTTTTCTAGGAGTTTCCTTGCCTAACTCCATTTTTTTGTTGTTGTTGTTAGGACCGTGTTGAATGTATACATTAACCTGGGGAATAGTTGGCATCTTTATGGTGTGGAAGCTTTCCCAAGAACATGGAATACCCTTTCATTTGAACAAGTCTACTTTTAGAATTTTTAAGAGTTTCTTCATATAGCCTTTGACATTTCTTGTTAAACTTTTTCTTAGGTATTATAGCTTTTGTTGCTATTGTAAATGGAGTCTTCACTTCCATTATCTCTTGTAACTGATAATTATATATGTGAAGGATATTGATCTATATGTTTTAGATCCCATTGCCTTATTAAATTCTACTGTATTCATTTATTTTTTAAAAATTGGTACTCTTGGATTTTCAAAAAATTTTGTCTTCTTCAAATACAGATATCATTACTGTCTTCCTTTGCTATTTTTATGCCTCTAATTGTTATCTCTTTTTTGTTACATTGGCTAATACTCCTGATACAATGTTACATAATAGTGATATAGTGGGCATGTGTATATTATTTTTCTATTAAGATGTTGGCTTTTGGACTGAGATCTGTCTATATTTTTTAAAGTTAAGGAAATATCCATCAATTCCTACTTTAGTGTTTTATCAGGAATGGGTATTATATTCTGCCAAATGTCTTTTCAGTATTTAGAGACAAAACCATGTAAGTTTTCTCCTTAGATTTGTTAATATTGTGAATTATTATAATTGATTTTCTAATAGTGAACCGTCCTTATATTCCCATAATAAACCCCACTTGGCCACAGTGCATTTTTAAAAATATGCTTCTGGATCCAATTTGCTAATATTTCATTTATTGCTTTTGCTTTGATATTCATATGCCAATGAACATTTTTGATTCCTGTTTATGTGCCAGCTCTGGCACTATATGTTATAATCCAAATAGGAAAAATACTAAAATTCCTGCCCTGGAGCAACTCACAGTCTAGTGTCAGAGACAGGCAAGGAACGTGGCAAAGCATAAGCGTTCCAGCCACAGGAAACAGCAGGCATAGGCCACGAAGGGGTGATGCGTGCCCCGTACATATAGGGAACTGAAGTCGCACATTGTCATCATACACAGTGTGTGCATGAGTGCGTGACAGGCTGGAAAGGAGGCAGGTGGAGGATGAAAGGCCTTGCAGGCTATTGGCTGGACTTCATGCTGTAGGACGTAGGCAACCATTGGAGGGCACTCATGAAGGGAGTGAAATGATCAGATATGCATTTAAAAAAGATTGCTGGCCAGGCACGGTGGCTCCTGCCTCTAATCCCAGAACTTTGGGAGGCCAAGACGGGTGGATCACCTGAGGTCAGGAGTTCGAGACCAGCCTGGCCAACATGGTGAAACCCCGTCTCTACTAAAAATACAAAAATTAGCCAGGCATGATGGCCCACACCTGTAATCCCAGCTACTCAGGGGGCTGAGGCAGGAGAATCGCTTGAACCCGGGAGGTGGAGGTTGTAGTGAGCCAAGATCATGCCACTGCACTCCAGCGTGGGTAACAGTGCAAGACTCCGTCTAAAAAAAAAAAAAAAAAAAAGATTGCTGTGAGAATGAGCAAGAAGATGGGTTGGAAGATTGGTGTCACCCAGACCAGACCAGTTGGGAGGCCCCTTGCAGTGACTTGAGTGAAGAATGACATAGACTGAACTAGGGCAGTACAGAGGGAAGAGAGAGGCAGCTCGGGCCTGACCTATATCATGTGTGGAAAACCCGCCATGGGGAGCTGCTGAGATATGGGGCAGAGGGAGAGAAGATGATGCATTCTGCTGGGTTTCTGGCCAGGGAAAGTGTGTGGGTGGTGCTGCCAATTCTGGAGATGAAGAATACAAGCAGAGAAGGGGTTTTGTTATTTTGAGTCCAGTGTTGGAGGATGGCTGTGAATGTTAACTTGGTTGGGGTCTCTAGAGCTTGAGGTGGAATGGTCCAGTGGGCTCCTGTTGGCACTCTAGAGTGGAAAAGAGGGAAGAATACCCAGGAGAAGGCAGTGTCATGGGAACTGAGGAAGGAGTGAGCTTCAGGGAATAGGGGTGACAAAAGGTCTGATGCCCTGGAGAGGTCAAGGAAGTAAGGACTGAGGTTTTCTTTGAACTGGCAAGGAGGAGGTCATTCGATGCCTTTGTTGGAAGAATTTCTGGTGCCCTGGAGAAAGCCAATGGCACTGTGTCCAGGAGTAGATTGAGAGGTGAGGACATCTCAGGCAGCATTTGAGTTGCTGAGGACACTGAGTTACAAGAGATCCACTTCTTGAGGCTCTTATTATCTTAAAATGAAGGACTGGAATCAACAGACTGTCATAAAAACCAGGCTCCGTCACTTAGAGTGTGACCTTGGGCAAGCCTTGGTCTTTCCAAACCTGGTTATTCTCATCTCTACAGTGGGGTCATGACAGAGCCCCACCAGGAGGATCGTGAAGATTAGGTGAAATTGTGAGATGATATTCAGCTATCGCTTTCTGTTATTATTCCAATGACTTTCCACAGGAAGTTGAATTTCATAAAAGATTCCTACCCTCCTTCCTTCCCTCTTTCCTTCCTTTTTTCCTCCCTTCCTTCCATCTGACACCAAAATGGAGAAACAGCAGTCAGAGAAAATGAGAGTATTCAGTGCATCTTTGTTCCTTCACCTCCAAGTGGATAAAGCATCTCATACTTATTTATTCATCTCATACTTATTTATTCATTCGTAGAGTTGTCGCCGCAGAAAGTTTAAGGGAGCTCGGTTGATGTAAATAGCGACTCCTTTAGGTTGAGGTGCCATGAATATGGATTGAGACTTTTTTTGTCACAGATGGAAATCCCTTCTTTAAGCCCGGCCCCTCTCGTAGCCCCTCCAGGGAGCCTTGCAGATGTGGCATTTGGCATTTTGGCTCCGGGGAATGAGGGAGAGCAGATTTCCTCCAGTGACTGCGCATGCGATGTGCAGATCTGAGCCGCACCAGGAATTTGGGCTTATCTGCCTTCCAATCCAGCTTTATCTTTCTCAGACGGTTTTCTTTGCAGTTGTACTTCGCTGATCCTATCACATCCATTCCAACCAGACCCCATGGGAAGTCTGGAAATACAGAAGTCACCCTCCCCCACCAAGCAGAATTTCTTGCACATACATCAGCTTTCGGGGCTGGAGTTGACTGGGGGGGAGAGGGATCCTGTGAGCAATAATACAAAAAAACGAGATATTCTGAACGTTGCTATAGAGGTTAGCAAAGCGGAAGGCTCTGAGGGTACAGTAAGTTTTTCTTTTTTTAATACGCAGAACTATAAATATATCTTAAGTGTTATAGACCAGGTTACAGCTGAGGGACTATTTTTGTTTTCCTTTTCTACTTATTGGAGCTTAAGTTCAATACTGTTGCCAACCACGAAAAGTTATTGGAACAAATTTTAGCTCTCCACACAGCACGGTTTTAAAATCTTTGATCGTTCTTATATGTAAACTTTCTTTTTATATAAATTTTTTTTGCTTGAAAGCATGAGCTGCAAATAATAAAATCCACCTTTCTATCAAAGGGGTGACAAATAGAAACTTTTATTTTGATACGTCCTTATCTAAGTGATGTCTGAGATCTGTAATTGCTAATTCAGGATTTTCTTTTTCTGAGCTAACCTAGGAACCGATAGAACTTGAGGTTTTTCTGCAGTGTAATTTCATCTTTGAGTTGGCAGTGATGAGCAGCTACACTTCCCCATGAAACACTATCATCCTATTTAGAGTGGTTGCTTTCCTTGGGGTTATAATCATTACTTCCCAGCCCTTCCTCCACCTAACTGGTGGCTTCACACAACAACGGGAGACTCACCTATTAACTGATTAGAAGCCAGCAATAACAACCAGCACCAAAAGCTGTCGAGCTATCTAACCAAATGGTTGTACAGAAAATAAACAACTGAATTCAGGCAAACAACTAGAAGCAGCCACCATCGTTTAAAAAAAATAATCACCTGCCCAGTTCAGTTGTGTAACTTTGCACAGCGGGAAATCTCAGTCCTGAGCAGGTGGCAGAGTGTCTTCCCCATGGTACCATGGCTGGGAATTAGAGAATCAGGTGTCCTTTACCAGGACAGGCAGTGTGGTGATGGGGGCCGAGGGATAGATGGGAGAAGGATAGAAAGGAGAGGAATAAGAGGGGAGGAGAAGGAGGATGGATGAGAGGGAGGGCGAGAAAACAAAGAAATGGGTGGTATAAAGCATCCGAGGTTGTCTACAGTCCCAGATACTTAGGTCAAAAAGAACTGTCCTTGGATCTGGGGACAGAGGTGCAGTCCTGCTTCCAGCACTAATAAGCATTGTGATCTTGGGAGAGTCACCTAGCTGGCCTGTGCTTGATTTTTCTTTTGTAATCTAAGAGCATGGCAGTCGGTGGGCTCTAAGCTTCTCCCAAGCCTGTGAGTCTCTGTGAAGCTGAAGAGAAGACCTAAGGCTTTGGGAGTCCACACCGTGAACCCAGATTCCACAGGGATGTGCTTGGCAAAAATCTAAGATGGGTTTCTGGCTGAAGCTGTGCCGTGGGCTGCCATATTTGTGGGCCATCCCATCTGCAGTCAGCCGCAGTGACCTCCTTGTTTGTCCAGCCAAGCAGAGGGACCGGAAGGCAAGCGGAGGGACCGGAAGGCCAGCGGAGGGACCGGAAGGCAAGCGGAGGGACCGGAAGGCAAGCGGAGGGGCCAGTAGCGCCGTCGTTGCTGATGCCTCTGCTTTTGGAATTCGGATCATAAACTGACTGACAGGGTTCTTCCTGTTTCTTAATAAAGCTATTTGTTTTACTGTCTTCTGTGTTTGTAAGCAGAAATAAACTTAGACAAACGAAAGGACAATTGATTCTAGAAGAGCAATTTAGCAAGGAGTATTTGAAGAAAAGTATTGCCTTAGAAATAAGGATGTCTTGTAGTTAGTTTTACATTAAAAGTTCTGCCATATTGATTAGGATTTAGAAATAATATATGAAGAGTTTTTCCTGAGTAGCAACATAGGAACACCAGAACTCTAAACATTGTATTCATTCTTCATCTGATTTTTTTCCAAAATCTTTTTGCTCCCTTTGATTTCTCTTTTTTTCTGCTCTTTCAAATGCCTAGACAGAGCCATATTGGTTAGGCCAGTATTTACATATCACATGCCCCTGACGTGGGTTTAATGCCCTGTAGTGTTTGATGCTATGGTCTGGGAAACGATGGAGCAGGTAGCTGCCCACTGAGACAACGAGGCCCATGCAGTTATCATCGATTTTATTTTTCTCTTTCATCACTTCGCCAGGGTTGCCTCTTTAAAATATCTACTTCCTGGGGAATGTTTCCCTGACTCTTATTTCAAATCTAATACTTTGTGTTAGAGTCTAAACACAATTCAGGGAATACAGCTATTGAAACCAGAACTTCATTTTGTTTAACTAGCCCAGAGCTCATGATGGCTTTGGAGCAGAGCTGAGAGCAGGCACAGAGGAGCAGGAGCCATAGGAACACCAGCTGGTGCCCCTCCCTCGTCCTTCCACCGACCTCTCTGCACGTATCTTACCAGGGCGTGAATGGAGCATTCTGTAGCCAGACACATCCAACTCACAGCAGAAACCTCCATACAAACTTGCCTGTGTCCTCAGACATTCTATCCTTTATTTCTCCTCTTGTTCTTTGCCCCTAAGTTTGTCCACGCACTCAAGACTTTCTAATGGGCCATGTTGTGTGTGTGCGCGCGTGTGTGTGCACACGTACAAGCACTCTGTGGAGGCCCTGAAGGCAGCACGTAAGGTGGTAACGCAGTAGACATCCTGCTCCAGGTTTCAGACATTGTTAGGCCGAAGCTTTTATTGGAGGTCAAGGCAGCTAATAAAGTGGGCTGTGCAATTAAAAGAGCATTCAGCAGAGAAGGATAGCTGACTCTCTCGGCAGGCTGAGAGCAAAGGAAGTGGTTGGCAGCTACTAGTCCTCTCGTGATGGCTTTACGAGCATTTTTTGCAGCCGGGGTGGTAAATGTGATACAAAGGCATGGTTTTAATATGCCCAACCAGGCACTCTGCTTCCTGTGTGAGGCGTCTGCTTGGGGAAAGGAAGTTGCCCGGCTGTAGGCTTTTTGTGGTGGTGGTTTCCGCTAATTTACCTTTTTTATAGAGGGCTCATAATTATTAGGGGTCCTCCATAATGCCCCTTTATAGTGGTCAGGAAGGAGATAACAAAATGATGAAGAGGTTTAGGAGACGTGCCCAGGGTCACCCAGAAAACCTCTGGCTTCTGAATCTCCATCAGAGATTTAAGAGGATTTATTTATGCTGCTGTCTTAACCATGTGGATCTCCTTGACGCTGCGCTCCATAAGCATGGTTAATGTCCTCTCTTGTTCACTTTGTTTTTTGTTCGGTGCCTGTGCACCGAGTAGATTTCTGGCCTTTTGAAAAAAAAAATCACCTGTCCCCTGCTGCATAACCAAAATGTCACTGGTGTGAAGTAAGAGGATGATAGAGGATGGTGGTGACAAATGGCGGGATGGGAGGTGATGCCTGGGTGAGCCCTGGAAGTGGCATGATGTCATCCCACTGACATGGCCTCCTGTATTCCAGCAAAGAGTGAAATTCACAGGGAGCAAAGAGTAAGAGCAGCGCCTTCACCTCGGTGGAGCTTAGTCTAGGCATTTATGGGTCAGCTGGTTTGAGGGTCCTTGCATTTCTTGTTAGTTGATATGTCCTTGTTTTGGCTAAGTCTCATGCCCTCATATCCACTTCTCCCCTTCTGGATGCTTACAATTGGTTCCAGGTGTTCCAGGGAGGAAACTTACCAGAACCAAACATAGAGGGCAAGTGTCTTAGCCAATTCATGCTGCTCTAACAAAATACCATGAACTGGGTGGCTTATAAACAACAGAGACATTGATCTCTCACAGTTCTGGAGGCTGGGAATTCTGAGATCAAGGCCCCATCAGATTGAGTGTCTTGTGAGGTCTGCTTTTTGATTCATAGATGGCACTTTCTTGCGGTGTCCGCACATAGTAGAAGGGACTGGCCAGCTCTCCAGGGTCTCTTTTGTAAGGGCAGGAATCCCAATTATGAGAGCTCCGCCCTCATGACCCGCTTCGCTCCCAAAGGCCAACCTCCTACTACCATCAGTTTGGGGGTTAGGTTTCAACATGATTTTGGGGGGAACGTAAGTGTTCAGTATGTTGCAGCAAACGTGAGGTCACTTGTCCAGACACTGGCCCCTCAGACAGTGTTCATGTTTGGTTTAATATTTCCCTTTATCTGGTAATTGATTCTGCGCTGTCTCCATTATTTGGTGAGATGGCAACACATGATCACATCCTGATGGAGGTGGGTGTGGGAATAATAAAGAAATCTCCCTTGAAAGGCTTTGGACTACCTTAGAGTTTGAAGAGAGAGGAGGAATGCAGTGAGCTGGTTTTGGTCTTATGGGGAAAGTGACAAGGAGGCAGGATGGTTTTTCCACAGACATTGATAGGGTCATGCTGGTTCTCCCGAAGAGAAATTATAGAGTCCATCACATTATTTAAGAGCAACTTTTGGTATCTTTTTAGTAGAATCACAGACCTGCCACACCCTCTTTAATAATTCTTACATGGGGCCGGTGCGGTGGCTCACACCTGTAATCCCAGTGCTTTGGGAGGCCGAGGTGGGCAGATCACAAGGTCAGGAGTTCAAGACCAGCCTGGCCAACATGGTGAAACCCCATCTCTACTAAAAATACAAAAAAATTAGTTGGGTGTGGTGGCACACACCTGTAATCCCAGCTACTTAGAGGCTGAGGCAGGAGAATTGCTTGAACCCGGGAGGTAGAGGTTGCAGTGAGCCGAGATCGCGCCACTGCACTCCAACCTAGGCAAGAGAGTGAGACTCCATCTCAAAAAATAGATACATAAATAAATAAAGCATTCTTACATGGGACAAAAATCACTATCCTATGTCAACTGAAATGAAGGCCATTAATTTTTAACATTGTATAAATCACCTTGTCTCCTGGGAACTTCAGGGTATTTTTTTTTTTTTTTTGAGACGGAGTCTCGCTCTGTCGCCCAGGCTGGAGTGCAGTGGCCGGATCTCAGCTCACTGCAAGCTCCGCCTCCCGGGTTTACGCCATTCTCCTGCCTCAGCGGTATTCTTTTAAATCATTAGCATTTTATAATCATAGAACGATGGCATAGAAGGAACCTACAGGGTGTCCAGCATTGTATTACAGTTCCCTGATGAAGAGCATGGTTCTTGGGGCCTGGCCATCCCATCAAGGTTTGCATCTTTTGCTCTGCCACATACCAGCTCTGGGAACCTAGAGAAGGCCTTACCCACTTTCCGTGTTGGTTTCCTCACTTGCACGATGGTGTTAATCATCGTAACTGCTTCATAGGCATGTTTTGTCTGCTGCATGGTAGTCACTCGTTACATATGAGTATCCAAGCTCCCATCCCAAATTGCCAGAAGGGAAAAGTAAAGCTTACACTTTTAGACAGTGACCTCTTGACTCCAGGGTTCATTCCATCTCATTCACAGTCAGTTCATTCATTTTTCATTTCCTCGTTATTCATCCACCTATTTGTTTATCCACTCAGCTACCTGTCTAGCATTTCTTTGGCCTTCACCGTACATACGTGTGGCTAGACTTGGTGGTGGGGATGTAAAGATGACTAAGACACAGCCCTTGCCCTCAAGTCCCTCCTAGTCTGGTGGGTGGAGTGGGTACAGAAGCCATGTGGTAAGTGCAGAGTTACAACACATGGGGAGCAGCTAGCACGGCTCTGGGCTTTCTTTCTTTTCTTACAGGCCCCACCTCAAGAAGTGTCATGGGTAGGAGGGAGTGGGAAGGGGTAGCTTCCTAGAAGGGGTGACGATGAAGAGGAGTTAGTGAGAGAAGACTGAGGAAGGTGAGGAATCTCATAGCTAGAGATCAGAAATAGCCTTGAGGGTCTGCAGGAACCTGAAGAAATGCAGCATTGACAGACAGAAGGTGTCCAAAGCAGGTGGCCCAGCTAGGCGTGGTGGCTCACACCTGTAATCCCAGCACTTTAGGAGGCTGAGGCGGGCAGATCACCTGAGGTCAGGAGTTCAAGACCAGCCTGGTCAACATAGTGAAACCCCGTTTCTACTAAAAATACAAAAATTAGCCGGGCATGGTTGTATGTGCCTGTAATTCCAGCTACTTGGGAAGCTGAGTCAGGAGAATTGCTTGAACCCAGGAGGTGGAGGTTGCAGGGAGCTGATATCGTGCCACTGCACTCCAGCCTGGGTGACAGAGTGAGCCTCCATCTTAAGAAACAAAAACCAAAAAGCAAAGAGGGTGGCCCACCACATCAATTTCACAAGATGTGAAATGACAATGTAAGATTTATATGTCAGTTTTAACAAATGATGATACCGTGTATTACATCAGTGCAGCAGTATGATAGCCATGTTCATAGCAGCCTTATTCACAATAGCCAAAACGTAGAAGCTACCCGTGTCTGTTGACACATGAATGACTAAGCAAAATGTGGTATATCTATGCAAGGGAATATTATTCAGCCCGAAAAAAGGAGATTCAGACACAGGCTATGACCTGGATGAACCTTGAGGACATTATGCTAAGTGAAATAAGCCAGTCGCAAAGACACATATTACATGATTCTACTTATATGAGATGCTTAGTGTAGTCAGATTCATAGAGATAGAAAGTAGGATAGTAGTTACCAAGAATTGGAGAAGATGGAAAGAATTCTGGATATGGGAGGTGTTGGTGGTTACACAATGGTGGAAACGTACATAATGTCAGTGAGCTGCACACTGAAAAATTATTATGAGAGGTAAATGTTATATTGTTTTGCTGAGTGCACATGCACAGAAAGTGGTATGAGTTGTGTCACAAAACTGTATTTTGACGGAAGTGACATCCCTGTGGACTGGTCGCCCAGTGGTGGCTCGTGAGGGTGATCATGGTAATACTTATTGATCCGGCCACCAGAGACTTCCAAGCACGTTATGAGCAGTATCACATTTGATCTACCCTATAAGATAGGCCACTTTACGGGTAAAGAAGCTTAGTGAGGTTAGATGCCTGGAGACACAGGCTGGGGAGGCTGTGGTCCCTGCACTCACTGCACAGCCCTTCCTGCTCCCCTGCTTCCCTGCCTCCCTGTGAGGCTTACTGCAGTCCCTTGGAGGGAAAGGGGATGCTATTGAGAAGTTGGGCCAGGTGATGGGCTGTAGAGGGATGCAGGAGTCCCCCCTCGCCCCACCCTTTTCTCTCCTTTCTTTTACTTCCACGGACCTTCTGAGAATAGGGCTGGTCCTGGCAGCCAGGAGCCCCTTAGCTCCTCCCTCTGCATTTGCCGCAGTATGATGTGTGACACGGGCCAGACCCACGCAGCTGTGTTCTGCAGGACTCAGTGCAAGATGGCTCTTTGATTTGTGCCTGTGGTCGTTAGAAAAGTTTTACATGGGCAGTCATCATCATTAAGTAAACACATTAAGCTGGCAAATCAATCTTTGTGAGAGCAGCACATTAAATGGTTCCCTGCATAATAGTTACTGATACATTACTATAATTACATCGTACATTTTGCAGTAAACTCCAAAAAAATGATTTATTAGCTCTTGGGTGCTTGACAGCAATATGCTCAATGGCAGCATAACTTTTCCAAATTTGCCCACACATTTTATGTGTATGACTCTTTTGGAATTAGACCAAATGGACCCTTTTAAAGATCTGCTAAGTTAATACCACCTTATAGTTATATAGCTGCTTTCTTCAGGTCACACTATACTGGGCCATTGCCACTATTTTCCCATCTTTCTCTTAACACCCCTTTAAGGAGTATTGTGGCCAGATGTGGTGTGGTCTCTCTTAAATTCATTTAATAGACAAAAGAGAAGGACATCTCTAACAGTCATATAAGAAAAAAAAAGAGAAGGACAGGCCAAGAAACTCTTTTTTTACTCCTATTCAGCAACTGTGTATGTATGTATGTATTTATTGGGACAGAACCTTGCTTTGTCATCCAGGCTGGAGTACAGTGTCACAATCATAGCTCACTGTAGCCTCAAACTCCTGGGCTCAAAGGATCCTCCCACCTCAGCCTCCCAGGTAGCCGGGACTGCAGGTGTGCGCCACCATGCCCGGCCCCTCAGCAACTATTTTTACAGTATCAACTCTGTGCCAGGCACTGTTCTAGGCTGTGGACCCTTGATCAGTGTCACCAGTGAACTTAGGACAGAGCTGACGTCTCCTGCCAATTCTTTGGCTTTACTCCTCCTCGGGCTTTTCTGGAGAAGGGCCCTTTGGAGCTTGTGGGATTTCAGGGTTTATTGAAATTTCTCTACCTTTTTGTAGGTGTCTCATGCTTCCTGGGTTAAGGAATGGGAATTATCACAATGTAGACCATGGTCCCTGGTCACAGATGAAGTACCACAGTCATCAGATTATGAAGCCTCCAAGCTTCTCTTGCAAAGGACTCCTTCAAACCATTCTCATGGACTGTGGCTAACTGGGAGTTTCTCCTGGGGGCCCCATTGCTCATTCCTTGCCGTCTCTCCCGGTTGGGACTTCCCACCAGGGTGAAAAGCTAGAACAGTGGCTTTTGTCTCAAGCAAGGCCATTAGATGGTACAGTAACTGCTTTCAGATGCTGCTGATGTGGCCCAGGTTCAGCCTAGTGACCCGGAGGTGAAAGGCTACATATTCCATTTCAACCCCGAGCCAATCTGCCTCCAGACTCCAGTGCATTTCAGTACAGAAAGGAAGGGGGATAGGGTGACATACACACTGGATAGCAGCTAGAAGTGACTCTGGGCAAATCTAAGAATGGAGCTTCAATTTCTAGAGATGCTTTTGTAAAGTGCATTACTATGTGCAGTGAACGTGACTAGGATGGATTATTCAGGTGAGGTGGAGACGAGAACACAGAATCAGAACAGGGAACTGGGAAGAGGGAAAGTAAATAGGCATGGTTGCCTGTTTATTTTGAGGTTTTGGGTGGCTACTGGCCCTACAAATGCCAGCCGAGGGCACATTTCTGTTGGTCGAGATCCTTTGAGATTCTGTCAATGCAAGATTTTTTTTAAAAGCAAGTATAAAAAATTAGAAGATGCAGTTTTGTGGCAAAGTGTGGAAAGTCACTAAGGCCATCCATGATTAAAAATAGTGAAGAGACCATAATTCAAGTCACATGATCTCTTTTATTGTAATCATATTTACTCAAAAGCCTCTTTCATTTGTTCCATTTCTAATTGTTTTCTCTTCCTGTGTAGTTAAAAGAGTCATGGGCTTTATTGAAGGGTGGAGAAATTATATTCTCAGAAATTTTGCCTCAATGTTTATTCCCTGTGAGACACTGGCATTTTCTTTTCAAAACACACACATATATATATAATATATATATTATATATATATTTTATATATGTATATAAATTTTTTTTTGTTTTTTTAGACAGAGTCTCACTCTTGTTGCCCAGGCTGCGGCACGATCTTGGCTCACCGCAACCTCTGCCTCCTGGGTTCAAGTGATTCTCCTGCCTCAGCCTCCCGAGTAGCTGGGATTACATGCATACGCCACGACACCCAGCTAATTTTGTATTTTTAGTAGAGAGGGGGTTTCTCCATGTTGGTCAGGCTGCTCTCGAACCTCTCACCTCAGGTGATCTCCCCGCCTCGGCCTCCCAAAGTGCTGGGATTACAGGCGTGAGCCACCGCGCCTGACCTTCAAAACGTATTTGTTTAGGGAAAAGTAATGTCAGATCTATGAAGGTCATACTGGAACTTACTAGTAAGTAGAATGCCATATTTCATGGAAGAGACCAGAATTCAGGAAGCATCCTTCCCCCTGGTCTATCATGGGATTTATTTCCTTCTTTTTCTGCATACCAGATGCTTCTGGAGGTGCATACTTGCTGGCAAGCCTGGAGTTGGAGGGATGAAAGCTGCCAAAGGCCCTGATGAGTGTTACATAAAATGCCCCATGTGAGCCACTCCCCACAAGATGCCAGCTAGGCAGGGAACCTACTTCAGTGCTTTTATACCCAGTCTAAAGGCTTCCGGGACACCGGGGGGTCACCTGGCCAACTCCTATTAACCATGCCTTCATCTAAAGTGGAAAGAATATGGCTCACAGGATGGGCTAGCAGGTGATGGGGCCTCTGACTTTCAGATGAGTCTTCCTGTGACTTTTAAAGGTCATGTTTACTTTTGAATATAACCTAGGATGAAGCATTGAACAGCCTCTGGTACTTTTGTGAATTGGTAGTTTACAGAGAGCTCTCTGGTAGCCTTGGCCAGCTATTTGCCATACAGTCTTTAAGCACAGACACACAGGGGTATGGCCATTCCCTTTATTTTTAATTAATTCAGTAATTTCTAGAGAGAGGGTTTTGTTCTGTCACCTGGGTTGGAGTGCAGCAGCACGATCCTAGCTCACTGCAGCCTCAGACTTCCTGGCTCAAGCGATCTGCTTGCCTCAGCCTCCTGAGTAGCTGGGACTACCGGTGTGTGCCATCATGCCTAGCTATTTTTTAAATTGCTTGTAAAGATGGGGGTCTTGCTGTGTTGCCCAGGCTGGCCTCAAATGCCTGGCCTCAAGCCTCCTGCCTCAGCCTCTCAAAGCGCTGGGGCTATAGGTATGAGAGGCTGCACCTGGCCCATTTTCCTCCCCCCCCCCCCCCCCCGCCCCTTTAAAAAAAAAAAAAAGACAACCCTGCCTTTATTGGTTCCTGCTTCCCCCTAGGGTAACACTAGCTCTTAAAAGAGTATTGCCAAGAAACCCTATTTTTTTTTTTATTATTCTGTATTTTATTTTAAAGAGGAAATCCTGTTTAGAGATATTTTTGTGGGAATGGCTTTGGGGTGCCAAACTTCGGAAGAACCTGGCCTGTGTTGGGGGCATGTACGGTGACAGTGCACACGGCTCACACTGAGGAATGGCCCTGCCGAACAAGCCAGTGAAGCAAACGGCAGGAGAGGTGACTTCCTGGCATCCTGGGTCTCTGCAAATGAAGTTGCTGTAGCACCGTTATTTACCTCACTGTGTATGAAATGAAAGGGTAGGATTCATTGCCTTTTGGTTTTGATTTTACTTGTCCTTAGGGGTGTGTGTGTGTGTGTGTGTGTGTGTGTGTGTGTGAGTGTGAGTGTGTGTTTCCCCCTGGCCTTCTGGTGATGGATAATGGTGATGGCAGTTTAGGCCTGTTTCTGATTAGCAAAATGACCCTTCAAATGAGACTAGGAGAAAAATGCTCTCCTGAACCTCTGGAACCCTGGTTTTTCCTATCACAAGTTTAATGGCTTCAGGTCCTATGTTTTTAGCAGAGAAAATGAAAGACTTGGGCAGTGGGAATTACGGTTTTTTGTTAAGAGAGAAGGTAAAAAGGTTCCATGAAGATCTGGTGTGGATTTAGACCGGGGTTAGCCTCCACCTAGGAAAGATCTGAAGATTGAGAATGAGGCCAGGTTGTGCAGGCGGGCAGAGCTATCTTTGGCAGCTAGATTGTGATGTTTTTGGGCAGAGATATTTTGTCCCTTAGGAGTGTATCAAATCACAGAGGTCACATCTCACTATCACTGCTTTGTTACAGCAAAAAGACCTGTTCATCAGGATGATTCCTACGCTTTGAGCCACTTATTCAAGTGATGCTAGTCACGTTCAGAAAATAGATAGCCTACTATGTGTTTGTGCTGTGCTTGGAGTTCAGGGCTTTCAAGCACAACCATGTAACCCAGTTTGACTTCAGAGCTGTCATCGTGGGTTTAGGGCTGTATTTTAAAATAAAAGGAGTGGTATCTTTTGGGCTTTGCATTTTTTTCAAATGCTTTTTTCTTAGTCCTTTCAGTGATCCAAGTCTTGGGCTGTCTCTTCAGTCATCAGTCTCTTGGTAGTCTTTATTCTAAGTTTTTTTTCCTTTTTAATTGTAGTAAAATATATATAGCATAAAATTTCCCATGTTATTCCTTTTTAAGCGTATGGCTCAGTGGCTTTAAATACCTTCCTATCATTGCACAGCCATCGCCACCATCCATCCATTTCCATCATCTCAAACTAAAACTCCAAATGCATTAACAGTAACTTTTGTTATTAAAGTGTTTAATAATCACTTTTGTGCTGTTTAACCTCTTTACCCTGATTTCCTCCCCCTTTCTTGCTCCTTTTCTAGTAGTTTCTACCAATAGATCACCTGAGTAAGACTGCCCGTGTCAAGCCTGGTGTCGCCTTGGGTTTTGAGGATAAGGGCTGGCGGTACGGCCTGCCATGTGGGCTGCCACATGCAGTTTCTGAGTGGAGAGCATGTGGGGCCAGCTTTACAACCATCTGAGCAGATGGGGACTCTGTCCCTTACTCCTCAGGCTCCTGATGTGGAACTTGCCTCTGGGTAAATAATTCTTATCAAGCATTTGCTTGGAATAATTCTTAACCATGTTTTTTTTTTTTTTTTTAAATAATTACTGACATTTGTACTTTAAGCTGTATACAAATGTTCATATTTGACAGATATTCTAAGCATTAGAGATATTTAATGAAAACTTGTAAATAGGCAAAACGACATTTAAAAAGACTGCCCCGTCTTTGAGAAAGCAACAATTAGTTCTCTTGGCTCCCATTTCCCTCTCCCCACTCTAAGGTATTTTTAAATAAAATAGGGTTTGAAATTCTCCAGAGAATGCTTTAAAGAGAAAGATCCAAGTGACCTCATTAAGTCATTCATTCACGTATTCATTTATCACACATTTATTAAGCTCCCAATATGTGCCACTTTCTCTGTGTTAAATACTATGGATTCAAAAACAAAGGAGGCCAGACACGGTGGCTCACGCCTGTAATCCTAGCTCTTTGGGAGGCTGAGGCACGCGGATCACCTGAGGTCAGGAGTTTGAGACCAGCCTGGCCAACATGGTGAAACCCTGCCTCTATTAAAAATATGAAAATTAGCTGGGTGTGGTGGTGCGCGCCTGTAAGTCCAGCTACTCGGGAGGCTGAGGCAGGAGAATCACTTGAACCAGGAGGCAGAGGTTACAGTGAGCCGAGATCGCGCCACTGCACTCCAGCCTGGGCGACAGAGCGAGACTCCGACTCAAAAACAAAACAAAACAAAAAACGAAGGAGACCCCAACACTGGTCATGAGAGGTTTACCAACCAGGAGTGGGGAGATAAGTGTGTAAACAAGCAAACAAGTGTCATAAAGGCTGCGGCACAAGAGTGGGTGGGTCGAATTCGGGTAATCCAGGAAGTGTCAGAAGGACCGGGGTGGACCTTTCCTCTCAGCCACGGGGACAAGCAGGTGTTTGCGTTGGAGACAGAGGGTGGACTGGCTGTTCTGGAGAGCTGCAGCTGCGGGGCAGAGGCAGTGAGGCATGAAGCACCTGGCGCATGGCCTGTGGGCCTGGGTGGTGACGGCAAAGACAGTGAGCAGAGGAGGCAGCGCCTGGGGGGCCTGGCCAGGGACCCCACCCCCCGTATCCTGATGAAGAACTGTAAGCAGGGGACCAGATCTGTGCACCTGGATAATTGCTGGCAGCAGCAGGGATATTTGGAAGCAAGATCTCAGCTGGAGACAGGCAAGAGGCTGTTGCCATGCTTTTAAAGAAATATCAGAGATATTTTGCTTTTGAAACATTTGGCTTCACTGGAACTTTTGTCTCCCTATGAAATATTGGAGGATGTCAGATACTCCCCCATTTCTAAGAGTGGGAGAGACTCGTGTATCTCTCTCTTTGGGGTAAACATTCAACTTTAGATCCTGCAGGTAGCAGAGAGAGAAAGAGAGGAGTGGTTAAGAGTGTGGCCGTTGGAGTCCAGGGAGTCTGGGTTCTAATTCTGGCTCTCCTCTTAAATAATGCTGCAGTTTGGGCAACTTACTCAACTCTGTCCTTCCTCAACTTCCACATCTGTAAAATGGGGAGAACACCTTCCTTTCAGGGTTATAGGCAAATGAGATAATCATCTCTTTTAAAATACTTAGCCCAAGTAAATGCATTACCAATTTCTATTTCCTGAACTGTGACCTTGACTAAATGTGGCCCGGTCCTTTAAGAGAGGGGATTTGCAGTCACTTTAGAAAGTCTTCAGCTGTGCTCATGCTGTCCAGAGTACTGTGTTAGTTTTCCTGCCTGTGGCAGATGTGCAGCTCATGGGCCAGTGGTCACCATGGAAATGGTGGTGGCGGTGGCGGGGGGAACAGAAAGAAGTCAAGCTACAGAGACATTCATACACTTGTTCGTGACCAGAGCAGGATTTGGGGTCCTTCTAGAGTCACTGCTGCAGGATTCTTTCTGTTTTTTTTTTCTTTTAAGAGATGGGGTCTTGCTCTGTCACCCTGGCTGGAGTGCAGTGAAGCGATCATAGTTCACTGTAACCTTGAACACCAACTGCAGGATTCTTACTCTCTTTTGTGGGCACGATGGGGTGGGGGACATTGTGCACCCCATTCTTCCCCGTCCTAGTCTGTGACAGACTGTGTCAGACGTTGAGAGGCCTGAGAGCTGCAACAATGATTGTGCCAGAGAGGAATTTGCCAAAGCTCTCAGTGATCTTTCTGCATTAAAGTTTCTCATCATTATCTCTTTCACATACAAATTCAAGCCCTTTTTTTTCCCTTTGAAATCACTTTTGTGCTGTTTAACCTCTTTACCCTGATTTCTCCCCCTTCTTTCTTGCTCCTTTTCTAGTAGTTTCCAGCTAATGGATCACCTGGATAAGATTGCCCCTGTCTTTGTGAGAGCAGCAATTAGCTCTCTCCCTGAGAAGGCGGTGTGTTCTGTTGCTTGGCAGCCTTGGTGCAGAGGATGGATGGGGTCTTCCTCTTTTCATTTGAAAGTAGGTTATCGATTAGCACGGATGCCAATTTACTGCAGAGGCGGTTGCCAATGCCTCTTGATCTCATTATGGTGTAAATTTTCAAGATTGTATCACATTAGCTCAGGAGAATTCAGGAGAGAAAAACGTAGTAAAGTTAAAAAAAAAAAAAAGCAAAAAAAAAAAATTTCTTCCATTATTTTATAGCCCAGCAAACATAAACATGGCTGCACCTGACCATATTCGGAAAGGACCTGTGGTGTGTCTGTAGCTGGGTTGGTTATGAGGTGTAGGCAAACCTAGCAACAGGTTTCAAAGTACTTCATGTTTTTGGTTTATTCCTTTGATTTCTTTTAGGACTGATTTTCTTGGGAAACCATGATTTTTAGGGAAACCGTCAGACTGTTGGGTCTATTTTTTTATGGCAAGAGCCTTCTAGTCTCAGCTTTGTGAGACAGAAGAAGGAGGTAGGGACAGTGAGATGGCAGAGGAGGGGATGCTGGCCACCGCAGTCTAGCTAATGCTAATTTTGAGGACCAGATAGTTCAGTTAGGAATCTGAGATCATTCCCTTCCAAAAAGTGGCTTTATTGAGATACAATTTATGTGCCATAAAATTAACCTGTTTTAAATGTGTGTGGGCCTAACTCTTGGTCAGTTAGGAATCTGAGATCATTCTTCTATAAAAAAATGGCTTTATTGAGACAATTTATGTGCCATGAAATTCACTTGTCTTAAATGTCCAGCTCAATGCATTTCCATATATTGCCAGGTTTGCAGCCATCGTCACTATCTAATTTTAGAACATTTCTGTCACTCCACAAGGAAACGGCCCATTACCAGCCAGTCTTCACCCCACTCCACTCCCAAGCACAGGACACGACTAATCTGCTTTCTGTCTCTATAGATTTTCCTTTTGTAGACATTTTACATAAACAAAGTCATACGATCTGAGGCCTTTTGTAGATGGCTTCTTTGAGTTGGTACAATGTTTTCAAGGTTGACCCTGTTGTGGCATGTATCAGTACTTCATTTCTTTTTCTTGCCAGGTAATATTCCACTGTATGAACATACCATTGCTGTATATCCTTTCACCAATCGATGGCTATGTGGGTTATTTCTAGTTTTTGGCTATTATCAATAATGCTGCTATGAACATTTGTGTGTAAATCTTTGTGTGCACATATGGTTTCATTTCTTATGGATAGATGCCTAGGTGTGGAATTGCTAGTTGGTCTGGCGATTCTATGTCTAACATTTTGAGAAACTTCCTTTTTTTTTTTGAGATAAGAGTCTCACTCTGTTGCCCAGGCTGGAGTGCAGTGGTGCCATTTTGGCTCACTGCAACCTCCACTTTCTAGGTTCAAATGATTCTCCTGCCTCAGCCTCCCGAGTAGCTGGGACGACAGGCACGTGCCACCACGCCCGGCTAATTTTTTGTCTTTTTAGTAGAGACGGGGTTTCACCGTGTTAGCCAGGATGGTCTTGAACTCCTGACCTCATGATCCACCTGCCTCGGCCTCCCAAAGTACTGGGATTACAGGCGTGAGCCACCTCGCCTGGCCCCATTTTGAGAAACTTCCAAACTTTTCCCAAATGGCAATGCCATTTTATATTCTTCCCAGCAATAGATGAGGCTTTTGATTCAAGTGTCACACTGTAGCTTTGATTTGCATTTCACTAATGACCAATGAGGTTGAGCATCTTTTCGTGTGCTTACTGACCATTCATATATTTTCTTTGGAAAAAATATTTATTCAACTCTTTTGGTGTTTTTTTAATTGGGCTATTTTTGTTGTCGTCTTTAATATATCCTGGATATAAGTCTCTTATCAGATATAAGACTGGCCAGTATTTCCTCCTGGTCTGTGAGTCATCTTTTCACTTTCTTGATGGTGTTGTTTGAAGCACAAAACTTTTATGTTTGATGAGATCCAGTTGATCAATTTTTCTTTTATTGCTTTTATTTTTTTTCTTTTATTCTTGTATTGCTTTTGGTATCTAAGAAATTGTCTAATCCAAGATCATGAAGATTTACTTCTAGATTTTTGTCTTAAGAGTTTGTCGTTCTAGTTCCAACATTTAGATCTATGGTCCATTTTGAGTTAAGATCATTCATTTTTCTTGCATAAAGACATTTTCCAGACTCCTTCAGGTTTCAAGAAAATAGATTTAGAATGACCATTGTGGATTTTCTTTTTTTTTTTGAGGCGGAGTCTCACTCTGTCGTCCGGGCTGGAGTGCAGTGGCGGGATCTCAGCTCACTGCAAGCTCCGCCTCCCGGGTTCCCACCATTCTCCTGCCTCAGCCTCCTGAGTAGCTGGGACTACAGGCGCCGCCACCTCGTCCGGCTAGTTTTTTGTAGTTTTTAGTAGAGACGGGGTTTCACCGTGTTAGCCAGGATGGTCTCGATCTCCTGACCTCGTGATCCGCCCGTCTCGGCCTCCCAAAGTGCTGGGATTACAGGGTTAAGCCACCGCACCCAGCTGATTTTCTTTTCTGTCCTTTATTTTCTAACAAAACATATGTAGTGGCCATCACATGCTGGGTAGAATCGAGATTGCAAAGACTGACGTAAGAATTTGGCACATGAGCAAGCTGGAGTTGGAGATCCTGCCAAAATCTCTAACATATCTTCTGAGGGTGGGAGAACTGTCACAGAAGCAACCTGCAGGTGTGAGATGGACTCCAGGGCCGTGGCACTCATCAGAAGAAAGCTTGACCTCCTCACCTGCATGGGGTTGAGGAACAAAGCAAATTAAGCATCAGAGAAAGGCCTGGCAGTGTGACACGATTAAGCTGTGGTGGCACCGGGGCCAAGCTGCCAAGCAGGTTGTCAGAAGGGCAGACAGAGTGATGGAGTTTTTGTTGGGGTACTGTCATAGTTGTTTGATGAAGCCACCTCTGTTTTTGACTACATTCTTGCTTTCATTGGATTTTTTCCTACATCTTGACCCCTGACCTCCTCCTGCGAGAGGTATGGGTGGGAGGTTTTTGTTTTGTTTTGTTTTGTTGTTTTTCTGGAGCTTTCTTAAGTATGCCTGTGGTTTTCCTCCAGGTCCCCCAAGGATCAGATATAGCTCTGGGAAAGTGGGGGGAGGTGAGATGCTAGGCTTATATTTACCAAAATCCAAGACTAGTGATACAAGTAGAAGTCACTGGATGGAATGACCTTGTAGGATATTCCCTTTTGGGGCACTAAACACAAAGGCAGATTGAATGGTAGAGTGTCAAGGTGAGCTTTAATACTTTGTAGCATGCGCTCCAGGCCGGGTCTTAAAACATCTTGGACATACTGCAAGAAATAGCTCAGCCCTACAGCACATTGAGTGAGAATGGAGAGTGGACCCTGGGTTGGCTTTAGACTCTGGCCTTGGCGTTTGTGTGTACACATGCGCATCGTCATCTGTGCACACAGGTACACAAACGTGTCTTTATAATCTCTGGGGAAGCAGGTTTACTTTTAATGTTCTTTCATCTGCTATTTGGTTTTAAAATCTCGGGGGAAAGTATTGAAAATCAAATGTACTCATCTGTCCTGTGTAAAAACAGGAGTCAGAATTTTAAAATCTGAATTTATGCAACAAATTAAATATGGAGTGTTACTTCTCATCACAAAATAATTAAGCCATTGTTTACCTTCCAGAGAGCAGTTTCTCATTGACGCAATGACAATGAACTTCTCAGGGTTCTTTGATTATAAACGGAGGTGCACCCAAACCTTCTATCTCTGAGAAAACAGTGGCTATGTCGTGAGTGGCGAATTGTTTTTAGTGAATGTGGGTGCCTGGTTGCTTCCTCCTAAATCTGAGATGGCAGATAGAGGTTTATTATTGCTGCAGCAGATACAGAGCATGTCTTGCTTGCACTGCAAAAGTCTGCCCAGAGCACTTAATGAGACATTTCTCTGGCTATTTGCAGCCCAGTACAATGGGAGATCAGGGGATTCGAGATTGGAATCCTAGACATCCAAATCCATATTTAGTGTTCAGAGCCAAATGTTTTATTGCTTCTCTGGGATTATGCTAATCATTCAATTCAATTTTTTTTTTTTTTTTTTTGAGACGGAGTCTCGCTCTGTCGTCCAGGCTGGAGTGCAGCGGCGCGATCTCAGCTCACTGCAAGCTCCGCCTCCTGGGTTCACACCATTCTCCTGGCTCAGCCTCCGGAGTAGCTGGGACTACAGGCGCCCGGCTATTTTTTTGTATTTTTTAGTAGAGACGGGGTTTCACCATGTTAGCCAGGATGGTCTCGATCTCCTGACCTCGTGATCCGCCCGTCTCGGCCTCCCAAAGTGCTGGGATTACAGGCTTGAGCTACTGCGCCCGGCCCTCAATTCAAATTTATTCAACTCACATTTTCGGCATTCTGCTGTGTGCTAAGGTGGCGGAAATACTTTTTTTTTTTTTTAAGACAGAGTCTTGCTCTGTCACCTAGGCTGGAGTGCAGTGGTGCAATCTTGTCTCACTGCAGCCTCTGGCCCCCGGGTTCCAGCGATTCTCCTGCCTTAGCCTCCTGGGTAGCTGGGATTACAGGCGTCCGCCACCACACCTGGCTAATTTTTGTATTTTTAGTAGAGACGGGGTTTCACCATGTTGGCCAGGCTGGTCTCGAACTCCTGACCTCAGGTAATCAGGTGGCGGAGATACTTAATGAAACCTGGTTCCAACCTTCAAGAATAGCACAAGGAAGGGAGGGGGTTCTGGATAAAATCCAAAGATACAAGTTGTGATGGGACTATGTGGATCTAAAGATGCTTTCTGAGGCTCTCATTACCCCGGAAGTCAGCTTTGTGTCAGTCAACAAACACTGTGGTCTCTCTTTTCTCTCAAAGTCTGAAGGAGTGGGACACTCCAACCGTGTGTCACGGGAATGAGCTGTCATCTGGCGATTTATGGACTAACATCGAGGATTCCATTTACCACCAGTTTATTCACTTGTATTTCTAATATTTGTATTTTCTTAAGATGGTCCCCTCTCCCACGTGTGCTAATTTTCTAAATAACAGCCACATCAACAGAATGCCCCCTTCGATGAGTCATGGGCTGAGCTGGGTTCTAGTGATGCTGGCTACAACCTTGAGAGTTAAATAAAAGCTATATATATATGTTTTTTTTGTTGTTGTTGTTGTTGTTTTTGTTTGTTTGTTTTTGAGATGGCGTGTCTCTCTGTTGTCCAGGCTGGAGTGCAGTGGTGCAATCTCAGCTCAGTGCAACCTCCGCCTCCCGGGTTCAAGCAATTCTCTTGCCTCAGCCTCCTGAGTAGTTGGGATTACAGGCCCTCGCCACCAGGCCCAGCTAATTTTTGTATTTTTAGTAGAGACGGGGTTTCACCATGTTGGTCAAGCTGGTCTCGAACCCCTGACCTCGTGATCCACCCACCTTGGCCTCCCAAAGTGTTGGATTACAGGCGTGAGCCAGTGCGCCTGGCCCTATATTTTCTTAAGATGGTCCCCTCTCCCACGTGTGCTAATTTTCTAAATAATAGCCACATCAACAGAATGCCCCCTTCGATGACTCATGGGCTGAGCTGGTGATGGTGATGATGACTACAGTGATGTAGTGATGGTGACTACAGCCTCGAGAGTTAAAGAAAAGACACTTTTGCAAAGAATGGATCCTGCTTCCGTAACCTTGGGTTAAATGTCGTCCACAAGCACCTTACTGAGTTTCTTCATTTTTTGCTTTATTTGGGTGCAACTAAATCAGCTAAACAGACTTCATAAGTTATTCCCCGGGATACGATAAGCTTCCTACGTCTGTGAGGTGAAAGGCATCCCAGTGAATCCTGTCGACAGGAGCTGTTCTGAGAAAGTGAGCTTGAAAGGGGGTGTAGGAGTCAAAGGTGAGAGGTCATGAGGTCAGTAGTCCGAACACCTGGAGGTTTTAGTCTAACTTCCTTTCCTGTTACTTAGCCAGGCACTAACTGATGTATCTCTAACTTGGCCTTCTGTAAAGTGGGAATCTTAGTACCTGCTCTGCTTATCTTTCAGACAGAATCAAGTGAAATATCGGCAGTGTTTTGTAAATTAAAGTGACGTCAGACATAAAGAGTATTATTATATCATCATCATCATCATCACCAAAGGAACTATAGTAATGTTGGACAAAAAGCCAAATACTTTTTTTTCTTTTCTTTTATTTTCTCTGAGATCAAATACTTTTCTAAGGAATTTAATTCTCCAGAATGAAAGATGATAAGATCTTTGCCTGGAACTGGAGGCCATTATCTTAAGTGGAACAAGTCAGACACAAAAAGACCAGTACTGCATGTTCTCACTTATAAGTGGGAGCTAAATAATGTGTACACGTGGACGCAGACAATGGAGAAAGACTGACAGTGGAGATTGCAAAGGTGGGGGAGGTCGATGAGGAATGAGAAATCGCTGCATGGACACCATGTAGTTTTTTCCAGTGATGGATGCCTTCCAAGTTCTGACTTCACCAATATGGAATGTATCCATGTAACAAAATTACACTTGGACCCCACACATTTATACAAAAAAAAAGACCTTTGACACTAGACATAACTGGTGGTTTGGCTAATGCAGAGGAGTGTTGCTGTGGTCGCTTTCTTTTAACCAGCCTGGGAGACAGTACAAGAGATGATTCAGGTTCTTGTCTTGACAAAAGGCTCAGTACACCCACCTGTACTTTAGGAGAATGTGGATTGGAAGGCTCTTGGTGTTTCAGTTTTCTGAGTGGGATTGAGTAGTTATGTTGGAGAGGGGGAGGGCGATGAGAGTGTAACACAGTTTACATGGCTATCAGAGGTGATAATAAAGAGTTATTAGAACATTTATTAGACACACTATAGGGAAAGTTGGTTAAGGGCCTTGAAGAACAGGCAAAGGATGTGGAATTCATGTTTTTGAGCTCTAGATGATATGATGAAAATTGTGGTTGAGGATTATTTTTCTGATCTTGAGGAAATTCAAGTTTGAATGATGAGGATGAATGAGGTCAATCAACACTGAAATTGGAATCAAGAGGCAAATTCAAGGCCAGGCACGGTGGCTCACACCTGTAATCCCAGCACTTTGGGAGGCTGAGATGGGCGAATCACCTGAGGTCAGTAGTTCGAGACCTGCTTAGCCAACATGGCAAAACCCCATCTCTACTAAAAATACAAAAATTAGCCGGGCGTGTGGCACACGCTTGTGATCCCAGCTATTTCGGAGGCTGAGGCAGGAGAATCACTTGATCCCCGGAGGTGGAGGTTGCAGTGAGCCCGGATCGCACCACTGCACTCCAGTCTGGGCAAGAAGAGTGAAACTCCATCTCAAAAAAAAAAAAAAAAAAAAAAAAAAAGGCAAATTCAAGACACGGTAGAACTGAGGTGTGGTTGGTGAAGCTGGGAGAGTAGGCAGGAAGTGAGGCCAGTGCGGGAGCCAGCAAAACCCACCTCTCTCTTCAATAGCCCCTATTTGTCCGAAGATCTTACTTTCCTACCATCATGTTTGGTTTTGATTGAATAGCTCAAGTTAGACATTTCAACTTTCCCCCTGTGCTTTGCAAACTGATGACAAAGATATGTTTTAAGGAACTAGCTCCCAAGTTAGTTCATCTCACAAAGATGTTCAGATTTTAAAACTGAACGTGTGTGTGTTGCTGCTGAGAACGTAAAATCCTGCAGCTGCTTTGGAAAATGATATGACAGTTTTTCAAAAAATTAAACATGGAATTACATATGATTCAGCAATTCCACTTCTGGGTATAAACCCAAATGAATGGAAAGCAGGGACTCAAACAAATATCTGTACACCCGTGTTCGTAGCAACATTATTCACAGTAGCCAAAAGGTGGGAACAGTCCAGTGTTCATCAGTGGATGAATGAGCAAAATGTGGTCTGTGTATTTACAATGGAATATTGTTCAGAAAAGGAATGAAACTCTGAAACAGGCTACAACATGGATGAACCTTGGAGACATGATCCCAAGTGAAATAAGCCAGTCACAAAGGACAAATATTATATGGCTTTACTTACATGAGGTACATAAAGTAATCAGACTCAGACAGGAAGTAGAATGGTGATTGTCAGGGGTTGGAGTTAAGGGGAATGGGGAGTTATTGTTTAACATACAGAGTTTCAGTTTGGGAAGATGAAAAAGTTCTGGAGATGGTGGTGGTGATGGTTACATAGCCATGTGAATGTACTGAATGCCACCGTACACTTAAAGGTGGTTAATATAATAAAGTTTGCATATATTTTACCATAATAAAAATGGTGAACTGTCATTATCTTGCATCGTTGATGCTTTTTGTTCAAATTCTGGGAAATATGGTATAATAAATCTCTTCTTCTGTTATTCCAGATCTGGAAAGTTAACTCTGATTAACTTTGCAGTATTATTTTCCCCAGGAAAACAAAAGATAATGATGTTTCCTAGGCCAAACACACCTTGTTAACATTTCCATAACAAAACAGCAAGCTGTAATTTAAAGTCTATCTCATTGTTATTCTTAAGCCACAAAGAAGCAATGTTTACAGACGATTTTATGCTAACAATTGGATGTGCTGGGAATGGGTGTTTGGGTGATCTCAGGGTTCGTGAACCTCAGGCTGCGGAGTGTTCTTGTTCTAGATATCCAGTGAGAGTTTTCTTTCTCAAGAAGCCCCTAAATTAGAGGTAAGCCCCTACCACCCGTGTGATCCCCCAGAAGTTAGAACTTTGCACCTTCTGTGTGGCAGGGAAGAGACCTGTCCTCTCTAGAGCTGGAAGGGTGTGTGTTAACAAAGTTGAAGGCAGTCGTATTAGTCTGTTTTCACTTTGCTGATAAAGACACACCTGAGACTGGGTACTTTATAAACACAAAGGTGTTTAATGGACTCACAGTTCCGTGTGGCTGGGGAGGCCTCACAATCATGGCGGAAGGTGAAAGGCACGTCTAACACGGTGGCAGACAAGAGAGAACGAGAGCGAAGCCAAAGAGGAGAACTCTTAGGAAACCATCAGATCTCGTGAGACTTACTATGGTGAGAACAGTATGGGGGGAACCATCCCCATGGTTCAATTATCTCCCCCCCGGGTCCCTCCCACAGCACGTGGGAATTATGGGAGCTACAATTCAAGATGAAATTAACCTCCTGTGAAACCGTCAGATCTCGTGAGACTTACAACGTGAGAACAGTGTGGGAAAACCGTCCCTGTGATTCCCTCATCTCCCCCTGGGTCCCTCCCACAGCATGTGGGAGTTAGGGGAGCTACACCTCAAGATGAAATTTGGGAGGGGACACAGCCAAACCGTGTCAGCAGCCTCTGGGATGTTCCCCCCAGGGCTCCACAGCCGGGTGCTCAGATTGCTGGGACTCTCTTGTCGGGACTTCTTCCTTCTTTTATGCCTAGGTCTTATCAGGACTAAGCCATTTGCTGTGTAATCTTTCGGTGTAACACTGGCTGCGGGGTCTTTAGCCTGGATTCTGGATAGGAGGGTGCAGGGAAGCAGCCTCGCAGGTACCGGTTAGCGCATCCCACAAACAGTCACGGTCCTGGGCCTGCATTGGAAACAGCTTCTCATTTTCCCGGGAGTACCTTCTGCCAACTTTGAGAACACCAATGCCTAATTCCTGTGCCAATATCCACTTTGGCTTTATACATAGGCCATCTTTTCCTATAAGTTTTCCCTGAATGTATTTTTTTTTTTTTTTTTTTTTTTTTTTTTACATTTCTTACAGATGTCTGTTAAAATCTCAGCACCCTTATGAAATACTCTTTGATTTGAAGAAAGTAGTCATTTTCCGTTAGGCTTATGATGCTTCAGTCTCCCTATAAGAGATTAAAAACAGGCTGGGTGCGGTGGCTCATGCCTATAATCCCAGCACTTTGGGAAGCCAAGGTGAACGGATCACCTGAGGTCAGGAGTTCGAGACCAGCCTGGCCGAGATGGTGAAACACTATCTCTACTAAAAATACAAAAATTAGCTGGTGTGGTGGCAGACACCTGTAGTCCCAGCTACTCAGGAGGCTGAGGCAGGAGAATCGCTTAAACCTGGGAGGCGGAGGTTGCAATGAGCCAAGATCGCACCACTGCACTCTAGCCTGGGTGACAAGAGCGAGACTCCATCTCAAAAAAAAAAAAAGAAAAAAAGAAAAAAAAGATAAGAACCAAATATGCATAAATATGAATATTTGTTCATTTGCAATCTGGCTCTTCCTGTGATAAGATGCTACCAATATTTGGGTATAACGCTGGGGAGAAGTTATCTCCCAACGTTGGAAAGAGTAAAATCCCAGCACTTTGGGAGGTCAAGGCAGGTGGATCACCTAAGGTCAGGAGTTCGAGACCAGCCTGGCCAACATGTTGAAACCCCATCTGTACCAAAAATCCAAAACTTAGCCGGGCGTGATGGCAGACGCCTGTAATCCCAGCTACTTGGGAGGCTGAGGCAGGAGAATCACTTAAACCCAGGAGGTAGAGGGGGCAGTAAGCTAAGATCATACCACTGCACACCCGCCTGGGCAATAAGAGTGAAACTCTGTCTCAAAACAACCAAACAAAAAGGATTAAATATATAAAAAAATGTCTAGAAGGAAATATATGGATAAAGAAGTTTCTAAGCTTGAAAGAATAGAAGGTATCACAAGAGAAAATATGGGCAGGTTTGACTATATAAAAATTAAACTCTGTAAATCAGAAAACATTTGTACATTGACAAAATCAAAGGGCAGGCGACAATCTGCAGAGAATGTAAAAAATTACAATGAAGCATGGATATCTTTAATATAGAATTTTTAATACAAATTGCTAATATCAACATTAAGACCACAGTAGTTAAAGGGACAAAGTCAGTTGAACCGACTTTGCAAAAGGGGAAACAAACACACATGGCTTACCGAATGCAAGAAAAATTGTTCAACTTCATTAGTAATCAAATAAATACGAATCGAAACTACAGTAAGCTACCATTTTTGATGCAGCTTAACAAAGATTTTATGAAATGTGATATTCTTTCACATAATGAAGGGTAAATGAATGCCATTTTGGAAAGCAGTGTGATGAACCTTAAAATTTTTCTTATTCCTTGACCTAGTAGTTCTGTTTCTGGAAATCTATCTTAAGGGAATAATCCTGACTACTAGGATTAATGCACAAAAGTATTTCCTGAAGCATTTTTAAAAATAATTATAAAGAATTAAAAAGAAGCTGCGTGTTCAGCATTAGGGAAATGGTTACAGAAATTATGATCAGTCTATTTGATCAAATGCTGCGTGGTCTCTTAAAATAACATTTGTAAAATGTTTCCTGTGTTTCAGGGAAAATACTCATGATATAATTAATGCTAAGTGATAAAAAGGCAGGATATAACATCAACATAGGTATTTCTGGTCTAGACAGTTTAACACTTCACAGGAAAAAAGATGGATGCTTGCTACAGTATTAGCAGAGAATGATACTGATGGCTGCTGGTCTCCACTAGTAAACTGTGTTTCCTAAAGTTTTGACAAAGGGCCTACATTACTTTAAAAACATTTTTAATTTTGATATATTTTGTAAAAATGTGATTATCATGTATCTGTCTTAAGAATTGATCTATTATATAAATCATCCTTGAATAAACTAAGTTACATAGTTTTCAAACTCTGTATCCTGCTAAATGATCATCTTTACTGATGACTTTTAAAAATAATATAAACTTCCAGGAGGGAGGAAAGAGGTTTGTTTATTTTAGGTGACTGCAGAGCCCACAGTAACTCTTCCTTCTTGGGGAGAGGAGTCTAAAGATAACAGGCCTGAGTTTGTGAACTCTTATCTAGAGTATACTTGACTTCTTCTATGTTTTTATTGATTGTTTAGTATCATAGATTTGGGGGGGTACATGTGCAGGTGCATGTGTCCCGTTCTGTAATGGTGGGGATTGGGTTTCTAGTGTACCCATCACCCCAATAGCGAACATTACACCCAATAGATAATTTTTTTTTAACTTTTAGTCTCAGGGGCACTGTGCAGGTTTGTGATACAGGTAAGTTGTGTGTCATGGGATTTGCTGTACAGAGTATTTCATCATCTAGGCAGTAAGCACAGTACCCAATAGGTAGTTTTTGAGACTCATCTTTATCTTACCCTCCACCCTCAAAGTAGGTCTTGGTATCTATCGTTCCCCTCCTAGTATCCATGTGTGCTCATTGTTTAGCTCCCACTTATAAGTGAGAACACGTGGTATTTGGTTTTCTGTTCCTGTGTTAGTTTGCTTAGGATGATGGCCTCCAGCCCCATCCATGTTGCTGCAAAAGACATGATCTTGGCTGCATAGTATTCCATGGTGTAGATGAACCAGATTTTCTGTATCCAGTCTACTGTTGATTGGCATCTAGCTTGATTCCATGTTTTCACTATTGTGAATAGTGCTGCAATGAACATACGCGTGCATATGCCTTTATGGTAGAACGATTTATGTTCCTTTGGTACTTGATCTCTTAATGCCATTGTGTTCATCAAAGACAATCATTTGACTCAGTCTATTTCAATTGGTTTGTAAACGAGAAGGCTTAGGCTTTACTTTTTAAATTACCTATTTTCAAAATTTCATATTTTTTTCTCATTTTAGGAATGTAATAATAGTCATCATGCATTAAGAGCTTTCGAAGAACCAGATCCTGTTCTAAACACTTTATATGTTGTTACATCATTTATATATATGATGTGTTACATGATTTAATGTTCACAGCAATCCTCTGAGATGTAGGTGCTGTTATTGCCCCAGTTGTACAGATGAGAAAACTGAAGCGCAGAGAAGTTAAGTAAATGGAGAAGCCCATGTTCAAACCGGAGTCATCTGTCGCCAGAGTGTCCCTCCGCTGTGCCAGATTTATGACAACTTACTTGTTCTTTAGGAAGGCAGCAACTTAGGCACGGTAGGCCAAGGCTGCCATCTGATGAAGCAACTGGCAAATCAATGGCAGAGAAAGATTCAGAGCAGAGACAGGGCTGCGTCCATTGATCGTGTTAGGACCTAGACTGTGTGGAGCTAGAAAATAACATGTACAGCCGGGTGCGGAGGCTCATGCCTGTAGTCCCAGCACTTTGGGAGGCCAAGGCGGGTGGATCACCTGAGGTCAGGAGTTCGAGACCAGCCTGACCAACATGGTGAAACCCCGTCTCTACTAAAAATACAAAAATCAGCTGGGCATGGTGGTGCATGCCTGTGGTCCCAGCTACTCAGGAGGCTGAGGCAGGAGAATTGCTTGAATCCGGGAGGTGGAGGTTGCGGTGAGCCAAGATTGCGCCACTGCACTCCAACCTGAGCAACAGAGCAAGACTCTGTCTCAAAAAAAAAAAAAAAAAGAAAAGAAAAAGAAAATGACATGTACACCAGAAAGTTTATTTTTGCTGCTGAGTGATCATTTATGAACTTTCCATGGACTTTTGAAAATAACATCAAAATAATACCACAAGAATTGTTAAAGCATTCCACGTAGGACACTGGGTCATTTGATTTCTGTAGGAAAATGTGATTTTGTAGGAAGGTGTATGGTAGTTTCTTCCATATTAAGGCCATTATCTCGTCTTTGAGCCTAATTTCTACTGCAGTTCAGGTTTGGAGAGGCCTAATTTGTCATGGCGGCACGTTTTGAAAATTTACCCTCATTTGAAATTGATTTAGAGTTTCCGTTGACGTAGAGTGCTTGATGCAGGAGGCAGTTATGGAAAGGGAGGCCCTCTCTGAGCACAGTGCATGGGGTTAGAGTTGCTTAGACTTTGGTAAAATAGTGACACTGCAAACAAAACTCTATGGAAACAAAATAATTTTTTTTTGTCTTTTTGGAGGCAGAGTCTTGGTCATGCAGTGGTACAAACTCGGCTCACTGCAACCTCCTGGATTCAAGCGATTGTCCTGCCTCAGGCCCCCAAGTAGCTGGGACCACAGGCATGTGCCACCATGCCTGGCTAGTTTTTTGTATTTTTAGTAGAGATGGGTTTTGCCATGTTGCCCAGGCTGGTCTCAAACTCCTGACCTCAGGCAATCCAAGCACCTTGGCCTCCCAAAGTGCTGGGATTACAGGTGTGAGACACTGTGCCTGGTCTGGCTTTTACTTTCAAATCTAATATTTTAGCCTGTTAGTGTTAACCGTGTTTAACTGACTCAAATGAAAATGTTGGCTCTGGCTCCCATATAGCCAGAAAAATAATGCTGGTAATCAAGTATTAGCGTTTCTTCAAAAAGCCAAAATCTGTTGTAATAGAAATACTGGTAATTTCTTCATTCTGTGAAGTACATGTGTGTGGGTGTGGGTGTGTGTAGGAGAGCATTGTAGATTTTTAACAGTTTGCCCATGGTTACTGTATGATCTAAACATATATAAGGCTCCAAGGCATTTAGCATATGGGGAAATTAAATAGTGGCTATTTTATAAAGGCAACTAGTTGGGAGGCCTCAATCATTGTTAGTTTTTATGGGCTCTGCTAGGATTTTATGTAGGAACCAGTGTGACCTGGGGAGGGGGATTCCTTTACACACGTCCTTCAGAAAGCCACCATTGTATTCCTGTTGCATTTGATGAATATCCCTAGTAGGTTTATTTTCTCCACTTGCCACCTAGGTAGATCACCACTGCTGCAGGTCACTTTTACTCAAGTGAGTAAAATCTCTGCTGGTAGTGTTTTCCAATTATGCTTATATTTTCTTAGTGCTTATTTGGCACTGACTTTGGGGAGTCATAGTCTTTCTGAGATGGGAATAGTATTATTTGTTTGTTGCACCTCAGTTCCACTGTCATTTAAATAGGAGGCATGTGGTGATGGTGAGCAACCTTGTTCCCACCTGACCTTGTGAGATGCGCTAGGTGGATCACGGTCTTTGAAGTGCACATTGCTTGAATTCCTAGGGAGACACGGGTCACATAAACAGGAGTCTGTGATTTTTCAGGATTGAGGGAGAGAGGCATCTTCGTTTCCTAGATCCTTCCTTTGATCTCCTCAACGGAGGTCACTTAAGCAACAGCTGGCTCTTCTTTGCCCCTGGGGCTCTGCTTCAGGGCCAGGGGAAGGAGGCTGAGCATGTAGAGTGCCCTGGGAAGGCCCATCTGCTTGTCAGGCTGTTTTGTGGAAAAAGGAGGGACTGGAGCCCTTGCTGGGGCTTGAGGTTATCCTCGAGGTCCTTCAGGATGTCCTTCTGTGGCAGGAGGATGATAGGACTATTTGTTCCTAGTGTTTTGTATGGTTTTAGAGCCTTATATATTATGGTGACAGATCCAATGACACAATGATTTGATGATGTCCCTATAGGAAGAGCCCGTTTAACAAGACCACTATTTTCCTGGTAAATGAGATACAAGATTTGTGTATAGTCTTTTGTTTCCTCCCAGCAGCTACTCTGTGGCCGCATCCTGTGGACTTCCCTTTGCAAGGATCAGGATGCCAGCCCCTGTCTCGAAGCTTCTACCCCACCTCCCCAAGTCCATTTTCTTCCCATTCCCAATAGCTCTGAAAACGACTTTTCACTGTTTCCTCCAGCGTAGTTCCAAGTTGATTTTTAAGCACAGCTCTTATGATATCTCTGAGCTGCTCAAAACCCTTCCGTGGCTCTCCTGTTGAATGGTGACCTGGGTGTAAATGCCTCAGACCTCTCTGTCTCCTCCCACCTTTCCAAGCCATGTCCCCTACATTCACTGTGCTCCAGGCCAGTGTTTCTTACTTTAATTTCCTCCAGAATCACTTGGAAGACTTACTAAAACATGGCGTGCTGGGCCCACCTCCAGAGTAGACCGGGGTGGGCCCAGAGCTTGCATTTCTCATGGGCTTCCGGGTGATTCCGAGAACCACGGCCGTAGCCAGGCCAGACAGGTGTGGCTTTGCGGACCTCAGAATTCTCCCTTGGATATTTTTTTAAGTGTCTCTTCCTTCGCTTTGATGACTCTCCTTGGCTTCTACCAAAATCCCATCAAAATCTTACCCATCTATTAGAGCTTTTCTCAATGCTGCTCTTTTAAGGAAATGATTGCCAGTCGCCTCAAATGGTTCTGAGCGCACCCTGCTTTGACCACAATCCTATTACCCCTTTCCTCAGAGGTACTGTGGGCTGTAGTTATTTATTTTCTATTTTATTTTTCCCTTCTGGATGGTAAACTCTTAAAGAGGAGCAAAATAGAGCTCCTGCGGTGTTTGGCGGCAGAACAATTTTGAGACAAGAAATCCTGCTTCTCATTGATTCTGTTCTGCATTTAAAGGTGTTGGCAAGTGCATTGAGCCACTCAGAGGGCAGGGATTAGATTTAATTCATATTAGAATCCTCTGCATCACCCGACCAATTCCTTGTCCGCAGTAGGCCCATCATAAATATTTGGTGAATGAATAGCAACTTTCCACACTCAAGATGTTGCAGGCCTGAGAAATAAGAAGAAAGCTCAGCATCGTCTTCCTGCTTCTATTCTTGTAATCCTCTTATAAACCATGGGCCTTCTAGGAGAACAATTATTGTTTTTAATGAACTGGTGTGTGGCATAGCTTAAACCTACTTATTATCCTTCAGCACTTAGCTTTGAATAGGATTCATCAGCCAGGAAGATCTGAGGAGGGGCAGGGCCGGCTTCATTCCCAGGTTATTGCTTTTCCAGAGAAAAGCACTTTGAAGAGGACGGTGGAAACTGATCTTTTATTTTAGTTCAATATAATTATAACTTTGTTTTTTTACACACATCACACACACACACGTGCTCACACACTTCAGAAGTCTCATGGCTAACGATGGGGCTGTGTAAGTTATTCATTGGGAAGATCTGAGAGGCAGGGTCAAGCAATGGAGAAAAAGTATATATTTTTGAGGATTTATTTTTAGTATTTGATATAAAAATGTATGAGTAATACATGCTCATTATAAAGAATGAAAATAGGACAGAAGAAGATAGAGTCAAAAGTTAAAGCACCCCCGGGGAAGTGTATTTATATGAAGTGATACAGGGGGAGATTCTGAAATTTTAATGCCCCAAAGTAAAGTAAATGATGTTCACCATAGAGACGACAACTAGGCACAGTTTCATTACCCAGGATAATTAATGTGTGATTTTTCTGGTGTCCTCAAAATTATACTGAAGTTTCACAGATGTATTTTACTTTCACATTTGAGCATTTCTCAGTGGTTTCCGGCCTCAGCTCTCTCTTAAGCAGATGACTTTAGCCAAGCTTAGGGTAGAAAAAGCTAAGGAGTGAGATCCTGTCTTGTCTCTTCCTCCCCTGCTCCTTCCTTTCCTCCCCAACTCCCTCCCTTCCTCTGCCCACCCACCCATCCTTCCCTTTGGCAGCAGATGCTCATTGAGGGCTCATTGTGCTACCTCGCTGAGGCGGTGTGCCAGGTGTCAGGAGTACAGTGGCGAGCAAAACAGACCTCCAGTACCTGCGTTTTGGGAGCTTCAAATCAGGATACCAGAGTCCACGCAGTCTCTGGAGCCAGACAGCCTGAGTTCAAATTCCAGATCAGGTACTTACTACACTTTGTGGCCTCAGACAAATTACTTGTGTCTCTGGTCTCAATTTCCTCATCTGTGACATGGGAATGATAAAAGCATCTGCCTCAAGGTTATTTAATATAGGGATTAAAATACATAATGCATGTAAAGTGATTAACACAGAGTGTAATATTTGGTAAGTGCTCGGCTGGGCGTGGTGACTCACGCCTGTAATCCCAGCACTTTGGGAGGCCGAGGTGGGCAGATCATCTGAGGTCAGGAGTTCAAGACCAGCCTGGCCAACATGGCAAAACCCCGTCTCTACTAAAAATACAAAAATTAGCCGGGCATGGTGGTGGGGGCCTGTAATTCCAGTTACTTGGGAGGCTGAGGCAGGAGAATTGCTTGAACCTGGGAGGCGGAGGTTGCAGTGAGCCGAAACCGCGCCATTGCACTCTAGGCTGGGCGACAGAGAGAGACTCCGTCTCAAAAATAAAAAAGAAAAAAGTGAGTGCTCAATAAATGGTGTTATTTATAGTCAGAGTGGGGGCAGACATGGAACAAATAGTAATAAATAACTACGAAGTTCTAAACTGAGATAAAGGAAAGACGACGGATGCTCTAGAGAGTATAACAGGGTTCTAATGTAGACGGGGAGGTCAGGAAGGCGTGGTGTGCGGCTGGTGGTGGAAAGGAAGCCCCTCCGGCAGGGGAGGGTGTGGCTGCTGAGCTGAGCTGAGGCTGGAGTCTCAAGCAGGGGACAGACTAGGTGGGGCCTCGGGGCATCTAAGTTCACTTCATTCATTTTACAGATGAAGAAACTAAGGTCCAGAAAGATATTTGCTTTGTCCAGATCACAGGCTGGTGAGAGAGCTAAGGCAAGACGCAGGTCTCCTTACTCCCGCTGCACTGGTGCGAAAACCCTTTGCCCTCAAACTTTCGTCTCTTTCCGTCTCTATCAGATGCGAATCTAAATGTCCTCACACTTGTTCCTAGTCGGGTGCCCTCGTACCAACAGAGGGCAAATACACGCAAGTATGCACATACGCACTTCCCTCCTTTCTCCCTACCTCCTGCCTTCTTGGGGGTGGTAGTGCTCAGAGGTGTATGTTGGTTGGTAGTGGGTAGTTGATTAGGGAAAATTCAGGCTGCTGCTTTGTTTCCAGTTTTAAATAATCTGACCCATGTGTCTCTTTATTCATGCATCCACATGTTCATACATCCACATATCTTTGGGTTTATTTTTTTTTTTTTGAGATGGCCTCTCACTCTGTTGCCCAGGCTGGAGCGCAATGGTGCAATCTCGGCTCACTGCAACCTCTGCCTCCCAGGTTCAAGTGATTCCCCTGCCTCAGCCTCCTGAGTAGCTGGGATTACAGGCGTGCACCACCACACCTGGGTAATTTTTGTGGTGTGTTTACATAGAGATGGGATTTCACCATTAGCCAGGCTTGGTCACATACTCCTGGCCTCAAGAAATCTGCCCGCTTCGGCCTCCCAAAGTGCTGGGATTACAGGAGTGAGCCACTGCGCCTGTCCCATGTATCCACATATCTATTCGTCTGTCCGTCCGTCCATCCATCCATCCATCCATCCATCCATCCATCCATCCATCCATCCACTTGTTCCTTCATTTATTCATGCAATCCACAAATATTTATTGAAGGGCAGATACGAGTCACACATTTGTGCCAGATATTTTTGATGGTCAGCCAGACAAACCCGACCTCTGCCCTCATGCAGTTTACAGTCTGTCAGCAGTAAATCGAAAGGAGCATGTCCTGTGTCTACACTTCTGTGCTCTCATTGTGCTGTGGGATTTTTAAAAACACACAAGATGGTTCCAACACCCACAAGGAATGCACACTTTCGTTAATCCCCCATGGCTGTTTCTTTAGTGGCTTATTTGTCTTTAATTTCCCATATAGGGGCAGTGATATTCCCAAATCCCATTTCTCTCCTAAATCTCGTTTTCACAGATGCTCAGCGAAGGATGTCGGGTGACTACTGCAGCAGCACACAACATTCAACCAGGAATGGAATTTCAGGAACTGCTCTTTATTTCCCTTCTGGTCTCTCGAGTGGTTGATCTGTCTAGAGCTCTGATAATCTCCGAGACAAAATATTTAAATCTTCTGCAGCTCTAGGGACTTTGAGGAAGGAATATTGTGGCTAAAATCCTAAATATTTTGGAAGATCATTAATGCAAGGGTTATACACCAGATGCTGTTCAGCACAATCTCCATCCCAAGAGAATGTGTCAATATCTTTATATATGGAAATGTACATGTATACTCATAAATTTCTCCAGCCTCCCAATTCTTTATCTCTTTCCCCTTTGAAGCTGGCTTTTACTTAGCCCCCGCTTACTTTAACATACATTTTTTCTCTTTGTTTTCAGAAAGGGATAAAAAATTGTTACCATAAATGATTGATAGAGGCTGGATTTTTTTATTGTTATCTCTTCCAGGGGGGAACTTGCCTTTTCATAGAGAATGAAGCTTTAATCCAAAGGATTGACTGTCTGATTGTTGAATTTCAAATATAGGCAGGGCTGATTGAAGGTATAGGGTTTTTCAAATGTTCTTAAAATCATAATGTATGAGTAAAGGCGTAACACTGATGGGTCTACAGTGCAGGACATTTTCCAAAGGGCGTGAAAGTCACTGTGTGACTCCTGTTGATGCTTCTTTATTCTTGTTGTATAGAAAAAGTAATTGATTTCTTAAGAAGTGTGTTAAGCCCAAAACCCTGTGCCCAGTATTTTTTTAGAACAACCCTAAAAAGGAGACAGAATTATCTTTACTTTACACCCAAGACAGCTGAAGATGGCAGCAGCTAAGGGGCTTGCTCGGGACCACACAGCTAAGAATTAGAGTTGAGCCTCAGAGCTGGCTCTTGGGTCTGGATCACCTCCCTCGGTTCAATATAGTCCTGTCTCAATATACCCACTGCCCCACCTCCTGATTTTTAAGGTATTACAAGTTAAACACGGAACAAATAGTCTAGATCAGTTACATTTTGAAATAACATAGCAGTTATAATATGGATGATATGCTTGAAATAAAATAATCCTGATAATGGAGCAAGCACAGTGACCTGCCTTAACAGTTAGATATTAGTAGAGAGGATACAGAGATCATTTAAATGCTAGTAAGGGGTTGTTACTGGATTCTGAATGCTTAGTATTAAACATCTGAGAATCCGAAAACATTCTCATGGCAATCCATGCATATTTTTAGATTCCTCCATTCGCCTTCTAACCTTCAGCCCTGCCATGGTTTTTTCCGTGACCACTGGAATTCTAAATTCAGAAAGGTTGTTAGCCACCTGGATAATTGCACCTTTGGAACTCTTAAGACAACAACCTAGAGGCAGAGGATAACTACAATAAATGACTTGTAATTTCAGGTCTTAGATCTCTGCTTTCACATAAAACCAGCTTTCCACTTCCTTAGATTCACAACATGAAGAAATCAAAGCTAAACATTACCAGAAGTCATTATCTACTATTTAAAGCCTGTTTTAAGAGGGAGACAAGCCCCCTTTTTAGGAGGCGTGGGGTGGGGGACGGGGGAAAGGGGATCCATTTCTCATTTTGCCGTGTTTCTGTAGGAGTGTTTTTAATAGGGATGCTTTTTTACCCCCAGCTACTCTGCACCGCAGGAGCAGGACTGTGTCTGAGGAGGCAGCTTGACTTCGTGCTCTGGGGAGAAGTCTTTTATTTCCTGTTGGGGTTTTAAAGTTGCCCTTGTTTAGGTTGTTGCTGTTTTATAAGGTCAGCCTGAATATTGAAAGGCAGGAGGCCTGTTGGTCTATGTTATGTTGGCCTTGGGGCATTAGAATTACAGAGCAGCTTTATTTAGGATTGCGAGGCAGGCCATATGTACTCAATTATCCCATTTTTGAGGACTTGGCCCTTTGTACCACATCTCCCCCCCAGCCCTTCCATGAGGGCCACTCTTATTATTCACATTCAATAAGACCTGAGGAATATTATCAGCCAGGAAAGCTCTCATTTACATCACTAATCTCTCACAGCATTACTCACTGCCCTCACTGCAGAGCACTCCTTGTGTACCCTCTACCTTAACTAAGTTTGTCCCAAGAAAATGATGAGAAGTTCTTTTACGCCGGCATACACAGGCTAATCAGGTTTAGTGGGAAAAGCGTAGCCTTTAAAGTGTGGCAGATCGAGGCTCACATCTGATCTACCTGTCTGAGCTTAGAAAACATTACTTCATTTCTCTGAACCTCAGTTTCTCTGTTTGAAAATGGGTTGAAGTGGTGGGGCGCAGTGGCTCACGCCTATAATCCCGGCCCTTTGGGGGGCCGAGGCAGGTGGATTGTTTGAGGCCAGGAGTTAGAGACCAGCCTGGCCAACATGGTGAAATCCCGTCTCTACTAAAAATACACAAAGTTAGCCAGACATGGTGGCGGGTGCCTGTAGGCCCAGCTACTCGGGAGGCTGAGGCAGGAGAATGGTGTGAACCTGGGAGGCGGAGTTTGCAGTGAGCTGAGATCACGCCACTGCACTCCAGCCTGGGCGACAGAGCGAGACTCTGTCTCAAAAAAACAAAAAAAACAAAACTACACACACACAAACAGCCGGGCGTGGTGTCACATATCTGTAATCCCAGCTACTCAGCAGGCTGAGGCACGAGAATCGCTTGAACCCAGGAGGCGGAGGTTGCAGTGAGCTGAGATCGCACCACTGCACTCCAGCCTGGGTGACCAGAGCAAGACTCTGTCTCAAAAAAAAAAAAAAAAAAAACAGCCGGGCGCAGTGGCTCATGCCTGTAATCCCAGCACTTTGGAAGGCCGAGGCGGGTGGATCACAAGGTCAGGAGTTTGAGACCAGCCTGGACAACATTTTTAGTCTCTACTAAAAATACAAAAAATTAGCCAGGCATGGTGGTGTACACCTGTAGTCCCACCTATTTGGGAGGCTGAGGCGGGAGAATAGCTTGAACCCAGGAGGCAGAGGTTGCAGTGAGCGGAGACTGCGCCATTGCACTCTGGCCTGGGGGACAGAGCGTGACTCTGTCTAAAAAAAAAAAAAAAAAAAGGAAATGGCTTAAAGTTACAAGGAAGCTGATTTTGGGATCCATAAGGCAAATGGGCATGGCGATTGTTGCTTTATGCATGGATTGCCATGAGAATGTTTTCGGATTCTCAGATGTTTAATACTATGCAGCACTTTCCCCTTCTCCTACTTTTCCCATAGGTTTTCATTTAACAGATATTTATTGATCATCTTATGGTGTTTCAAGATGTGTACATTTGAATTTTAGCTGGGCATATGCCCTAACAGCGTGGATTTCAAGCTGTCACAGCACACCGTGGAACAGATATTTGTTAAAGTGTGTGTGGGTTGCATTACTGGGACACCCCCCAATTGCCACACTGCTAACATTTGTCCACTCGTAAAGATTTTCTTACTTGTCTTCCTTGTTGAATCAGGAAGTGGACTTTACATGGTGCATACAGTTTTTACGATGTGCTTCCTCTCCCCGCTCCCTGGAGGTGCCGCACGAAAGCACTTTTCCCCGGGCCTTCAGCTCCCTCTCCACTCCCTGTCTCTGTGCATCCTGCATCTTGGCCTTTCCCCCCCGTGACATTTCCTGTGAATCTGAAAACTTTCTGTACGTTTTGTGGCCACATTCACATTCCAGTTGCTAGAGCCGAGGGGAGCACGTGCGGCCACATGAACTTTGGTGGTGAAAGAGCTTTAAAAGGATAAAGTTTTCACAGGACCTGCTATCAACCAAAGCTTCTTGAATATAACTAGGAACTAGGTCCAGTTCCTACTCATACTCCACCAGTATAAATCCATAAGCCGTCCCCAAGCCAGTTAGCTCTGAGTCAGCAATGAGCTTACATCTTCACACACAGATGTGGTAGGTTTACTTTATATGTCCTCCTGCAGTCATTGTCCTGCAAGGCTCAGGTGGCAGTGACATACTGGCTAGGGACATGGAGAGGAGCTCTTACAAGGGGTCTGGAAGGTACATCAGGCCTAGGGGAGAGGAACAAATGAAAACGCCACTGGGGATTCATGGATGGTAATAATTCATACAGGAGACTCTCCAGTTAGAGCACTCAGTATAACCACTATTTGGAGCATCACTCCAAACTGTGCTCATTTGAAACCGTAGTGAAATGCACCTTCTCTGTTGTAAGAATCTCTTCTTTTTTTTTTTTTTTTTTGAGATGGAGTCTTGCTCTGTCACCCAGGCTGGAGTGCAGTGGTGTGATCTTGGCTCACCGCAATGTCCATCTCCCAGGTTCAGGCAATTCTCCTACCTTAGCCTCCTGAGTAGCTGGGATTGCAGGTGTGTGCCACCATGCCCAGCTAATTTTTGTATTTTTAGTAGAGGCGGGGTTTCACCATGTTGGCCAGGCTGGTCTCGAGCTCCTGACCTCAGGTGATCCACCTGCCTTGGCCTCCCAAAGTGCTGGGATTACAGGCATGAGCTACTACACCCGGCTGTTGTAAGGATCTCTTAAATTTTTCTTATGGCTTTGTCTCAACCGCAAAACAAATAATCCCCTTAAAATCTTAAATTTTTAGTTTTTCCAGGGCTTTATTTTGTGTGTGTGTGTGTGTGGTTTTTTTTTAAGAGATGCGGTGTCACTCTGTCACGCAGGCTGGAGTGCAGTGGCACAATCATAGCTCACTGCAGCCTCGAACTCCTCAGCTCAAGTGATCTTCCCACCTCAGCCTCCCAAGTAGCTGGAACCTCAGATGTACACCACCATTGCTGGCTAATTTTGAACGATTTCTCTTTGTAGAAATGGAGTCTTCCTATGTTGCCCAGGCTGGTCTTGAACTCCTGCCCTGGAGTGATCTTGCTGCCTTGGACTCCCAAAGTGTTGGGATTACTGGAGAGAGCCACTGTGCTGGGCCTTGTTTCTTAAGTGTTCATTTAACAGGCCTGGTTGGGGTGTGAAATGGAGTCCATGTGTTTTTTTTGCATCCTCTGTAAATATGGGCCTAGAGTACCTTCTAAACACAGTCTCTCTGATACACTGGCTTTTGTGCATACCAGGGTACCACATTCTGTTAAAAAGGCCATTAGTGTAGATGTATTGTTTTTGTAAATGCAGTTATTCTAAGCACACTGTATGCCGGAATTCTTTGTAGAGTTCATAGTGGTATCATTATTAAGGGGTATGGAGAGTATACTAATTCCTATTCTATAGGCAAAAGCAACTGGAGCACAGCAATAATACTACCTTATTGAATCTTAGAAGAATCTAGGGGGAATAATACTTGAAGTGTACAGTAATAATAATAATATGCTCAACCAGCAACACTAATTACCATAAGAATGATGTGGTTGCGAACTACATTTCCACAATAATTACACAATTGCTACACTCACTTGGCAACCTTATGACGTGGCTGGTATGCTAGCAACCAAATCTTCCTGCGTAAAACTACTTCCGTGATGTTCCTGCCACAGGATTTCATGCTGGGCTGACAGAATAGTTTCCTGAGGAACGTTTTCTCTTTCTTTTCTTTTCTTTTTCTTTTTTTTTTAATGTAGGGTCTTGTTCTGTCGCCTAGGCTGGAGTGCAGTGGCAGGATTATGGCTCACTGAACACCTTCTGGGCTCAAGTGACCCTCCTGACTTGGCACCCTCCCCCACCCCCACCCACACCCCCACCAAGTAACCAGGACTACAGGTGCCCACATCTGGCTAATTTTAAAAACTTTTTTTTTTTTTTTTTTTTGAGAGATGGGGTCTTGTTATGTTGCCCAGGCTGGTCTGGAACTCCTGGCCTCAAGCAATCCTCCCACCTCACCCTCCCAAAGTGCAGGAATTATAGGAGTGAGCCACTGAGCCCCGCCCCCAATGAGACTTTTCTGATAGCTGGTCTTTGCCATCCTCAGAGAACCAGGTGGGGCACCCAGGGTCCCTCTTTGTTGACTTATACCTTGGGTTCCCTTATATTTACTCAAACTTAATGTCCTGAAGTGATCAGTAGTCCCTTCTTATTCTGCAGTTCCCTGTAAAGGCTTAAAGCATAACTCTGGGAAAATGTTTTGCTCGGGTGGGGAGAAATGGTATAACTGTGTACAGATGTGGGATGTGAAGCCTCAGCCGTCGGTGCACCTGCACCCGGAGTGGTCCCCACTTCTTCCACTCTGCATCTGTCCCGGGCACCTTGCATTATCTTTGCACAAAGGATTATACATTTCATGTGATATGCCATAAATTGATTTTCCTTGGCTGGGCGCGGTGGCTCATGCCTGTAATCCCAGCACTTTGGGAGGCCGAGGAGGGTGGATCATGAGGTCAGGAGATGAAGACCATCCTGGCTAACAAGGTCAAACCCCGTCTCTACTAGAAAAAATACAAAAAATTAGCTGGGCGTGGTGGCAAGTGCCTGTAGTCCCAGCTACTTGGGAGGCTGAGGCAGGAGAATGGTGTAAACCTGGGAGGCAGAGCTTGCAGTGAGTAGAGACCGTGCACTACTGCACTCCAGCCTGGGTGACTGAGCGAGACTCTGTCTCAAAAAAAAAAAAAAAATTGATTTTCCTTATGAGTAGGTAAAGGGAGTGGGGTAGAAGACAATTGTTTAATCTAATAATCATGCAAGAATGTGTTCTTGACATTAAGAGAACGACTGTAGGCTGTGGAGTAGCCTAAGGCACAGTTGCACATAGCTATGCAGGCAGTTATTGGTCTGAAGAATGAACCTCCATAGTTGCTTTGAGGAATAAGATGCATCGCTATTGAAGGAGCCCGGGAGAATACTGGAAGGTGTATCTTGAACCCTGGGTCTTGATGCTGCTGTTTACTGCAGTCATGCGAAGGAATGTGTGCCTCAGGTCTGAGTGTTCAAGGTAGCACCAGCAAATTTTCATGAACTCTCTGACCTCAGGCCACTTCTGTTCCATTTTGCTTCTTCGCTCCTAAAAAAATTAAATATCTTAAGTTAGTTTATAAAACATTACACTTTAAACAGGAAGTGAAAATGTTTTCCTGTTTTTAAAAGTAATATATGCCCCTTGTAGATAATGTGGAAAATACAGAAAGATACAGAGATCACAGAATTAAGAATCCAAATGATTTTGACCAGCTAGAATGATCAAGTCTGAAATTAGCATGATGATATTTAAATGGGATGTGTTTTGCTTTGATGATCTTGGCCTAGGGTCCTCAAAGAGAGAAGCCTAGCAAGGTACTTGGCAGAGAAGGGCAGAGCAGGGCATTGCCGAATGAGCAAATGGATGAAGAAATAGAATAGGATGCCTGGAATTAAGGCAGGACTCCCTGTGTTGGAAGCAAAGCTCGGAGTCACAAGGAAAACGGGCACTTGAACAAGAGATTTCTCAGCAAGGCAAATTTACTTCTGCAGAAGGGTGCTTCTCGCAGGACTGGTTGCCATGAGAGCACACCGAACGTAGGAGGGAAAGGGATTTTTTTTTTTTTGTTCCTAACACAACTTGTCCTTATTCCTGTTCCTAACTGCTGTGTCCTGCCTCCATTGGCTGGAGTTGAACCGCTCAATCTGAACTGAACCTGATTGGCTAACTTGAAAGACAGCTTTGGTGGGAAGAGTCCTCACAGAGGGAGGGGTAAATTACAGAGTGAGTTGCAACGTGGGCTCTGTAGATAAGGACTGGCGGGTGAGTTGTTTACTGGACCTGGAAGAAACATGATAGACCTGGAAGAAACATGATAGAATTTCTGGGGCCTTCACTTTAGAGGAAACCATGGGATGGTCTACAGTGAAGGCTTGAGGAGCTTTTCCCTCCTCTGTGCCAGGTTGGTAGTTTCTACTTTCCACTGCCCACTTCCCACAGCTTCTCCCAAACACACATACATATTGTTTTTCACACCATCATCCATTTTGGTAAAGAAATGTGTCCACTTCTGGCCTGCATTAGTCAGTTCCTCACCAGGTGCAAACACTGTTAGATCTCCTGAAAAATGTATCTAATAAAAGAGCTGTAGCAGGAGGGAGTATCAGAGAAGAGAGTAGCCTTCCTTTTTCTATCTGGCTGCAAAACCATCTGGAAGCCCCTGCGGAGGTGGGCTGTGTGCCCAAGCCCTACCTTGGAGAGACGCTTGGTTCCCTTTTCCAGCAGGTTTCTTCTCCTGACAGATAATTCTGTTAGCTAATCAGGGACTCCTCAAATCCAAATCTGAGCTCCCTCTTCTATTCTCACCTCTCTGCCAGGGAAATTTTCTTGGCAGTTGAAACCAAAGCGATAGATTGGCAGTGGGACTCTACTTGGCTGGGGGTAAAATAAGCGATGATTGCACATAATTGCAGAAAACAATTTTGAATTTTATTAATGAGGTGGTCCAAACAACATCTTTTAGCCCATTGTCCCACTTAACAGCCAATTCACCGCAGTTCATTGTGCTGTAATTTACATCTATCTTCCCCCATTGATAACACCAGGCCCTTGTGTTCTGTAATTGACACAAGTTGGTCATTTTCAGGGGTGTTTCTCTCTCTAAGGACGTAAAATAAACAGACTTGCTGGCAAGCGGCATAGATTTAGCTTCATCCACAGAGCCAATTGGCTGCTGCTGCTTGACGCTCATTTTCCTTCCTCAGGAGAGGTGGCACAGCCGTGGGTACATGTACAGAAAGTCCTCAGGTTAAAGATGCTGAGGTGGAGGGCTGGGGAGGCAAGTGAATATCTATAGTGAGAAAATGAGACTTCTTTTCCTTTCTTTTGCTTGTTGCCACCCAGGACCCAACATCTCCAGGTTGAGCTGATTTTTAGTGTGCGCAGCCAGGTTTTGGGGGCAGTAGAGGTAAGATTCAGGGGAGGGTTTCCAGGAGGGGATATAGGCCACCACCTCCTTCAGCATCTCATCTCAAAATGCAACACGTGTGAGTCATGTGGTGGCAGGCGCCTGTAGTCCCAGCTACTCGGGAGGCTGAGGCAGGAGAATGGTGTGAACCCGGGAGGCGGAGCTTGCAGTGAGCTGAGATCGCACCACTGCACTCCAGCCTGGGTGACAGAGCGAGACTCTGTCTCAAAAAAAAAAAAAAAAAAAAATACACACACACAAAAACAGCAGGGCATGGTGTCACATACCTATAACCCCAGCACTCAGGAGGCTGAGGCACGAGAATCACTTGAACCCAGGAGGCAGAGGTTGCAGTGAGTGGAGATCGCACCACTGCACTCCAGCCTGGGCGACCAGAGCAAGACACTATAGGTCACAGTGAGCTCAGCTAGCCCAGCTCCTACCTTCTTTGTGTGTTTACAGCCAAAACTGTCACTGCTTTCATGTGTCTGTTGAAACACTGTGTGGTCATCGGCTCTGTGCTGGGCACTTAGGGAATATGAAGATGAAACCAACCGCTCATCCTTGGGTATTTATTAGATGCCATTGCTATTTAGTTCTTCACCAGACTGTACGTCCCTTGAGGTCAAGGGTCTTATCTTGTCTGTTCTTAGTATCCTCTATAGAACTGAGAACAGAGTAGACACTTAGAAAAACATGAACAGGCCGGGCGTGGTGGCTCACGCTTGTAATCCAGCACTTTTGGAGGCTGAGACGGGTGGATCATCTGAGGTCAGGAGTTCGACACCAGCCTGGCTAACATGGTGAAACCCCATTTCCACTAAAAATAAAAAAATTAGTTGGGCATGGCGGTGCGCACCTGTAATCCCAGCTACTCAGGAGGCTGAGGCAGGAGAGTCGCTTGCACCCCGGAGGCAGAGGTTGCAGTGAGCTGAGATCACGCCACTGCACTCCAACCTGGTTGACAGAGTGAGACTCCATCTAAAGAAAAAGAAGAAGAAGAAAACAAGAAAACATTAATGAATGGATGAGTCAAATGGAAGAGAAGAGACAGGTACAGAAACACGTGTAGAAGTGGAAAAGAAAAAACAAAAACATAATGGGAGCTCTGAAAGGTTGCAGGAAGAGCTGTGGGACACAGAGAGAGGTGTCTCTTTTGTCTGGGGTGAGCTGGGAAGCCTTCATGGAAAGGCTGGCCTGGAGCATGAGAGATTCTCATTGGTGGACAGTGGAGATTGAGCATCTCATGTCAGGGGTAAATTCCGAGAACGTGGTACACACATAAGAAATAATGCAAGGTGCCTATGGCTTTGACTTGAGCATTTGGTATGTGCAAGGAAGTGACTGGAGATCAAAGGGGAAATGCAGATTGGAGACAGGGCCTGGGGGTCTTGTGGCAGGTTGTGGGCCGGCATGGTTTCCCCAGGCACAGCCCGAGCCAGGGGACTCCGCTGCCGGTGGCATGGTGCAAGGCATTTGCTCACTGGAAACTCCACCCGTAAGCAGACACTGGTGTCTTGGGAAGGAAGGTGACTGTTAACCTGTGGTGATCAGCTGACAGTGTGAGTATCAGCCAGAATGACCAAACCCTCCAGCCTCAGCCCAGATCAAAATCCAGAGGCCAGGAAGGATGTCAGCCTAGCTCCGTGCCATGCAGCTGGTTGGAATAGAGGTGGAGATACAGGCTCCACCCTCTGGGACCATCAGCTCCCAGGGTGTTTGCAGCCCCACAGCCCGACTCTCCACCAGTCAGCCCACCCCCAAGGCCCTGCAGCTGCAGCTTCTGCCCTGCTTTCGTTCCAGGGATGCGCAGACTGACATCAGGCCACCCGCGGCCTCTGGCCCCAGCCTCTCTGCCTAGGTGGCACCGTGGCCTCCAACCGGCCAGGGCAGCTGCCGGGACCACCCCGCACAGATCCCCTCTGCAGTGAGGGAAGGACTGACAGGCTTGCGGCCGCTGGATTGCTCAGTATTTTTCACTTTAATATCCTAATCCTGAAGTTGTTCTGCCATGTGGTATTCTGGTGGTAAATATAATGTTTTGGCAGAGTTTTTGAACTGTCTGGAACTCAAGATCCTAAAATTTTTTTTTTTTTTTAAACTGTATTTGGATTATATTGTTGGGTTTTTTCCCCACGGAGGAAAAAACTTATTTTAAAATACAACATACATTGAGTGCAAAAATGTGTTTAATGCAAATACAAGAATTGAAGCTGGAGGGTAAGAGTGTTTCCAGAGGAGGCCATCACCACAGGAGAAGAAGCTGGACTCACAGCCAGGGAGTCTCGGAGCCTTTGGCAGGCCCTGTCCTTGTGTGGGGAGATCAGCGAGTTCCCAGTGCAGGGACCAAGGACATTCCCAAGCTTGTCCTCAGCCAGCTAGTCCTGCAGGGCTGTTCGGAGCATCCAGGTCTTCTGTCATTTTTTCTTCCCCAGACAAACCTCCCAGACATAGGAAGCCCTTTCAGAAGACACATTTGCGTCTCCACAGCTCCACCCATTATTCTTTACCACTGGTGATGTTCTGTTCTTCTTGGGACACCACAGCGTTATTTGTCTTTCCAGACCAAAAATATATCCCTCAGGAGTACGGCGGTTTTTAAGCTCACACCAAGGGAATGCTTGTATAGGCCTTGTGTTTTCTTGTGATATTTCCCAGCGATGGGCCTGAAAGGGAGAGGCTAGCCAACTGTTGCTAAACGCAATATTCTTCTGTGAATAAAAAGGCCCTGACTCCAGCCAAACCGGGATCTGGCTTGGCTGGGTGTGGGACAGGAGCAGTCACCGCAAGCTCCCCAGACGTGTGTCTGAGCCCCTGTGTGGCCTGAGGCTGTCCCAGTTAGTCGTGGCAGCAGAAAGTCTCTCCCTGCTCGAGATACAAAAGACTCACCATTCAAAGAGTTGGAGTCACCACCTGCCCACTGCAACTGTCTAGCCGTCTGCCCCTCGACAGGACCCAAAATGATCCAGCGCTGGAGGCCAGCTCTGAAAACCCAAGGCAAGGTCTCACTGTGTTGGCCAGGCTGGAGTGCAGTAGCCCAATCAGCTCACCTTAACCTTGAACTCCTAGACTCAAGCAATCCTCACACCTCAACCTCTCAAAGAGCTGGGATTGCAGGCATGCACCACTAAGCCTGATTCATTTTTTTTACTTTTTGTAGAGATGGGGTCTTGCTGTGTTGCCCAGGCTGGTCTTCAGTTCCTGACCTCAAGTCATCCTCCTGCCTCAGCCTCCCAGAGCTCTGGGATTAGAGATGTGAGCCACTGTGCCTGGTCTCATGATAACTTTTTATAAAGAAAAAAATTTAAATCCTCTGTTTCTTCTCTTCCTCATCTTCCCTTACTTTACCCACAAACAGGGAAAGAACTTCCTAGCAGGAGCCATTTAGTTCTGTCTTGGGAGCATTTGTTTCCTTCTCAGTTTCTTAGAAAATGCAGAGTCTGCTTGCTGGCACCGCACCGTATCAAATGCGTGTGATTTCCATTCGGCCTGCACCCCCGGCAGTGGGTTCTACCGGACTCCTCCTCATGGGGGACCTGGGAGGGGGCTGAAAGGCCTGGGGCTGGTGGGAAGTGGTACTCGCTCCAGCATGGCGGTTTGGAGTCTTAGCCATGGCCCAGGGACACTGCCCCTCCCCACCCCCAGACCCTTCCAGACAACACTGCCTGCTTGGGATGCTCCAGGCCGAAGTGGGCGGTGGGGCTGGCCTGCTTCCAGCGCTTGGTAAGTTTACGGTTGGAGTCTCCGTCTTAGAAGTAATTTCTCGTAATTCCACTTGGGAGAGAAGTGTCTTTATTGCTCATCCCCATTTTAAAGGTGGGTAGTTGGGGGCCTCAGGAGATTAGGAGTCTTGCTCATGATAAAATAAGAAGGGGTGGGGCTGGGATTTGAAATTCTGCGTTCCTGCAGGACACCCTGCCGCCCGTGCTACCTGTTCTCTCCCATGTGATGGGTGCAAACCCCTGAGAGGTCCCTTTTCAGCTCTTGATCCATTCTCAGCTGTTGTGTTTCCCTCTCCAGACCCCCCACATTGACACGTGGGATGTGATGCCTCCAGGGACTTAGGGGTGAAAAGCAAATGCAGGTTTTCTGTCTCTGCTTTGCCCCAAATCCTACGGGTGTACCAGGCTTGCCTCCCAACGGGCTTGCCTCTCTCTTTTGATACCATCAAGAGCAGCATCTCAGTCAGCTAACTTCCATTTTCCTGCCAGCGTGAGTTCAGCGAGTTTCCCCTTGGTTTTAGAGCCAAAGCCTGTGCACTTGGTGTAACTTTGCGTGCTGTCGCCCTGAGAGGCGTCACCGTCGGGCCCCGACTCAGCTGTGTGCTTGAACCGCCCCACTGTAGCCATGGCTGTTCTTCATCGGTCACTCAAGGAGCACTTCATACCCATGAATGGAGTGAAATTATTTTACAGCATGGCATTTTTCATGACTATAATTACAAAAGGATTCTCATCATCATTGATAGGGTTCTCCCTGGAGCTAACACTGAGTGAGAAGTTGACCCAGTTAGATTAAAGCTCAACTTAATAAACAGCATTAACACATTTTTAGGTCTATTGACCAATATCCTCTAAATCAGTGTGGTTTTCCAACGGGGGAAACAAATAAAACCCTAAGGTAGCCAGAGCGCTGTTTTTTCCAATTAACCTTGTTCGTTTGATTTCCTTTTGGTTCAAAACAATTTAGGTCAATCTTAGATTTTTAAGAATGAACCTCTGGAGGGAAAGGAAATTAACTAGGCCCTAAAGGGGCTTGGTTACCACAATTAACCCCAAAAGACAGACTCTCAGGCTGGTGGGGGGCCTGGAGAGAGGCCACATGACCACTTCAGGCCATCTGCTCACATGGAGACCCTGGTGGGAGTGTCCTCTTTTCTTTCTTGCTGGCTGGTTAAATACACTCTGCAGGCTACCACGCTGACGGAAGGTCTGCCCATTTCTCATGCTCTTTCTGTCTTGTAGCCAAAGCTGTGTTCCCTCTCTTCCTGAGAAGAGGGATCAGCAAACCCTTGACTCCCAGAGATCACTGGTGGGGTTCAGGGATGGCAGTGCCTGTTCCGGGCAGACCTAAAGCAGAGGTAATGGAAGAGAGATGCGAGGACAGAGAAGAAAAGAAGGGCATGGGGCGGGAAGGTAGGGCCAGACGCCTGTCTGTGTTAGGAGCAGGACCTTCCTTCACTGGACCTTGGGCAGTCAATCACCCTCAGAGACCTCGCAGCCTTTCATCATCATTAGAACGCGTTTTACGTGGTGTGGATGCACACGTGACCATGTGCTGTGCCTTTGATCTGCCCGTTCCTTACTCCTTATTTAGATGATGAAAGATGTGGTGCCCCAACTTTGAGTTCCACCTGACACAGAATTTCCTGATTGAGGATGGAGCCTGGGGCTACCCTGAGGTAATTACAGGATAGTCATTATACCTGGAATGTACATTTTTCTAAAGTTTCCACACAGTGAGACACCCACAGTTCTGGCCATGCCGCTTCCCATGACATTATTTTTTCTTCAAAAGGGACCAGTAGCTGAGATTTTGTTAGCAGGGAAATCTGTTACACAGGAAGGAGAGATGTGTAGGTGGGACCAAAACATCGAAGTTTATAATTTAGTGAAAACCTGAAAAATGGGAAGACCATTTGAAACAGATATTTCAGTGGCTGGAAGTCCCAGGTACCCTTGCATTTAGCACTGCTCATTGCATACCTCAGGGACCAGAAACTGGAGACCAGCCCGGGCAACGTCACAAGACCTCATCTCTACAAAAAGTACAAAAAATGAGTCAGGCGTAGGGGTGTGTGCCTGTAATCCCAGCTCCTTGGGAGGTTGAGGTGGGAGGATTGCTTGAGCCCAGGAGTTCAAGGTGACAGTTCAAGTAAGCTGATTGGGCCACTGCACTTGAGCCTGGGCAGCACAGTGAGATCCTGCCTCTAAAAAAAGTTTTTTAATATCATCATAAACTCTGTCAGAAATACAAAGGAGCATAAAGAATATAACAAACACCCCGTATCCACAATCTGTCCTAACAAAGAAAACATTACCATCCCATTTGAAGGCTTTTTGCCAGACAGAGGGCAAGTCCCTGAGCAGGCATCCAGTGCAGGTGTGCTGAAGAGCCTAGCCTCAAGCTTAAAATGGGATGATACAGGACACAAACACGTGAGGCAGTCGGATCACCTGAGGTCAGGAGTTCGGGACCAGCCTGGGCAATATGGTGAAACCCGTCTCTACTAAAAATACAAAACATTAGCTGGGCGTGGTGGTGCACACCTGTCATCCCAGCTACTTGGGAGGCTGAGGCAGGAGAATTGCTTTCTCCTGGGAGGTGGAGGTTGCAGTGAGCCGAGATTGTGCTGTTGCACTCTAGCCTGGGCTACAAGAGCAAAACTCCATCTCAAAAATAAATAAACAAACAATGAAATAGAAGACAGAATATGGTAGGCGGTAAAAGGGAAATGCTGAGCAACAGAATGAGAGTGGTTGGAGTTAAGAAGAGGGAGGCATCGTGGGAGATTGGCTGAATGAGGGCAAACTTGTTGAAGGAGGTGGCATGTCAGTTGGGCCATGGAGAACGGGTAGGATTATCTACTTTGTTCTGCATATATCTCCTTAACGCTTCCCTTAAGCTTCTCTTCCAAAGTTTCTCTGGGAAGTTTCTCTTTCCCTTCCCAGACGAAAGCTCTTCCCCTGTTGTTTGTCCTCTCCTGCTTGACTCAGGCTATGATGGAAGATGTCCTCAGGTTGGGTTTCTGCTGGGTGCCAGATGGCAGCCACCGTGGGAGAAAGGGTGGCCGAGTACTCTAAGGGCCTGGCTCCTTGGTGACCAGCCAGGTGCCGTCCAGCCAGCGGCCCCAACATGACACGGTCCAGGTAACCTCCGTTCTCCGATCTATTGGGAGGGTGTTTTCCAGGACTGGCGTGAAGTAGGTTTAGTTCCCGAGAAGAACAGAGCTGCCTGATGTGTGAACAGGCCTCTCTGAGACCAGGGAGGCCGCAGCTCTGAGACATGGAGCAGGTGCTGCTCCTCAGGGCCTGTGGAGAGAGAACTGTAGCCTCTTCCATTTCTGAAAGCCAGTGGAGGCTTCTCTTCTGGAGGATTCATTTCATTGAAGTTCACACATCCATTCTTTCAACATAGATGCATTCCGTGTCAGCTCTGCGCCAGGCCTGGTGCTGGGCTTAGGGCATGGAAAATGGAATCGAAGCTGGTCTCTGTTCCTGAGAGGCTTACAGCCCCTTTTAGGGTGTGTGTTGGATCTGGAAAGCTGGGATAGAAGAAATTGGGTGACTGTGTATTGCCTCTGTGCTTTTGTGTTTCTTTAGAGGCTTCCATGATCAGAATACTTTTGGACTAATAATGTGAGTTCCTTAGATAATTTGAAAATGTGCCCCTATATTCTCTACTGTTTAGAGTGCTATAATGTTGGCATGACCTCATCTTCCTTTCAAGATTACATATTAAAAGAAAATTTGACTTTATATTAAACGAAGTCAAAGCTGGGTACAGTGGTGAGCACCTGTGGTCCCAGCTGCTAAGGAGGCTCAGGCAGAAGGATCACTGGAGTCCAGGAGTTCGAGTCCAGCCTGGGCAACATAATGAGACCTTGTCTCTAAAAAAAATTAATTCATTAAAAAATAAATAAGTAGTAGGAATCAGACCCCAGCATCATAGTTGTACATATTACCTGTTATTTCCTTAAGAGATATCCCTTCTCCTTGAGTTCCATTTTTATGGGAATTACTTGCTTTAAAAAAAAATGCACAAAAACTTCAAAGATAAAGCATTGATATGACAATAAACTTCCATTTCTTTAAATAAGCTCCTTGCAACAGCAGATGTATCTGTAACAAAAAGAAGGGCAGGAGAAGGAGCTTGCATTTATGTTTATGAACAGGGTAAACTCAGAGACTGGCAACCTTTACCCCGCCCTCCCCCACTCCACCCTCAAGAAGTCCCGAAGAACAAAAGGTAATTCAGATGGCAGAATATTACTTCTGTTGCCGTAGCACCAAACTATTAAAAATAAAACTGTCCCTCGAGGCAAAACATTTCATTTATTTTCCTTTGAATGAGTAACTTGTTTATTAAGATGAACTAAGTGGCTAAATCTAGACGGTACGCAGGCAAGAAAAATTGATTTATTGTAGCCTTTCGGAAAGTATGCTTTCTGTTCCCTGGAATTATCTCCGGGTTTTAAATGAAGAAGAGCTCGTTTAGTCGGACAGGGAGCTGCTCTCACTGGCAATAGGCATCACCCGGCTCTGCAATGTGGCATGTCATATTTAACCTTGGTTCTTTCGCAAATTGGTTCTTTTTGGGCTAAATCAGTGTGTTGAAAGAGTGAGCTAGGTTTAGTGATCTTCAAAGGAGGGCTACATTCCTGCCTGGAATGCATCTGCGGTTTTTTTAAAGTGTTTCATATATAAATCGTTTCACTTTTGCCTTATTTCATGTTTGAGATGACTGTGCATCTGTTAAAGAGGCCACGCGGAGCGCTGGGAGCGAGCTGCAGTCCCTGGAGCTTCTGAGAGAGTGCCCTTTGTTGCTTCCTGCTTCCTGACCCAGCCTCAGAGGCCTCCCCAACACAGGGAAGGGTACTTGTCCCAGCAGGGTGGGTCCCCGTTACTGTCTGCTCATCTGGGGACAGAAATGTGATGTCCAGCTCCCCTCTGACTGAGGTCTCATTTGCCCTAAACGGATGCAACTTCAAAGGAGAAAAGGGTGTAAATGGTTAAAACAACAACGACAAGAACAACAAAGACCTCTACCCAACTTAGCAGTGAAACAGGAAATGCTGTATTGAGGAGAGAAGCTTTCAGTTGGAAAAAAATGTCTCTTTAGAATTTGGACAACAAATGACTCTTACTCTCTTTTCTGGTGGTGATTGTTTTATTTATTAATTTTTTTTTTTTTTTTTTTTGAGACAGAGTCTCGCTCTGTTGCCTAGGCTGGAGTGCAATGGCATGATCTCGGCTCGCAACCTCTGCTGCTGGGGTTCAAGCGATTCTCCTGCCTCAGCCTCCCTAGTAGCTGGGATTACAGGTGCCCGTCACCACACCCAGCTATTTTTTTTTTGTATTTTTAATAGAGACGGGGATTTTTACCACATTGGCCAGGCTGGTCTTGAACTCCTGACCTCAGGTGATCTGCTCGCCTCAGCCTCCCAAAGTGCTAGGATTATAGGCATGAGCCACTGCGCCTGGCCGATTGTTTTATTTTAATATCACAACACACATTATTCCTGATGTGTAATCTCACGATACCCGCCTTGCTCGCCAGGAGTCCTGAGTGCTTGTCTGGTAAAGATGATTAGCTCCATCTTTCAGATGAGGAAACCGAAGCTCAGAGCACGGGTCCGCAGAACGGTCGTATCTGCCAGCAGTTGCACATCCACATGCGCCATCCCATTTGATCATCACCAACCTGCTAGTTACGTTTTCCTGTCACCCGAATTTTACCAGTGTGGAACAGAAGCACAGGGAGAATAAATGAGCTGCCTGAGATTAATCAACTGCTGGTGGAGCTCAGTCCAGGATGCTTTCCAAAGCCCCCATGCGGTAACTCAGGATTTTCCATTTTTCTTTGTCCTTTTTGCCTGGTGGCTCTGAAAAGAGCCCACCTGCAGTTCAGCCTGTCTGGATCCTGTGCAGCGGGCAGAGGCCAGAGGCCATGGTGGGGGCCCCAGAACTCAGGCTGGGAATCCCAGGGACTACTCCAGCTTTCATGTCACCAGGGCAGTGACATGGGGGTGTGGGGCAGACTGTGCCTGTGGCTTCTCAGTGGGGTGCCTTAGGGTCCCCTCAGCAGATGGGATTCCATCTCCTGGTCTGGTTAGCATGAGATGAACAGGATAGTAGCAGCAGTTGTCACCCTGAGGGAGGGGAGGGGAAGGCTCTTGTGAAAAACAGAAGGGAACTCTATGGCTGCCTTTCTTCTCCTGTTTACCTGTCCACCCACCTGAGAGAGAAAAGAAGAGCAGAGGAGGGCAAGTGAGAAAAAGCAGGAGGGTATTGGGTGTGGGGCTGAAGGTTTTCACTCAATCCGCAGGGAGATCTGAATATCATGATACTCTCTATGGAAGAACAAGAACTGGTGTTCTCCTCTGCCCGTTTCTAGCCCAGGGCGACCCCAGGCGCTCTGCAGTGTGCTGCGTGGAATCGCCTCAGAGGGGCTGCCTTGGAACAAACAGTTTCAATGTCTGTTTCACATGTGTGCTCTAGCTCAGAACTTTAGTAAACAAATATACATGGTACCTTGCCGTAGGGGGGCTTTGTGTTTCTAAACCTATGAATTAATAAACAGGATGAGCCTTTGAAAAAAAGGGAGCTTGGGGCAGAATGAACCACTAAAAAGTTATTGGCTCTTAACTCCTGCCTTTTGTAGAAGCTTGACAAGCAGCTGACTCAGCCAGACCTGAAACCCTTTCCCCAGTTCTTGTTGGCATTTCTGACTTTGCCATTTTAGTTGGCACTGGCCCTTCCAAGACTATGTGTGCCAGGAGGGAGCATCTGCCCCCATCTACTCTCTGGGAAGGTGTCCACTCCTAAGAGTCAAGAGTATCTTGTTCTGACCGTGGGTTACTTCTCTGTGTCCGTCTGAGAGGTGAAAGCGTTGTTATCACACAGGAGGTAGCAAATACCTACTTCTATTAGAAACCAGAGCAGACTGGGCACAGTGGTTGCGCCTATAATCCCAGCACTTTGGGAGGCTGAGGCAGGCAGATCACTTGAGCCCACGGGTTTCAGACTAGCCTGGGCAACATGGAGAAACTCCATCTCAACAAAAAAATACAAAAAATTAGCCAGGTGTGGTGGCACCTGCATGTAGTTCCAGCTACTCAGGAGGCTGGGGTGAGAGGATCACCTGAGCCTAGGAGGTCGACGCTGCAGTGAGCTGTGACTGCACCGCTGCACTCTAGTCTGGGCAACAGAGTGAGATCCTGTCACCTCCACCCCAAAAAAAGAAAACAAAGAAAGAAACCAGAACACCAGGTGTGTCTTTGTGTTTTCACCCTGATCACTGCCTCTCCTGCCAGCTCCCTGCCTGCCGGGGAAGAGCTGACTGTGGCAGGGGACAGAGCGCTGACTCCCACCCAGGCCGTTGGGACTACCCTATCTAGGCCTCAAAAGACTATGGGAGTTCCTAGCAAATTCCACCTTATTTGACTTCTCTGAACAGCCCAAACTCTGATGGGCTCCTTCCCTTGCCTTCATAGGAGACCTGATGCAGGGGGCAGAGGTGAGAGCCCGGGGGACAGCTGGCCTTCAGGAGGGGCCCCTGCTGGGTGTTTCCAGGAGAACTTTGGCCTCTCTCAGCACCATGTTCCAGGTGGCATTGAAGACCAGTGGGTGATTTGCGGGGTGTGGGAACAGAAACGCAGAGGAATAAGCTAGTGTTTTCTTCCTTGAGACTTGTTGTTTTCCCTTTGACAGTTTAGATGAATAGTAACAATAACCACCGATAGGAATGTCATCCTGACCAGGGTCCGAAGTCTTCCATGGATGTTCCCATCTAATTCTCACAGTAGCCCTGTGGGCTTTTACGGTAAGAATGATTACTGACTCCACTTTTCACCAGTGTGGGAACTGAGACTTGGAGAGGTTCGTTGACCAGACGATGGAGTCCAAGGTCCAGGGTCCATGATCCAGGGCCCAGATCTTCACACCCCCTGCTCCCTCCCCTTCCATTTCTCCTCTTGCTTTGGGTTTGGGAGGTCTCCGCAGGAGGATGAGCTTTCCGTACTGCCCCGCGGGGCACAATGGCGAACGCCCCTCGCTAGTCAGGCACCCCGAAGGAATAAGGCATGTGACTGTATGTACAATATCCCAATAAAGCGTGTGGGTGGTGGGGATGGGTGGGCGAGGTTGAGATCCGTTCTTTAAGGCATGAAATACTGTCTCTTTCAAAAAGAGGTTGTGCTGTTTTACAGCTGGTTTTCTTTAACTACCAGAAACACCAGCATTGTTTCAGAAAGCCACAGAATTTCCAAACACAACGAGAGTTCCAAGAGGATGGGGTGTGGGTTTTGGGGGCTGGGGTGGGTGTGGACAGGCTTTTTGGGGAGGGAAGATCACAGCCTGAGTGGTTTTGTCCCCCATGGGTAATGAATTTCACACGGCTCCACTGTCCTCGGTTTTATCTGAAGGATGCTCGAGTTGAAGCCTGGGAAAGAAGGGGGTCGGGAAGGAGCAGGCCCCAGGGATTACAGTGACCATAAAAACCAAACAGCGACCCAGGACAGCCCCATTTGGTGTGGGCTCTAATGACTGCCTTCCCTCAGCTGGTGTCAGAGGAGGCACATGGTGTCAGTTAAGTTCCAAAGTGACATTTGTATCAAGAAGTTTGTAAATGGGAAATTATTTTCCCCCCTCTCCAATCTTAAGAAAACGTGCAGCCTATATCCAAATATTTCTGAAATAGCATCAACAGTAACAGCAAACAGGGGAGCTAATGTCACCAACAGAACTTGTAAGGTCAACCCACAGAAAGAAGGGAATAAATGAGCAAAGCTTCGGAACGAGTTTCTCACATGCTGAAAACACTCAGCAGTATTTCTAACAAGCGTGGTGGCCCTTCAGTCAGAAGTGGCCTTTCTCTGAAGTTTGAAGTAAAAAAAAAAAAAATTCTGCTCTGCTTCTATTCTTCCTGCTTTTTCTTTTTTTTTGAGATGGAGTTTTACTCTTGTCACCCAGGCTAGAGTGCAATGGCATCATCTCAGCTCACTGTAACCTTCGCTTCCTCCATTCAAACCACTCTCCTGCCTCAGCCTCCCACCTAGCTGGAATTACAGGCACCCACCACCACGTCTGGCAGATGTTTGCATTTTTAGTGGAGATAGTGTTTCACCACGTTGGCCAGGCCTGTCTTGAACTCCTGACCTCATTTGATCGGCTTGCCTCAGCCTCCCACAGTGCTGGGATTGCAGGTGTGGGCCACCGCGCCTGGCCTAGTCTTCTTACTTTTTATACTTTGTGTTTGCATTCAACTTGACAAACTCAGGCAGCCTTACCAGATAGCTTGGTATTTGTGAGATTCAGTTCTGAGTTTTGAAGTAAAATTTTAAATATGATTCTTTTTATCCTTTGAAGTATAGAGAAGTCAATAGCCTTGGCTTCTAGGTCTGACTGACTGTTCTATGGATAATGGATATGGAGAATGTGAATTGGAATTTATGTCCGTGGAATCAAGCATGTTCCAATGCATGACATGCATGACAGAAAGTGGCACTTGGCAGAGACAGAGAGGGAAACAGTCCTTCTCCCGAGCTGTGAAGAGTGCAACTCTAGAGTACATTCTCAGTTCTTTTATCTGTGGAGGAAAAGGCATGTTGTCATGGTTAAGTAATATCACATGTCAACTTAGTGACAGGAGAAAGACCCTCTTAACAAATGGTCTGGGCCAGGCCCGGTGACTCATGCCTGTAATCCCAGAACTTTGGGAGGCTGAGGCAGGCAGATCACCTGAGGTCAGGGGTTTGAGACCAGCCTGGCCAATATGGCAAAATGGCAACATGGCAATACAAAAAATTTTTGTATTTTTATACTAAAAATACAAAAATTAGCCAGGTGTGGTGGTGGGCACCTGTAATCTCAGCTACTGGGGAGGCTGAGGAAGGAGAATTGCTTAAACCTGGGAGGTGGAGGTTGCCGTGTGTCGGGATCACACCACTGCACTCCAGCCTGGGTGACAGAGTGAGACTCCACCTCAAAAAAAAAAAAAAAAAAAAAAGAAAACAACAAACAAAAAAACCACTAACGTATATTCTAGAGGCTTACACAATTAATTGTAGAAAATGAAACTCTGAAAGAACTAGAAGAAAATATAGGTGAATCTTTATCTAATCTCAAAATAGAGAAGCCTTATTAAAATATGATGGAAGGGAAGAAAAATCAATAAATGAACCTGAGGTTGAATTACAGATTACTTGTACAAGAATATTCATAGCAGCACAACAGCAAAACCTTGAAACAACCCAAATGTTGCATATTGAGAGTGGATAAACTATAGAGTTTTTCACAGAAAATTTTCAAAAATTTTAAAAACAATACCCCCAAATTGACAGACTGTAATGACATATAATCCTATGTCTAAACTTTACAATATAATATTAAGTGCAAAAAACATTACTTAATACACAATAGCCTTTCTTAACCCAATGTTTTGATATGAAAAACTTCAAACATTCAGTAAAGCTGAAAGAATTTTCTAGTGAGTACCTGTACGCCCATCATCTTGCTTCTCCCTTTCACACTTTGCTATGTATCCTTTCTCACATATTCATTCTTTATTCCCTCTAATTCAGCAGTCCTCAGCTTGGGGTGATTTTGCCCCCCAGGAATATCTGCCAATGTTTGGAGACAGTTTTAGTTGTTACAGCTGGGATGGGGTACTACTGACATCTGGTGTGGGTAGAGGCCAGGGACGCTGGTCACAGCCTGCATTCCACATGGCAAGTCCCCACCACAAAGAATCAGCTAGCCCCAAATTGCAGTAGTGCTGAAGCTGAGAACCGTTGCTGGAATCTGTCTTATTTTCTGATACATTTCAGAGAAACTTGGATACGCTGGTATACTTCCTCCTGAATATTTAAGCATGTATATCATGAACTAGATTTCCGTATTTATTTACAGTGTTTGTCTTTCGATGTGAAATTTACATGCCATGAAATGCAGGAGTCTTAAGGGTACATTCACTGAGTTTTGGCCAGTGCATTCGCCTGTGTAGCCCAAACCCATGTCAGGACAGAGGACCTTTTACCATTGGCTTAGAAAATCCCCCTTAACTCCTCTCCAGTCAAGCCTTTCAGCCTCCTTTCCCCAGGAGGCAACTACTATTCTAATTTTTTTTCCACCATAGAAAAAAATTAGAACAGTGGTTCTCATAGTTTTGTTTTAGAATTGCATATAAATGGAATAACAACAGATGTACCCTTTGTTTGAGACTTCTTTCACTCCATAGCACAGCTGTTCTTAAAGTGTGTTCTGCAGACCTCTTGGGTTCTCCAACACTCCTTCAAGGGGTCCTATATGTCACAGCTCTTTTCATTATAATTCTGAGACATTTTTCTCCTCTACACCGTGCTGACATTTACGTAGATGGTGCAGAGGTAATGGTGGGTAAATTGAGGCAGTAGCACCAAACTGTACCTTTGTCATTGTGTTCTTCATCACTACCAACTTACAGAAAAAGGAGCCAGCATCACTTAAAAATGCCCTGGGTGAAGCAGAACAGATGTGAATCTTTTAAAATCTCAGCCCCTGAATACATATGCTTTTAATATTCTGTATGATGGCCAGGTGCGGTGGCTTACGCCTGTAATGCCAGCAGCACTTTGGGAGGCTGAGGTGGGCGGATCACCTGAGGTCGGGAGTTCGAGACCAGCCTGACCAATATGGACAAACCCTGTCTCTACTAAAAATACAAAAATGAGCCGGGCATGGTGGCACATGCCTGTAATCCCAGCTACTGGGGAGGCTGAGGCAGGAGAATCACTTGAACCTGGGAGGTGGAGGTTGCAGTGAGCCGAGATCGCGCCCCTGCACTCCAGCCTGGACGACAAGAACAAAACTCTGTCTCAAAAAAAAAAAAAAAAAAAAAAAAAATTCTGTATGATGTAATGGAAAGTACTCATAAAGCACTTCCACTCCACCACAGTAGCACGATTGTCTTCAGGAAGGGCATATACGCTGTTGTTGAGGTTGCCAGCCCAGCTAGCTGCTTTTTTTGTGGAACACCATTTTTACCTGGAAGAGCAACTTACCAGCTACTGTTATTCAGGTTTGCGTGTGTGGCAGTGAACCTGTCACTTCAAGGGAAGTAACTGACAGCATTTGTTGCCATTGATAAAACTTGAACTTGCAAGTAAGAATTAGAATTTTTGAAAACTTGTATTTATCACCATGAACTTCATAGCTTCCCAGTAACCATTTTTCTGACAAGATTGGTGGCGATATTGACATATGATTTAAAAACATATAATGACATGCATCAACATTTGCAAGATATGCGTAACGCACTGAATACTTATTTTCTAAATGACCTGTTCAGGATATTATACAATTACATACAGGTAAAAGTTCCATTCCAACTGTGACGTAGACCAGTGGATTTCCACATAGTGGAGTAGAAAAAGTGTACTGATATAGTTTCAGATTCCACATTGCATCTAACCTTTAAGAAACTACCACTTTTAAAGTTTTGGTTTGTATCAAAGATGAATAGCCATAATTATCTGAAAAGGCTATTAAAATAGTTCTTCAAATTCCTACTGGATATCTGTGTGAGGCTGAGTTTTCTCTATGTACTCCAACCATGAAAACTTCCGGATGAGTTTCCAAGGTAGTTTACACCATTTTACACTTCTACCACAATGTTTGAGGGTATAATAGCCATTTTACAAAGTTACAACAGCAAAACACAATTTCAGAATTCATATAGATGAGATACTACTTGTAAAAAGAAGAGCCAGGGAGGATTTGAGGTGGCAGTAACCTTGGGTGGGAGAGTGCTACATAGCCAGAGGTATACATGGTAAAGGGCCAGTTAAAACGCTGTTGTTTAAATCAAGGAGAGGGGTCCTGGGGGAGCTCTTTGCCGTAGGAAACTATTTCCTGTAGTATCAGTGTCTCTGGCTAACAACATGGCCACAGACACTGATTTTCCTGTATCAGTGATACAGAGGCTGTGTTTTCCTGTCCATTCTCTGTGTATCTAAGTCTACTGAGGCTCCAGATTCCTGCAAAGAGCAGTCTATGGCCCTCTGCAGGAGGACTAATGGAGAAAACATGCATAGGATGCTTACACTGGCTGTGTCAGAGAAGAGGAATGGGCCTATTGCTCCTGCCATCCAGTGATTCCTACTGGGAGTCAATGACTCCTTGTCTGTGGGGCTACCCTCACCCATCCATGTTTCTGGCCTTCCTCGCTGGGGGTTCTTCCCCTAGCTTCCAAGTCCTGTGCAGGTGGCTGGAGGCCAGAGAGGACTCATTTGGCTATGATCAGAGGCATTCCCCCTTTCTCGGTCCATGGGGATGGAAGGGCTTAAGCCCGAGTTTATTTACCCTTAGCAAAACACAACTAGCTTTTATTATTATTATTTTAGGACTTGGGATAAAAAGGCCCATAAAAACAAGAGCATAAAACAGCTTTTACTGAGCAAACATCATGCTGATTTATTTGTGAGTGAAATCTGAACCATATGGTCTGGCTTCCCTTAAAATGCACACGGGGTTCAGGATTAAGGGAACAAACTCTTGGCAAATTTGTTTTGCATTTCACGGAGCACATCATGTAAAAAACAAAATAGAACAATTGTTGAGTGCTGACTGTGTGCAGGAAATTGTGCTTCGTGGTTGATGCCCATGATCTCACTTCATCCTCACAACGATCCATGCAGTCAGCAGCGTTCCCCACAAGGGGCAGCAGCAGCGCTGAGCTCACGGCCCTCATGACCAGAAGGAAGTTGGGCAAAGTGGGGAAGATCAGGAATCCAGCGGGGAAGTTGTCCACCAGTGACAGCACTTCCACCTAAAGTCCCCTGATCGTGAAAGAGACGAAACTGCAAACGAGGACGTGAACTTGGGGCCTGTGGATCGGCTGGCCTTCTCGGGTGGCAGAGCGTCAGCTGTGCATTGTCTTGTTCTCTTGTCCCAGTGGAGACCGAATGCTAAGTCTTTCTGACCATCAAGGCATGAGGTTTCTCTCTTTGCCGCATTTGTATTTGGACATCTCAGCTCTCAGTCTGTCTGCTTGTGGAGGGTGCATCTTTCTCTTTTTTTTTTTTTTTTGTAGACACAGTTTCGCTCTTAGTTGCCCAGGCTGGAGTGCAATGGTGCGATCTTGGCTCCCTGCAACCTCCTCCTCCCAGGTTCTAAGCGAATCTCCTGCCTCAGCCTCCTGAGTAGCTGGGATTACAGGCATGCACCACCACGCCCGGCTAATTTAGTATTTTTAGTAGAGACGGAGTTTCTCCATGTTGTCAGATTGGTCTTGAACTCCCGACCTCAGGTGATCCACCCGCCTTGGCCTCCCAAAGTGCTGGGATTATAGGCATGAGCCACCGTGCCTGGCCAGGTGCAGCTCTTTGAGTTTGGGAACGAAAAGAGTATGATGGCAGAATCACGTGCTACCAGTCATGATCAGGACGATGTTCATTCTGGTTCCTGGGCTTCAGCTTCTAATTTGCTGTAAGAAAGCTCAGTGGGCTTGCCCTTTGCCTAAGTAAAGTCAGTTTATTTCCACTTTTCTTCAGGCACCCTCCAGTGCCATGGCACTGCTTTGTTAGGTGGCATCTTTCAGATTCTTGAAAGACAGGCAGCTTGTTTCAAGTGACCCACAGGGAATGGTGGGCCATTCACTCAGTCCACCCCTAGCATGGGCCAGTTGTATGTCGTTGTTTGGCATTTTTGAGGAACAGCTGCCTTTTCAGTACCAGGTGACATTATTGCCCAGATCCAGTTACGGAGAGGCATGTGTGTCTGTCTGGTTGAGCTGAACCAGGGGCAGATCAGAAAGGAAGGATGACTATCCCTTTGGTGGATTAAGCCAGGGTTTGCTTACCTGGAAGGCCCAGAAAGAAATTCCCCTTCCTTCCACAACCAGAGGATTTCAAGTCTAAAATGTTGCTAAAATTTTCAGCAAAACAAAACTTCCCATGTGAGGTCGCACACGTTGATGGGGTCAGCCAGTGTGACATGGAAACCCATCGGCACCTCTGCATCCGGGCCTGCGGCTGCGGCCTCCATCCTCTTCGCCATCATTGGCCTCTCTTGTTTCTTCCCACCCCGTCACACAGCGCTTGACCGTGGTTGTCTGCCATGTGAATTCCTCACGGGCAGAGATACTGCCCCCTGAGCTCGCTCGCCGCTTTGCTCCTGAGTGTGGAATTTAAAACTTGTAATGACAGGAGAAGGGAAGAACACAGTTACAGTTTTAGACTCACTGTTTCCTGAGCCACTAAATGTATCAGACTGTTAAATTGGGTTATTTTCCAAAAACCTTTTGGTTGTCATTTAGAAAAACACTCTGAGACTGGGCGCAGTGGCTCATGCCTGTGATTCCAGCACTTTGGGAGGCTGAGGTGGGTGGATCACCTGATGTCAGGAGTTTAAGACCAGCCTGGCCAACATGGTGAAACCCCATTTCTACTAAAAATACAAAAAATTAGCAAGGTGAGGTGGCAGGTGCCTGTAATCCCAGCTACTTAGGAGGCTGAGGCAGGAGAATTGCTCGAACCCGGGAGGCGGAGGTTGCAGTGAGCCCAGGTTGCACCACTGGGCGACAAGAGCGAAACTCTGCCTCAGAACAAAACACAACACCCTGTGGCTGTATTTATTCGTGGAAACAATGATATAACATTCTTAGACCTGCCTTCAGAGGCCACCTGTATCAACAGGGTCCCACGCATGCCACTTATAACGTGGATTCTGTAGCACACTGGGACACCAGGAAGCCTTCTCCGTCACTTGCTCTCCCTATTGCTCTAGCACCTCCTGAGCGAGCCCGCTTTCAGGAGCTTTGATCGTTCCCTGTGCTTGTGCATTTCCATCACTAGCACCACCTTTGTATCCCGGTGCTTGCATGCAAGGGGCATCTCCAGGTGTCTTCCCATGTGTCCTTAGTTGCCCAGGCGGGCAGATCACCTGAGGTTGGGAGTTTGAGGCCAGCCTGACCAACATGGAGAAACCCCATCTCTACTAAAAATACAAAGTTAGCTGGGCATGGAGGCGCATGCCTGTAATCCCAGCTACTCGGGAGGCTGAGGCAGGAGAATCGCTTGAACCTGGTAGGTGGAAGTTGCAGTGAGCCGAGATCGCACCACTGCACTCCAGCCTGGGCAACAAGAGCAAAAACTTCATCTAAAAAAAAAAAAAAGTTTCCCCAGTTGTAAGTAGGACTAGAGGAAAGAGTGATAATAATGTTGATAATGATAAAATACAATTACTGAGTGCTTACCATGTACAGGAGATATACTTAGTAATTTACATGCGTTATCTCACTTAATCTTCACAGTAATCCCAGGAGATACTGTTACCCTCATTTTGCAGCTGAAAAGTAGCGAGGTTGCTTCCCCCTGGAGGCGACACACCCAGTAGTGATGGAGTAGAGGCGGAAACCTCGGAAACCTCGCTTTGCCTGACTCGAGTTCATTCTCCAATCGCCGCATGGTGCTGTGTCCTAATAGTAGCCTGATGGTTTTAACAGGAGAAAATAAGGTTACCTTCCAGCTAGAGGGATTTATTATTATTATAATTATTGTATTTATTTATTTATTTTGAGACAGGGCCTAGTTGTTTCCCAGGCTGGAGTGCAATGATGCAATCTTGGCTCACTGCAGCCTCCGCCTCCCGGGTTCAAGTCATTCACACGTCTCAGCCTCCCTAGTAGGTCGGACTACAGGCACGTGCCACGGTATCTGGCTAATTTTTTTTTAATTTTGTTTTAGTAGAGAGGGGGTTTTACTATGTTGTCCAGGCTGGTCTAGAGCTCCTGACCTCATGTAATCCACTCACCTCGGTTTCCCAAAGTGCTGGGATTACAAGCGTGAGCCACCGCGCCCTGCCGGATTTATCTTGCCCATGTCTCTCTGACAGGATGTATTGTCAAACTCCCAGACCGTATTTTTAGGGGAGCTGCAAATTTTGCTTCCAAATGATCTTGTCAGAGCAGGATATTCTCTGCCTAGAGTGATGAGGGTACAGTTTCTAAAAGAGGTACATTGTAGTTCAGACTCCCGCAGGTAAGGAGCCGTGACTTCCTAACTTTCAACTTTGAGACATTCGTGGGTAAAAGCAGAGCTATACACTACAGCAAAATCCCGGCTGCCCATCAGCAGCTGATGGTACCCAGTACCTTTTGTCTTGGCCGCCCTGTTGTTCCTTAATTTGATGTATACTTACGGTGTTTAATCTGTCCTTAATCTGATGTATACGTACTGTGTTTAATCTGTCCTTAATCTGATGTATATGTACTGTGTTTAATCTGTCCTTAATCCGATGTGTATGTGCTGTGTTTAATCTGTCCTTAATCTGATGTGTACGTACTGTGTTTAATCTGTCCTTAATCTGATGCGTACATACTGTGTTTAATCGGTCTTTAATCTGATGTATACTTACTGTGTTTGCGTTTATTTTCCCAACATTTTTAGCCTCATCCTATTCCCATAAGTGACAGGCACTGTAACTATTGAAGGTACTGGTTAAAAGTAGTGTTTGATTATTCCGTAAGCGAAAGGTAATACTTTGGATTAAAACAAAGGGAGTGTCATCTGAATCTTAATTTCTGTTATTTTCCAAATTTCTCTATTCATTCTCTTGTTGATGTATATGAAGATGAACAAAGAGAGCAAATAAAACCACTCGGAGGCTGGGCTGGGTGGCTCACACCTGTAATCCCAGCACTTTGGGAGGCCAAGATGGGCAGATCACGAGGTCAGGAGTTCGAGATCAGCCTGGCCAACATGGTGAAACCCCGTCTGTACTAAAAATACAAAAATTTAGCCGGGCGTGGTGGCGGGTGCCTGTAATCCCAGCTACTTGGGAGGCTGAGGCAGGAGAATTGCTTGATCCTGGGAGGCAGAGGTTGCAGTGAGCCGAGTTCGTGCCACTGTGCTCCAGCCTGGGTGACAGAGCAAGACTTTGTCTAAAAAATAAATAAATAAATAAATAAATAAATAAATAAATAAATAAATAAATAAAACTACAAGAATACTTTACGGAGAAAAGAAGATGTGACTCTACATATTGAAAGTTTCTACATGTATCTGGGAAAATTGCCCCAGAGTGCTTAAATTCTAGATGTATCCTCATAAACTTTGTGGTTAAAAGATGAGGGAGAAGGAGGAGGATGAGGAAGAAGAGGAGGAAGAAAACAAACCTCTGGGCCTCCCGTCAAAAATACCAAGTCACTTAAAAAGGAAAAAAAGAGTAGATTGGCATCAGACTTATCAACAGCTGTGTGCAAAGCAAGACAAGGATGGAACAATGTTTTCAAGAATGGTAAGGACTGTATGAATCAAGGATTTTAAATCCATCCCATCTGTCTTTCAAGTATCAAAGTTACAGAAAAAAAAGTTTTAATCCTACAAGAACTCAGGGACCACTGTCCTAACAACTCCTTCCCAAAGAATATGCCAGAGGCCTGGCACCATCACACAGAGAGAAGACTAAGGAAATTTGTCAAAATAACTGGTGGTTTGAACAAAAGATACAAAACTACTTTGAAAGAGGATTTCATGTTTCAGAGATTAATTGGACATATCCATCCATAAGATCCTTGCCAAAAAAGTTTGAATAATAAAACAATGGAGCTAGATTGCAATGTTTTCACAGAATCTCTGAAGAGATTAGGATATTGCTCTAGATGCCAAATTTGTAAAGCAAGAGAAGGGAAAAAGTGCAAGTAATTAATGGAGATTTGAAAAGACCTGAAGCAGGACAGTCGGGAACAGATGAAAGGGTTTTCTAAGAAAAGAGGTAGAAATGTGGAATTCGGTAAATTTTATTGAGAAGGCACCCAAGTAGATTTAGGCTTGTAGCTCTTACAAACATCAAAAATGTTTTATTGTATTAAAGAGCTAATACTCCTTAATTATGACTTCATTATTTATGGTATAGAGAATATCTAGATGCACTATTTACCTCCTTTTGTTCCTATCTAGAAATGGTAGCAAATACATGTGGCTTCATTTCTTTTTTTTTTTTTTTTTTTTTTGAGATGGAGTTTTGCTCTTGTTGCCTAGGCAGGCATACAGTGGTGGGATCTCAGCTCCACAACCTCCGCCTCCCAGGTTCAAGTGATTCTCCTGTCTTAGCCTCCCGAGTAGCTGGGATTACAAGTATGAGCCACCACGCCCGGCTAATTTTGTATTTTTAATAGAGACGGGGTTTCTCCATGTTGGTCAGGCTGGTCTTGAACTCCCGACCTCAGGTGATCTGCCCGTCTAGGTGTCCCACAGTGCTGGGATTAGAGGCGTGAGCCACCGCGCCCGGTGGTTTCATTCATTTCCTCCAAAGTCACGTTGCACATCGATATGTGATTTGGCAATGGTTCTCTTTTTCACTGAGCCCCAGTGAAGCCTCAGAATTCTACTCAACATAGCACACCAGGCAGCCGTTACTACTCTATCTGCATTTGTTGTAAGTTGAAATAGATTTGCTATCCCTTTCCTAATTGTAGGGTCTGTAGTCTGATTACTTGGCACCGTCATCTCACTTGTGGAAACTAATGGGATTACAGACACACTTTCTCAGCAAGCGTTGATTAGTCACTGAGTAGATGACAAACACCGTATGAGGCTCTGGAAATAACAAATGATTAGGACACATTCCCATCCTCCGTGAGGCTCACAGGGCCCGGAAGGAAGTGAATGATTCTGTAGAATCTGCCTTGTGAATGTGTTACTCCTTACGTTATATTGAACTTTGCAGTGATCAAGAAATACTCTCCTTTGTAGAAAGATCATGGAATCACATAGACCTCAAGTTTTAGGCATGGCAAAACTTTATGCACAATTTCTTACGTAAAGTGATTCTCTCTGTCCTTATCCTTAGTACCTTGCTACTCAAAGCATGATCTGAGGACCAGTGGAAAGACGTTACCTGGGTACTTGTTAGAAAATGCAGAATTCCAGTCCCATCCCAGATCTCTTGAAACATAATTCTCATTGTATGACGAAACCCAGGTGACTTGTATGTACATTAAAGTTTGAGAAAAGTGTCCAGCTAGAACAAGGTCGATTTCCACCTGCCACTTTTTTTTCTCCCTACCACACTTAAAAAAAAAAAAATCTCTTAACCACAGACACATATTCCAAATATCATTTTCTCTCTTTGCCATAATTTTCTTATCTATAGAGATACTATTATATGGGAACACTATTAGTACCTGTCCTGTCTGATGAGCATTTACTGAGATCGTGCGTCTGTGGTGCTCAGTAGAGCGCCTGGCTTCATAAATAAATGTTATTTTGTGAATGATTTACATGATACTAGTTTAAAGGAAAATCAGGACTTAGAAATAATGTTTCGGGCTGAGCGCGGTGGCTCACACCTGTAATCCCAGCACTTTGGGAGGCTGAGGCAGGTGGATCACCTGAGGTCAGGAGTTTGAGACTCCAGCCTGGCCAACATGGTAAAACCCCATCTCTACAAAAAATACAAAAATTAGACGGGCATCTGTAATCCCAGGTACTTGGGAGGCTGAGGCAGGAAAATTGCTTGAACCTGGGAGGTGGAGGTTGCGATGAGCCAAGATCGTGCCACTGCACTCCAGCTTGGACTTCAGAGTGAGACTCCCTCTGGAAAAAAAAAAGAAAAAAGAAATTTCGACACACCTGGCCTGTTCTCAGTGGAGGAAATTCTGAATTTTCTAGTTGTTGGACCCTTGTTTGATATGTTTAAGTAAATACCCAATAAAATGGGATCTAACGCACCCCTGCCGGGCTGGGTGGTACCCACACTTGTACCTTGCACTCTCACACACACACACACACACACACACACACACACACACGTCGCACACCTGTCAGGGGGCAGCCCCAGGGGAGCCTGAGTGCTGTGCTTACCTCGTGGGGCGCTCCATGGAGATGGGTCTCCCAGGCCTCAGGCTCCCTGGGTGCACCTCTTGTTTCTGCATGCCGGAAGAGATGGCTACGGGGGACCAGGCGGGAGAACTTTCCCAACGTGGTGAGGCGTGCTGGTGAGACAGCAGTGTTTCCTGGGTTACATGTGGGAAGGACTGGGTTGGAGATGGGCCAGCAATTTGGCCTCCTGACTTGGGGTGCTCCAGTCTGCAGGTGGAGGTTCTTCCTGGGGGCTTGCAAAGAGGAAGAGCAAGGAGAAGGACACTGATTTATTCAGCCGGGAATTTGCTTGGTTTGACTGAAAGCCTTTGACTTGCATGAGCTCAGCAGGGGAGCGCCTTTTCCAGGCCTTGCAACACCAGCCTGCTATTAAGCGTTTCTAAGAGAATAAAAGCCTGTTGTGTTAAAAGGACTTGCCCTCCACCAGCAGCAGTGGGCCCATTAGCCAATCTGTTGGACACCCGGTGGCACACAGGCTGGCTCTGCAGGAGGTCGTCCTGGCCTCCTGCCCCTGTGTCTTTCAGAAGGCAGAGTCTGTGGGAGAGATCTACTTCCCCATCCTCCTGCCTGGTGAGAGGAGCTGAGAGTGTCAACTGACACTGTCCTTTGGCCTCCCTCCTCCTCTGTCCCTACTGCACTGGGTTTAGCTGCCTGTGGAGGGGCTCCACGTACCTTCCTTTGTAGAACTGATGTGTTCAGGAAAATCTTTGAGTCTGCTAGATTTGTATAAATTAGGTCATTACTGTCTTGCTTTAAGGTTATACTTCAAAGGCCATAGTTAATGAAAGGTAGGTGTCCTTTGTCATTCAAAGTGAACATTTATGTCAGTTCAATAATATTTGCTTTTTAATTTCTGTTAAGAAATATGGGTTGGGTGCGGTGGCTCATGCTTGTAATTCCAGTGCTTTGAGAGGCTAAGGTAGGAGGATGGCTTGAGGCCAGGAGTTCCAGACCAGTCTGGGCAACATGGCAAGATCCTATCTCTAAAAAAAGAAAAAAATGAGCCAGGCGTGGTGGCATTCACCTTTAACTCTAGCTACTCAGAGGTGGGAGGATCGCTTGAGCCTAAGAGTTTGAGGTTGCAGTGAGCTGTGATCACACCACTGCACTTGAACTTGGGTGACAGAGACTCTGGAAACAAAAGAAAGAGAGAGATGGAGGCAGAGAGGAAGGAAGGAAGGAAGGGTTCAGAATATAGAAGGAAAGAAGGAAAGGAGGGAGGGAGGAAGGGAAGAAGGGTTCAAAATATGGATAGAAAGGAAAAGTCCGCAGAAAACTGGAGTAAAGTCTAAAGCTCCTGAAATAGTCAGTGTGCTAAGCAGGAACAGTGTGTGCAATTTTAAGACATGAGAGTGAAATACTGGGTTTGTCATTTGGATAAGTTTTTGAGTAGTTAAAATAAAGAGTGCTTATCGCCTTCCCAAAACAGCCCACCACTGTAAGCTGCTTGTACACACTGCATCACTTATTATTATTATTTTTTTGAGACAGAGTCTTACTCTGTCACCCAGGCTGGAGTACAGTGTCACGATCTTGGCTCACTGCAACCTCCACCTCCCGGATTCAAGTGATTCTCCTGCCTCAGCCTCCCGAGTAGCTGGGACTATAGGTGTGCGCCACCATGCCTGGCTAATTTTTGTATTTTTAGTAGAAACGGGGTTTCACCATGCTGGCCAGGTTGGTCTCGAACTCCTGACCTTGTGGTCTGCCCATCTTGGCCTCCCAAAAATGCTGGGATTACAGACGTGAGCCTCTGGCATCACTTATGTTTTAATGAACAAGGTGTATACAGGTAAGAAAGTTAAGCATGTAAGTGCCAAGTTCATGTCTTGGTTCTATCATTTACCAGCCATGGGGCTTTCGGCAAGTTAGTTTTAACCTCATTCGGCCTCAACATCTTCAACTCTAACATGGGAATCAATGTTGCCTCCATTATAGATTGACTAGGAAAAATAAAGGATATTGCATATAAAATGGCTTAACACAGTGCCAGGGACGTAACTGACAATCAATATTATAATTCTTAATACGTGAACTGTAGGAGTTTTATTATTTAAAAGAACCTTTAAATGAATTTCTTATAAACCTATAATGTTAGCAATGTTATGAATTAAATTTGTTTTATAAGTTTGAAGTTTGGTATATTGTATTTTCTTGAAGTAAATTTTATAATGCATGCGACTTGATTTTTCCTTGTCCTTTCTCATTTTTGGTAAGAATGTCTAAACTTGAAAACAATGGAGTGTAGAAATAAAAGTACACGATGCAGAATCCAAGAATGCTAATGCTCGGGGAAAGGAACACGGAGTGTGCGTGGCTGGGAGCCCCGTGGGGGCTGGGATTTGCTCCCGGCTCTATCCCCAGGGCGGAACACCATGGGTAGCATGCAGTAGGCGCCTAATCAGTATGTGTTGCTTGAATAAATGAATGAGACCACATAGCCCAACATCTTCATTTTGCAGATGGAAACATAAGGCACAGAGAAGTGAAGTGACTTGTCTAGAATTACTTCAGGCAGACCTGGGACTCAGTCTCTGGTCCGTGTGATCACAAATGCTTCCAAGGCTCACAAAAGAGCAGAATTCCTCTGCAATGAAGAGCGTGGTGTCTTAAGCAACACACTGGCTGGCTGGTTGTCTCCCTTTCTCCCTCCCTCCTCTGCTCCCTCTTCTTCTCCTTCCCTTCTTTCTTCCTCCCATTCCTGCCCATTGCCCCTGGTGGTGAGTCCTTTGCTAAACGAGGGCTGGACAGGTGGACCTACAGCTCTGTCTCATACCGTGCACCTCTAAAGTCCATCTTCAGACTACGACGTAGAGCAGATGTGAATGTTGAACCTCCCTTCTCTCTGGACATATGGCATAATCTTACGTCTCTGTTAGCTAGTCTGCCCTCCTGCCATCCATTTCAAGGCACCTTGGCTCCTGGAAGCCATCTGGATGGAGTTTTTGTAACAGGGGAAAGGGTTCCTCCAGTACGCAGGAAGCCTTGGGTGGGTGACAGTCCCTGTGATCACCCAGCCGTGGTAAGGCCTGCTTCCCTCGCTTAGCAAAACGGTACCCTGGTGGAGGGTGATGCTGCAGCTGGGACCGCAGGGGTCGATGAGCATCGTGGCAAAAAAGCCTTTATAGGACCTCCCACTTTACTACTTTCAGCCTTTTGGAAACAAACACATTTCCTTCCATTCTTTGCTGGCAACACTGTCTTTTGTACAGACTGTATTTGTTTGGATTAATCCATGGAGTCTGCAAATTTTTGTCCAAATAAGAATATTGTAGCTGGGTGCAGTGGCCCACACCTGTAATCCCAGCACTTTGGGAGGCTGCGGTGTGAAGGTTGTTCAGAGCCAGCCTGGGCAACATAGTGAGACCTCATCTCTACTAAGTAAATAAGTAAAAATTAACCAGGCATGGTGACACATGCCTATAGTCCCAGCTACTTGGGAGGCTGAGATGGGAGGATCACTTGAGCCCAGGGTGTCGAGGCTATGGTGAGCCATGATTACTCACTGTACTGCAGCCTGGGCAACAGAGCAAGACCCTGCCTCAAAAAAAAAAAATTGTTATTTGACCAGGCATGTGGGCTCATGCCTGTAATCCCAGCACTTTGGGAGGCCAAGACAGGCAGATCACCTGAGGTCAGTAGTTCAAGACCAGACTGACCAACATGGTTAGACCCCATCTACTAAAAAAATACAAAAATTAGCTGGGCATGGTGGCGGGCACCTGTACTCCCAACTACTCAGGAAGCTGAGGCACAAGAATCACTTGAACCCAAGAGGAAGAGTTTGCAGTGAGCCGAGATCGCACCACTGCACTCCAACCTGGGTGACAGAGTGAAACTCCATCTAAAAAAAAAAAAAAAAAAAGTCATTTGAGAATCACAAAACTCTGGTCTTTTTAAACATAGGAGAGTGATGTAGAGCAGTGCTTCTCAAACTGTATGTGATGAAGGACCAGTATTGTGTTGCAGATCAACATATCCATCAAAGACAATAAAAATGAATAGAAAGATGGAAAAAAATTCCAAACCCAAAAGACATTAAAATGTCCTGAATTTTTTTTAATTATTAAGAACAATTGGGCTGGTCATGATGGCTCACACCTGTAATCCCAGCACTTTGGGAGGCCAAGGCGGGCGGATCACTTGAGGTCAGGAGTTCGAGACCAGCCTGCCCAACATGGCGAAACCACGTCTCTACTAAAAATACAAAAAATTAGCCGGGCGTGGTGGTGGGTGCCTGTAATCCCAGCTACTCGGGAGGCTGAGGCAGGAGAATTGTTTGAACCTGGGAGGCGGAGGTTGCAGTGAGCTGAGATGGCGTCATTGCACTCCAGCCTGGGCAACAAGAGCGAAACTGTCTCATAAAACAAAACAAAAAGCCCCAATTGATATAAAATTATACATATTTCTGCAAAAAATTCTAAATGCTTACTCTCAGTTTCTGCACTTCCTTCTGGGTGCTGGTAGCAAACTCTCTGTAGACCCGACTTTGAGGAGCCCTTGATATGGAGACGTGGTTTCTTACGTCTAATTTTGTTTTCCACCATCTACTGCAAGAGTTATATTTTCTGCCTCACATCGCTGTCCTTCTCCAGCCCATTCATTTTACTGCCCCTCTCAGAATGGCCTGTGTAATGGGAGGCCCAAGACATTCAGTGGAAGAGGGACATGGGCAGGAGTTAATGCTTCCTCCAGAGAATGCCTCCACGTTCTTCTGTCATCCGTGCAGATATCAGGCTGCAGTCCCGCAGAAAATGATGATGTTGCACAAGGCGAAGAAGCAGATATCGACATGAGGCCAATAAAAAAGGTCATGAGCCAATAAAAATGACCCTCTGATTCACTTTCCAGAAGAGCTACGTTTTAATGATTTACTAGAAAGTGGATTCTTTCTTTGCATCAATTTTTATCAACAACTTAAAGGAAATGCCATTAGTAGATGAAGAACACATTTTTGATTCATTGACTAGGATCATGGTTAGTAAAATGATTTTCTTTTGTTTGGGTTTTGTTGTTGTTGTTGTTGTTGTTTTGAGGCAGAGTCTCTCTGTGTTGCCCAGGCTGGAGTGCAATGGCATGATCTCAGCTCACTGCAACCTCCGCCTCCCAGGTTCAAGCAATTCTCCTGCTTCAGCTTCCATAGAAGATGGGATTACAGGCGCCGCCACCACGACTGGCTAATTTTTTGTATTGTTAGTACAGATGGGTTTTCATCATGTTGGGAAGGCTGGTCTCAAACTCCTGACCTCGGGTGATCTGGCCTCCCAGAATGATGGGATTACAGGCATGAACCATGGTGCCCCGACCAGTAAAATGATTTTCTGAATGTTTTAGTGTTTTTCTCTCCAAAAGTTGTCTTTCTTGACAATGTATTTTTATTTTACTATATAAAGAGTCACTTTCCGGCCAGGTGTGGTGACTCACGCCTGTAATCCCAGCACTTTGGGAGGCCGAGGCGGGCAGATCACTTGAGGTCAGGAGATCGAGACCAGCCTGGGAAACATGGAGAAACTCTATTAAAAATATAAAAATTAGCCGAGTGTCGTGGGGCACACCTGTAGTCCCAGTTACTAAGGAGGCTGAGGCATAAGAATCGCTTGAACCTGGGAGGTGGAGGCTGCAGTGAATCAAGATTGTGCCATTGCATTCCAGCCTGGGCAACAGAGACTCTTATCTCAAAAAAAAAAGAGAGTCATTTCCCGTGAAAACCACATGGTCTTCCTGCATCCCTACGGGTTATTCTGGTGCCTGACGACGTCCTGAGTCCACTTTCGCAGCTTCCATGGCCACATTCGCTTTATTTTTCTCTTCTTAGGGGAGGGAAAAGGCAGGGCATAGTTGCTGTAATTTGTAGAGTTGGGTTGATCAGTTACACCTTAGTGTACATACCTCGGTGTGGAAATATCTGAAAATCGTAACTTTGGGTTTGTAGAATTCGTTTTCCATTTCATAAGTCCTAGAATTTTAAAGTCCTGCATTTTTGGTTTGTTTAGAGGAAGCTGCATATACACATACATGTACAGACGTACGGGTGTGTATAGGATGTGTAGAAATACTACTGCCCTCAGACTCTTGTGACATTGTATTTAATCTTTTTTCTTCTAGGGAAAATTTCTAGAAGGTAGGAGGGGGCTCGTGATATATTAACATTTCTACCGAAAGCTCTGTTAGGGCTGGAGGGGAGACAGCAGAGAAGAGCAACAAGGGAAGTTTTAGTGAGATATAGCCATATCCAAAAAGCAACAAGGCGTTTAGAGAAGCTGGGAGAGGCAGGAGATGCTGCTGTGGGAGGAAGCCGGAAGGCTACAGGGACCTGCCAGAGGGAGGCTGGAGGCTGTGGGCCAGGTGGTTCGGGGAGGCTGGAGGAAGGTGAGAACTGGCCTGGGAGAGAGCCTGAAGTGACCTGGAGAACCAGGTGGAAAGAAACTTGCTTCCTCTGTGCCCTGAGCTCAAAGACAGAGGACTCTGGCCCGGCCCGACGTTTCTGCCCCCACAGTCCCCACAGTCCCCGCCCAGGGGTCACGGATCTCCACCTTTGCCTACCTTTGGGTCTCACAGGGCCTGGGGATTGGGAAACAGAGTAAAGCCCAGCCTTATTAAGCAGCTGTTCGTGGGGTCGGAATACACCTGTCAGGAAAACCACGGGCAGTGAGGAGTTTCTTCCCCTGACCAGTGAATGTCAGTATGTCCCGAGTGCCGCTCCGAAGGGTTTAGGGATGTCATTCCCAGAGATCAGCAGGGAGCCTGGAGGTGGAATGACCAGGATGGCCAGAGCCAGGGGAAGACCACGAAGTCAGAGGGTGCCCCTACAGAGGAAACGCGGCCGGTGGGTTTTAGATCCTCATTTGGCCGGAGGGAGGCGGCTGGATCGGCTTCTCCAGGGCCTGCTGGCTGTTGGTCTGCTGTCCGTGGTTTGCTTCTAAGTAGGAGAAGAGGTGGAACTTGGAGCTGGGCACCAGCTGGCACTGCTATGCTCAGAGCATGTGAGGAAGCAGGAGCAGCAGAATCCCAGGACCCCCAAAGTGGTAGAAGGGCTCCCAGGCCCCTTACAGGTCACAGTCGAGGGCCTTCATAGAAGCTGGCCCAAACCTGCCCTTTCCTTGCAGCCCAGTGACCTCAGGAGACAGTGACTCACCCTGTGTCCACCTGTGTCATCCTGTGGACGGCTGGAGGTCCACGGGTACGGCTGCTATGGCAGCAGACACAATCCCACCCAGGGCCCACGGCAGCCCCAAGTAGCTGCCCTCTCCCTCCACAGCGGCAGCGGTAGCACTGCGTGCAGCCTCTGGAAGGTGCTTGCCTTGGGGACTCGGCTCTGGTGGCTCCCCTTTGCCTGTGCTATGAGCTCAGTCCCCATTTCTCAGGTCGCCTTCAAGGCTCATTCCTGACTCACCCAGCCTCATCTCCAGCCATTCAAGATGCAGGCGTTGTCATTCCTTGAAATTCTCACATCTCCTAGAGCCTCTGTGCTTTTCATCACACCGTTTCCTCTGCCTGGAATGTCTGTCTTTGCCTGGGAAACAAAAGAGAAAAATGCCTGACTGTTAGTTTTAAAATAGCATCTCAAAGCTCACATTATTTTTAAATATTTCAGACACGTAGATAAGAATAGAGAATAACATAATCCCAGTGCTTTGGGAGGCAAAGGCTGGAGGATGTCTTGAGGCCAGGAGTTTGAGACCAGCCTGGGCTACATAGCGAGACCCTGTCTCTATGCCTCCCCAAAATAATAGGGAAGATATCGAATGTCCAGCGTTATCATTATCAGATCTGACCGCTATGCCATATGTACTTCAAATCTCATTTTATTTTAAAGAATGGAAACAGTAAAGATTTAGCTGAGGTACTCAGGGTACCCTATCCCCTTCCTGGTCTCCTTCCTTAGAAAGGATGATGTCTATACTTGGGTTAACTAGCCCATGAGTGGTGTCCTCATTTGAGCTAGATATTCTACCTAAGAAATCGAAACACATACATTGTGTTGGACTATTCAAAAGTCGTATGTAAATGATATATTGTACATGACATCTGCAATTTGCCTTTTCACTCAATATGGTGTTTTTGAAATTTATTCAAGTTGACACATATATAGTATTCGCAGCTGCATAGTGCTCCATTGTATACATATGTGGTTTTTTTGTTTGTTTGTTTTTGAGATGGAGTTTTGCTCTGTCCCCCAGGCTGGAGTGCAGTGGCATGATCTCAGCTCACTGCAACCTCCGTCTTCCGGGTTCAATCAATTCTCCTGCCTCAGCCTCCTGAGTAGCTGGGATTACAGGCGTGCACCCACCATGCCTGGCTAATTTTTGTATTTTTAGTAGAGACGGGGTTTCACCATGTTCATCAGGCTGGTCTCAAACTCCTGACCTCGTGATCTGCCCGCCTCGGCCTCCCAAAGTGCTGGGATTACAGGTGTGAGCCACCGCGCCTGGCCGTAGGTGGTTTGTTTACTTCTCCTGTGGATGGACATTTCGGTTTTTTCCCTCGGTTACCTACAGTGCTACTGTGTGCATTCTTGCATATGTATTCTTTTGCACCTACATGGAAGTTCTCTGTGGTCGATTCAGAGCAGGGAGGAGGTAAACCATCAAGTCATACGTTGTACATGTCTTCAACTTTACAACTTGTTATCAAATTGCTGTCCTAAGTGGCTGTTCCAGTAGGACACGCCCATCCCGTTTCTCCCTTGCCAATACTTGTCTTTATCAAACTTTAAATATTTGCCAGTCCCGTGGGTGAGAAGTGCTGTCTCGATGTTTGAACGAGCATCTCCCTGATTCCTGGGGAGATCGATTATCTTTGCCAATGTCAGTTGCGTTTCCCCTTCCATGACCTGAATGTTCACATCCTTTGCCCATTTTTCTGTTCGATGCATGTGTTGTCCTTACTGATGTAGGGTATGGATTCTTTATATATATATATATATATATACATAAAAGGATCTTTTGTTGATTATGTGTGTGACATGTTTCTCCTCCCAGTCTGCGGTTGGTCTTTTCACGGTGTTTAAAGAGTCTTTTTAAACAAAAGTTTTAACTTCAATAAAGCCAAATTAATCCCCATTCTTCTGTATTGCTTATGCTTTTTAAGTGATTTATCTAAGAAATACAAACTCCATCTGTACTAAAAATACAAAAAAAATTAGCTGGGCATGGTGGCACGCACCTGTAGTCCCAGCTACTCGGGAGGCTGAGGCAGGAGAATCGCTTGAATCTGGGAGGTGGAGGTTGCAGTGCATTGATGCCCAGGCTGGAATACAGTGGTGTGATCATGGCTCACTGCAGTCTCCAGCCCCTGGGCTCAAGCAGTCATCCCGCCCGCCTCAGCCTCTTAAGTAGCTAGGACTACAGGCATGTACCATCATGCCTGGCTAATTTTTATTGATTGATCGAAATTGGGTCTTGCTACGTTACCCAGGCTGATCTCGAACTCCTGGCCTCAAGCAATCTTCCCACCTTAGCCTCCCAAAGTGCTGGGATTATAGGAGTGAGCCACTGTACCTGGCCTCCTTTTATATTTTCTTCTAAGTATTAGTCTATACGTTCTTCTGAAAGCCCGTTCGTTCCATTACTCTGAAAGACAATCCAAGATATGTCAGAGTCTCTTCTTGAGAAATGCGGAATGACGTCTTGCATATTGTCATGATATGTAGTTCTACTACCACAGGGTCAGTAAAATCTATGAAAGGACGAATATTTTGCTTTTAAAGTTCTGTGACTATGGAATGGGACTCTAAGCTTCAGCTGCAGTTGGGAAAGACTTTTCCTGTAGACCAATTTTATTGTACTTAGTTAAGTTCTAGAGGGAGCCAGGCCCAGAAAATGAGGGGGACATTTATGTCATAGAACACAGAGAAAGACTCATGAAATGGCAAGAGACCCTCCCCTCCCTTCCCGTCCCCTCCCATCCCCTCTCCCCTCCCCTCGCCTCCCCCTCCCCTCCCCCGCCCCTTCCCTCTCCCCTCTCCCCTCCCCCCTTGCCCCTCCTCTCGCCTCCCCCTCCCCTCCCCTC
>NC_045434.1:3287100-3345036 GCF_002776525.5 Piliocolobus tephrosceles | reverse complement strand
CCCTCCCCTCCCCTCCCCTCCCCTGACTTCTAATACGACACCCGTCTTCTCTATTCTCTCTCTTCATACTGTCATCTTAGGTGTTCATTGTAACTCGACTTCAAACTATCTGAAAATGTTTGTGAGAAGGAACACACACGCGCGCGCACACACACGCACACACGCACACGCGCACGCACACGTGCACACACACGCGCACGCACATGCGCACACACACGTGCGCGCACACACTGAGAATTGCTTTGGACTTGGGTGCTTCTTAGTCCTCCTGTTACTCCTGTGAGTGACTCCTTGTGTTCTTCTAAGTCCCTTCCACCTTGTTCAGAGAGGACCATCATGGCTGCTCATGACGGCAGTCAGTTTATCCAGATCACAAGTCTCAAGGGTGAATTCGGGTGAAAAGAGGATGAAATGTTTTAAACACTCAAGAATTTCCAGTCACCGCAGTCCTGAGGTTTGTGGTTTCTTTTCCTTCTGAAAGCTGTAGAGCTCCATGCAGGGAGCCCGTGAGCCTCAGTGGCGGGCTGATGAAAGACTCAGAATAAAAAAGAACTTGATGGAGGCAGTTGACTGTTTAGCAGACGCGATCTGAATGGAAGGTCCGAAGGTCCGCAGAGGTCAGGCTGTCCATGGCTTTGCCTGGTGTCGGTCTGAGCGATCTGGCCTTTGTCCCTGATGCCTCATCTGCCTGTTTGTCTCCTGAGATAGCCACCAGGTGGTCTACTGATGATCAAAGCCCTCAGTGGTGCAGACTGCTGTCACCCCTGGGTCGAGTCCCAAGGTGGGGAGTTTGAGAATGTCGAGTCTTCCTGTTGCCCTTTCTGAATGGGGTGATGCCTGGTCTGATTTCAGTTTCCTGGAACATGTGTTGATGGTTCTTAGCAGAGGGTAGGGCTTCATTTACACACCTGGCTCAGTCCAAACTGCAGACCTTTGAAAGGTTTGCAGAGTGGCCGGGTGTGGTGGCTCATGCCTGTAATCCCAGCACTTTGGGAGGCTGAGGCGGGTGGATCACTTAAGGTCAGGAGTTCGAGACCAGCCTGACCAACATGGTGAAACCTCGTCTCTACTAAAAAAAAAAAAAAATTAGCCGGGCGTGGTGGTGCGCATCTATAATCCCAGCTACTCAGGAGGCTGAGGCAGGAGAATTGCTTGAACCCGGGCAGGGGAGGTGACAATGAGCCAAGATACTGCCAGTGTACTCTAGCCTGGGCAGCAGAGCAAAACTGCGTCTCAAAAAAACCAAAAAACAAAAAACAAAAAAAATTTAAAATTTGAGTTGCTTGGAGGAATAGAAAATTGGTGAATGTTTGAGGTAGGACATGCTAACGAAGAGAAGAGGCCGACATTCTGCCTGAGAAGCAGGGCATGGTAGCTTGGCAGCTCTGGGCTGTCACTGGAGCGAGTTTGTTTATGGGAGTAAGAGGAAGCAGGCCCGAGGGATGCAGAGTGGACTTGCAGGGTCCTGAAGTTGGAACCTAGACTTTGAGTTTCATAGGAAAATCATGAAGACATGTTGAAGAAATATCAGCCATCTCTTAAACTAGAAGGCAGGCCTTGCCCCAGAACAGTTAAGACATCTGTTTGGAGAAGAGAGAACAGAGACGGGCACCTCTTGGCCTCAACCACTATTTTATTGTGACATTCTGCAGTGATCCTGGCCATTTTTTCTTTTACTCTGTGTACCTTTCTGAACTTCTCTGCAGGGAGCTGTTGCAGCAGATGCCCTCAGCTCACCAGAGCCCATGTTAGCCCTGGTTCCAGTCCTCAGTCTCACTGGGTGATAAGAGAAGATGAGGGAAAACTACTTCTATTAGTCACACCACCAACAGTGCCATCACGGCCATGCACATCCAAATGGCTTCATTATGCTCAACAGCCTGGGCGCGTCTGAGGCTTACAGCTAAGAAGCATGGCTTTTTTTTCCCTCTGTGTGATACAAATGCCGGTAGTATATTTTTATACCCCAAAATAACAGAGCACATTGAGAAAGGCACTGTGACCTACTTGGGAACTTCAGCAGTATTAGCTGGAACGTTGTCTTGGCTGTGGAAGGACTTTTCGCAGGGAGCTGCCGTCAGAGGTCTGAGAGCCAGCGTTCAGCACGGCATCACCGAGGGCGCCTGGCGTGCCTCCGCCTGCCTGTGAGAAGGCACACTTCCCTTCTGGACTTCTCCGATTCCTCCAGAGTGCCATTCTGCTTCCATAACTGTCCTAGAACAGCTTTTGCTGTATAAAGATACGTAGGTTTGGCCAGAGACTGAACTCTGGCTATTGCCTGAACTTGGGAACAATACTCACCAAATCCACTAATTATTACTCATGGTCACAGACACTCTCTTGCTTTTGCATGCTCTGCCGTGGTGAAGGTTGTTGCTGCCAAGAACTAAATCATAATGAGCTCACGTGCTCTTCACAGCAGGTTCAGATAACACTTTGTCGCTTTTATGGTTAAACCTCCTCGTAAAATCTCTCTTTAAGCGAACGCATGATTATCCCCCACAGTAGTTTAAACTGAACTTGATTTGTGAGTTTATTTCTTCTTTTCCATCTGAGATATTTGCCAATATCTCTGACATATCTTCTCCTATGGAAATAGCCAGTAAATGATGGACCGAGGAAATCAAGTGTAAATCAGTCTGTATCTCCGAGTGGAGACCAGTCAGTGGGATGTGAATGCACTGAATACGTTCTGTTGTCTTGTGTACTGAGGAAGCCTTCATGGAGATTGTATATCTCTGGAGAAACTCCTGCAGGTTACCTTTTTAGAGAGAGGTTTGAAATAAGAACAAAGAAAGTGATTTCGCTTTAGCTGAGTGAGACAGGGGGCAAGTGAAGCAGTGTCAGAGGAGGTAATGTGGCATCTGTCCATAACACAGGTGGAGCAAAGTGATTTTTTTGTTTTGTTTTGTTTTGTTTTGGTTTTTTGAGACACAGTCTCGCTCTGTCGCCCAGGCCAGAGTGCAGTGACGCGATCTCGGCTCACTGCAAGCTCCGCCTCCCAGGTTCATGCCATTCTCCTGCCTCAGCCTCCCGAGTAGCTGGGACTACAGGGGCCCACCACCACACCTGGCTAATTTTTTTGTATTTTAGTAGAGATGGGGTGTCACCATGTTAGCCAGGATGGTATCGATCTCCTGACCTCATGATCTGCCCACCTTGGCCTCCCAAAGTGCTGGGATTACAGGCGTGAGCCACCGCGCCTGACCATTTGGTTTATTTGAACTGTGGTATTACTTTCTGATGAATGACTATCCCGTGATTCCCTTAGCTGTTCTTCTTTTGATGGACACTGAAGTGGCTTCCAGTGTTGCACGATTACAAGCAGTGCTATAGTAAACTTGTGCAAGTAACTCTTCATACCTGTCTTGCTCATGTAATGTGCTGGCTCACAGGATACATACATAGTCTTCAGCTTCACTAGATGGTGCCTGTTTGTTCTCCAAAGTGTTTTCTCAACAAATCTCGCTACCATTCTATATTTTCAGATTCTAAAATCCTGCCATCCTCCAATGAGGATAAAACGATGTGTTCTTGTTTTGCGATGGAACATCTTTTCCTAGTTTTATTGACCATGGGATTTTGCTCCTTTAAGAATTGCCTATTCATTTTCTTTGCCCATTTTTTTCCTCATTGTATTGTCTTATTCATGTCCATTATTGTAATTGAATTTCAGGATATCTGAATGTAAATCTTTGTTACGATGTTGGGGGTTCCCAAGACCACTTCTAGGCTCAGTAACTCACTAGGATGCTCAAGAGGCTCAGCCTATAGTCCTACTCACAGCAAAGATTTATTAAAGTAAAAAGATACAAAGCAAAATTAGCCAGGGGAAAAGGCACAGAGGGTGGAGTACAGAGGAAACCCTGTGCAAGCTTCCAAGAGTCTTCTCCAGTCACGTAGGACACACTTCGTTTCCCCAGCATCACGTTATGACAACAGGTGTGAAGTGTTGTCTGCCAGGAAAGCTCATTAGAGACTTAGGGACCAAGGTTTTTGTTGGGGGCTGGTCATGTAGGACCAGCCTCTGCCTTGCCTGTACCCAAATTCCACATTCTCAGAAGGAAAGCAGGTGTTGAGCATAAACCACACTATTTGTACAAATAGTTTAGGCACAGTGGGTCACTCTTATCAGTTCTGGGAATGGTGGGAACCCTCCTGAAATTTTAAGTTCTCAGATGCCAGCCAAGAGTCAACCTTGCAGGCAAGTCTTCTAACTTTCTAATTTTAACTTTTCTCTGCACAGTTATGTTAATTTCAAATATCTTCTCCTAATCTGTGTTTATATTGTCTTTTGATCATCCAGCACTAATATCTGTTTTTCTTCAATGCTTTATAATTTTAATATCATACCAAAAAAACCCTTGCCTACCCCATTCATAAAAGTAGCTCCTTATATCTTTCTCTAATAATTTTAACACATTCCTTTTTGTGTTTAAGACTGAAACCTAATTGGAGGTTATTTTTGTGACTGGTAAAATATATGAATCTCATTTTTCATTTTTGGCATAAAAGTAGCCAGTTGTTTCTGCACTGTTTATTGAATGGTCTGTCATATCCTCACTGATTTGTGATGCTTCCTCTGGCATACCAAGTTCTCCTGTTTGTGTTATCTAGATATCTCTGGACTGAATTCCATACCATTTAACTCACTTTATAAATCTTAATATTTAATAGCATAAATTGTCCCCTGCCTTGTCTTATTTATTCTTGGCTCTTATGACTAGCTTATAAAGTTCTGCCAAATATACATATGTATATATAAATATTATATATGTATATATAAATATATATAAATATTATATGTATATATAAATACATATATATGGTTTATATATATATTAGGATTAATGTATATTTTCTGTCAGAATTGCTTGGGACTTTGAGATTAATGTAAGGATAATTTACATCTTTAAAAATATCTGGTCTTGGCTTGGCCTGGTGGCTCATGCCTGTAATCCCAGCACTTTGGGAGGCCAAGGCAGGCAGATCACTTGAGCTCAAGAGTTTGAGACCAGTCTGGGCAATGTGGTAAAAACCCATCTCTTCTAAAAAACACAAAAAATCAGCTGGGTGTAGTGGTACACATCTGTAGTCCCAGCTACCAGGGAGGCTGAGGTGGGAGAATAACTTGAACCCAGGAATTTGAGGCCGCAATGAGCCAAGATCGCACCTCTATACTCCAGCCTGGGCAACAGGAGACCTTGTCTCAAAAAAAAAAAAAAAAAAAAAAAAAGAAAGAAAGAAAGAAAATTGATCTTCCCATATATGAACGTATTATATAGTTCTTTATTCATTTGTGTTTTCTTTATTGCCTTTTGGTAAATGTTTATATTCTCCATAAAGGCATTAACATATTTTGTTGGAATTCTTAGGTACTTTAGGGCTATTATTTGTTACTATGAATGGATTATTTTTTTTGAAACTTAAATTTTCTAATTGATTGCTGTTGACCTGTATGGGTTTTTCCTATTAATGAGGATATATAACAAACTGAACTGTTTTATTAAGTCTAATACTTTGTGGATCCTCTTGAATATTCCATGTAGATTATCATATCTTCAGTTATGACTTTTGCCATAATTGCAGATAATATTTTGTCTCTTTCTTTTCAATCCTAATTCCTCTCATTGATTTTCTTGTCATACTCTTCTAGCTAGGGTCTCTCGTACCGTGTTGGATAGAAGTAATGATGGTGGGAATCCTTGTCAGTTCTAAGTTTGGTAAGGGACTGCTTCTGTCATGTAGCCATTAAGTATGATGTTCACTGTGTGATGTGGGTACACACCTTTATCAAGGTCAGGACATTTTTGTCCCAGATTGCTAATATTTTTAAAATTTCATAGATCAGAATTGAATTTTATGAAATGTTTTCTCTACATCCATTGAGGTGATAATTGTTTTCTTAAATTTTTTTTTTTTTTTTTTTTTTTTTTTTGAGACGGAGTCTCGCTCTTTCGCCCAGGCTGGAGTGCAGTGGCACGATCTCGGCTCACTGCAAGCTCCAGCTCCCGGGTTCACGCCATTCTCCTGCCTCAACCTCCCGAGTAGCTGCGACTCCAGGTGCCCGCCTGGCTAATTTTTGTATTTTTAGTAGAGACGGGGTTTCACCATATTGGTCAGGCTGGTCTCAAACTCCTGACCTCAGGTGATCTGCCCACCTTGGCCTCCCAAAGTGCTGGAATTACAGGTGTGAACCACTGCACCCTGCCTCTTAATATGTTAATGTAGGATTTACATTAAGAGTTTTTTTTAACGTTAAATGATTCTTATATTATTTGCATCAAAGATGCTTTGCTCATTATTATTATTTTAAAAGATATTGCTGGATTTGACTTGCTAACATTTCCTTTGGAAGTTTCACATCTGTGTTTGCTAGTGAATGTGACTTATACTTTTCTTGCACTCCCTTCATTTAGTTTGGTTTCAGGATGATACTAGCTTTAGGGAATAAGTTGGGGTATGTTTCCTCTTTTTCTACTCTCCGAAGAGTTTACATAAGATTGGATTAATAAAATTTGGTAGGATTTGTCTCTAAAACCATTTAGACATGGGGGTTATTCATGTGTCAATTTTGAACTACTAACTTAATTTTTGAAAATAGTTACAGGACTTTTCAGTTTTTCTATGTATTCTTAAATTATATACAGATTAAAAAATTTTTTGTTGGTATTTTGTTTGTTTGTTTGTTTGTTTGGTTTTTTTTTTGAGACGGAGTCTTGCTCTGTCGCCCAGGCTGGAGTGCAGTGGCCGGATCTCAGCTCACTGCAAGCTCCGCCTCCCGGGTTCTCACCATTCTCCTGCCTCAGCCTCCTGAGTAGCTGGGACTACAGGCGCCCACCACCTCGCCCAGCTAATTTTTTTTGTATTTTTAATAGAGACGGGGTTTCACCGTGTTAGCCAGGATGGTCTCGATCTCCTGACCTCGTGATCCGCCCGTCTCGGCCTCCCAAAGTGCTGGGATTACAGGCTTGAGCCACCGCGCCCGGCCTTGTTTTGTTTTTAATTTTCCTGTCGATAGACTTTGAAGTCCTGCTTTTTTTTTTTTGACAGAGTCTTGCTCTGCTACCCAGACTGGAGTGCAGTGGCACGATCTCCGCTCACTACCAGCTCTGTCCGCCTCCTGGGTTCACGCTATTGTCCTTCCTCAGCCTCCCCAGTAGCTGGGACTACAGGGGCCTGCCACCACGCACGGCTAATTTTTATATTTTTAGTAGAGACTTGTTAGCCAGGATGGTCTCGATCTCCTGACCTCGTGATCCACCCACCTCAGCCTCCCAAAGTGCTGAGATTACAGGTGTGAGCCACCGCACCCAGCCGAAGTCCTGCTTTTTTCCTTTAACATTGTGAGCATTTTCTACATCATTCAATATTTACTGAGAAGATGACCTGTAAAGTATTGACTTTAGCAGCCATTTTTCTTTCTGATTAACTTTATTTCTAGAATTTCATCAGGTTGCATATGTCCCTTGGATAGGGTGGCATAACTAGCAGTGCTAGGCACATGGTAGACATACAGTAATTTCTGCTGGACATTGTACCCAGAACTACTTAGGTGGTGTAACTTTCCAGAGCGAAAGATTGGAATTTCCTCATGTTTTACAGGGTGGGGGTAAAGGCAATTCTATGAAAATTAACAAAGGAGGTTGGAGAGGAGGGCTTTCCTTTTTGCTAAAGGAAAAATAACACATTCTTTTTGAATGATGACTTATTTTGGAAAGCCATCCTGGCTGAAATGATGAGCTCAGGTTTTTGGGTCTGAGCAGTTTCTGTTGAAAGACATTTGTAGAGATTTCCAAAAGTGCATATAAGAATGGTACGTTCTTAGTTCTGGGGGAAGAGAGTGAGTGGGGAGGAAATATGTTTTCCCGTTTTATTGATCTCAGTGACATGCTATGACGTAACATGTAATTTTTTGTGGAGCTGTTCTGATGCCCCACATGGGGCCCTCATCCTTTGCTGCCAGTGCATTCAGGAGTGCCGTACACTGGGAGCTATGGAGGCGGCTGCCTTTTTGTGGGCTTTTGCCATGCCTGTTTCAGGTTTGGAACTGTACACCTTTTAGGAGCATGGCTTATGGCATAGCAAGTCCACTTTCTTAACAAAAACAAACCCTATTTTTACTTTAAAAGTCTAAAAACATTCCCTCTGCTATGGTTTGAATGTGTTCCTGAAAGTTCCCATGTTGGAAACATCATCCTCAATCACAGTGTTAAGAGGTGGGACCTTCAAGAGATGGTGAGGGTGTGAGGACTTGCCCTTGTGAATGGATTAATGTCATTATCTTGGGAATTATCTTGCGTTTCTGATAAAAAGATGAGGTTCTTCTTCTTGTGCTCTCTCTTGCTCATGTGATGCCCTCCACCATGTTATGACGCAGCAAGAAGACCCTCACCAGATGCTGGCTCCTTGATCTTGCACTTCCCAGCCTCCAGAACTGCAAAGAAATAAGTTTTTGCTCTTTATAAATTACCCAGCCCAAGGTATTGTGTTATAGCAGCACAACATGGGCCAAGACACCCTCTATCCATCTCTCCCCTGGCCAAAATCAGTTACGTGTCCAGCTTCACTGTAGCCAGTGTCCTTTGGAGGAGAAGTCTCTGAACATTCCTGTTGAGATTCCTGATTGGAGCTGTGTGAAACCCATTTAGATTGAAATCAGAAACATGGTCAGGTTGTGAGTTTTCCTTTTAGAGAGCCCTCCCTTATTTTCACATGCTTATTCTCAAAAGCACTTTGTACATCATGCCATTTGCATGTTTTTTGCTTGGTACAATTACACAGCCCTTTACAACCCACTGCTCACACGTGAGCTCACCCAGTGGCTTCGTGCTGTAAAGGGAGACCCAGAAGGCAGTGCTACCAGGCTCTTACAAAAAGCAGTTTGTCTTCTTTTGAGATATTCCTGTTCTGAGAGTTAAAACAAACTCTTGAAGGCAGCAGCATATTATAGATGCAAAATCTCACATAAAAAACCATTTAAGAAAATCTGGGACATGGAAATTCCTTTTTTCCCTTTAACAAGATGGTACCACTAATGTATTCTTCTTATGTTTTTTGCCCACAGAGTAGCAATTTCTAAATTGTTAGACATGGTTCTTCTTTGGTTTCACATAACCCATTCCTTCATGGTACTTAAAGTTAGTAAATGGTTGAAATACTTGCTTGAGAAGTAGAAATGAGGAAGCATGAAGAGATTAAATGAGTCACTTAAAGTCACTGTAAGGAAGTTTTCCTTCCCTTTTATTGGTTTCTGCCTTTGGTGTTCCACTGCTTACCCTCGCTCCTTCCTACCTGCCTTGTGCTGGAAAGGACCAGGACTTGGGTATGTCCTTCTCAGTTGTGTGACTTCAAACAAGCTATTTGACATCTTAAGGTCTTAGATTTTTCATCTGTAAAATCTAAGATCCTTCTCTTCAAATGGCTAGTGAATTTATGACAACATTTGGGCTCCCAGGTCACCACTGCTGCAGACCAGGAATATTGCTAACATTTTGGGATTTGACATCAAATCCTGATTTGACTTTATGTAACCTGGGTCCATGACATGTACTAGCTGTAAACAAGAAGCTGATGTGCACATTGTTTCAGGACACCTGGAGGCAGATGTTGAATGTTAGATTTTAGAAAGGACCTTTGCCTTCCCTGAGTCCAACAGCCCCATTGTCCAGATGAGGAAGCTGAGGTCAAGGTTAGCCCTTGAGGGCTGCAATGCTGAGGTTCTGTGTCCTTGCCCCTGGCCAGTGCTTTTCAGCCTTTCCCACTTTTAGGAGAGTTGGTTGACTTTTTGTAAGACCCTGGTGGGTATAAATCAACAATAACATTCTGAGCTCCCCAACCAACTGAATGGACGCCTCCTCTCAGCGCAGGGCATTCTGAAGTCAACCTGAAATGCTAATCCAGGCCATGATGGGAATGGGTGGTGGGACATGCCTCCATTATAGCCTCCTCTCGTTGGAATTCAGGCACAGCTGACCGGCACTGATGTTCAAATAGAGACTTTGGACTGACAAAGCAGACTCTTTGTAGCAATGAGATACCAACTTGACAGATAGCAGGTCCCGAAAGAAATAAAAGTATTTTGCCTCAAAATAGATTTCTTTGACATATTTTGAAATGGCCCTGCAAAGCTGTCTCTTGTGGGGAAAATCTGCATTCTGTAGAGAACCCCCTTCCCTTTCCAGGTCTTTTCCTGATCCAGGAGAGAATTAACTAAGTCTGGCACTTCTTGAAGTCTGATAAGAAACATTTACTATCTGTTCTCTCCAAAGCCTGCTACCTGGAGGCTTCATCTGCATAATAAGAACCTTGGTTTCCATAACCCCTTATCTTAACTCAGACACTCCCTTCTATTGATTCCAGGTCTTTAGATAAACTCAACCAATTGCCAATCAGAAAGTCTTTGAATCCACCTATGACCAGGAACCCCTCAGCAATCCTCTGAGTTGTCCTGCTTTTCAGGACCAAAGCAACGTACATCTTACAGGTATCGATCGACCTCTTGTGTTTCCCTAAAATGTATAAAACCAAGCTATCGCCCCACCGCCTTGGCCACACTTTCTCAGGACCTCCTGGGGCTGTGTCACAGGCCACGGTCACTCATATTTGGCTCAGAATAAGTCTCTTCAAACATTTTACAGAATTTGACTCCTTTTGTTTACGTGGGATTGACAGATTATATCCCCTGCCTCCAGGGAATACGTGGGTGGGCATCTGAAATGTCATCTCAGCTCACCTCTCAATTAGTGGGAAGAGACTCGAGCACTTTTCTCCATGTTTCCTGAATTCTTGTCCTTAATTGGGTTACTCTTCAGGACCCATTGTGTGAAAAGTTTTGCTCCACATCAGCTTAGGGGAAGGCTGGACGTGAGAAATAGGCTTCCCACGGAAGCCCTCTGGTGTCTAGAAACATCACAGTGGCCCTTGCTTAGGTGGCAGGGGACGAGGGTAGATAGTTGTGATCAAGAATGTTGGTCAGGCCGGGTGCAGTGGCTCCTGCCCGTCATCCCAGCACTTCGGGAGGCCAACGTGGACGCATCACTTGAGGCCAGGAGATCAAGACCAGCTTGGCCAACATGGTGAAACCCCCATCTTTACTAAGAATACAATAATTAGCTGGGCGTGTTGGTGGGTGCCTGTAATCCCAGCTACTCGGGAGGCTGAGGCTGGAGAGCTGCTTGAACCGGGAAGGCGGAGGTTGTAGTGAGCCGAGATCGCGCCATGCACTCCAGCCTGGTGAGGGAGTGAGACTCTTGTCTTTAAAAAAAAAAAAAGAAATGTTGCTCAGCGGCTTCTCGATCTTGACACATTCTCCGGTAGTGAGTTGAGAGCAGCCCAGGCCTGGGGGTCCTAGGGAGCTTGATGTGGCTACTGTTCTAGACAGTAGTACTGAGTTTGTCATCGCCTTGCTTTCATTATGATTTCTTCCTCCTTGTTACCACTTACGGTGTTTACGGAGTTCACTGTACATGAAGGCCCAGCGTCCAGAGGTGTAAGGCAGAGCCCCTTCTAGGAGCTGCTGTCCATCCCACTGAGAGGCAGAAGAGACAGACAACCATGCTGGACCTTGGGGCCCAGGGAGAGGTGAACTTCAGGTACCAGAGTGCATGCGGGAGGAGGCCCTGGGTGCCCTGGGAACCCAAAGCAGGAGCTCATTTCTGACCTGCCTCTCTCACCAAGCTTCCTTTGCTGAATGCTGTGGGCAAACGGTGGTGTTGGTATTGGAGCAGGATCAAAGCTCATTCCTGGCTAACCTGCAAAAATGAGCAGGTAAACAAATGGGATCCATCAAATAGAGACTAAAATGAAAGTTTGTCTTACTGTGATTAGCAACTGGCCCCTTTCCAAATTCCACCTCTTCTGCATGGAGCTGTGGCGTCTCATTCCAAGTACCTTCTCACAGCATCTGACCTCGGGCCTGGGGTAACAATACACTGGGGTTTGCCAAGGATAACAATAGCAAGGCAGTTACAGGAGCACAGCACCGGGGGTGTGAAATCAGAACAAGCAGGACTCATGGGTGGGGGCGAGAGCAAGTGGCTGCGAGGCAGAGGCAGAGGTGACGACTGCTGACTCACCGTGTGTCTGCCGGGTTGCTTAACCCATCTCTGCTCCGCTTTTCCCATGCGTGAGCCCTTTGTAGTGTGTGGTGTGTTGATCGGCCTCTGGCATGAAGAGTAAAAGCAAGGCCACGTAAAAATCACAGGTGCCCCTCACTTCACGCAACAGCTGTGTACCAGTCCAGTTTCTGCAACAGCCCCTCAGGCGCTGAGCCTGCTGCGTGGGTTGGGAGATGTTCAACCTCACGCTGTGCCCCTAGCTGGGTGGGTGTGGGAAGTTACACGGTGGTCCTGGCTGCATTCTGCTTATCACTGAAAGAAGCAGCCTTGGGATGGGTGATTTCTTAAGGTCTTTTCCCTCTTAATTCTTCTGTTCATTTTTGTACATTATTCTCTCTTCAGTATTGTGCATTTCTTGGAGCTTAGCCCCGACAGTGCCTGCCTCGGTGGTATGGACTGAGGAACAGAGGAGTAATCATGGCATCCAGTGTCTTCTCTCCCTGGCCCCCCTGGGCGGCCACCACATCCTTTCCCACTGGACAGTGAGGACTGAGGCTCCATCACTGAAATGCACACGTGTTACCAGGCAGGGTTGTGAGGGCCAGTTCAATGAACATAAATACCCTTGTCAGGTCAGTTGTCATGATTCCAGAGAATAAGGCCCAAGGAAATGAGCATGCTGATACTGAAGAACAGGGGAGAGAATACTGGGTTTGGCTGTGCCTGGTCACTAAAAGCAAACTTTACCTGCTGAGAACCTGCTAATCAACCTCCCATGATGTTCAGAAGCCTCTTGAATGTTGATAATAAATGGACAGGGTAGCTCGGCCATGCAGGCTGGCTCATGCCTGCAATCCCAGCACTTCGGGAGGTCAAGGTGGGCAGGTTGCTTGAGCTCAGGAGTTCAAGACCAGCCTGGGCCACATGGCAAAATGCTATCTCTGGAAAAAATACAAAAAAAAAAATTAGCCAGATACGGTGGCATGCACCTGTAGTCCCAGCTCCTTGGGAGGGTGAGGCAACAGGATTGCTTAGGCTCAGGAGATCAAGGCTGCAGTGAGCCAAGGCTGCACTGCTGCACCCCAGCAGGGGGGACAGAGTAAGGTCCTGTCTAAAAAAAAAAAAAAAAAAAAAAAAAGGGAGGTGAGCTTTTCTCTACTGAGTATCTTGAAGTGTGTCACAACTGAGGTAGAGCATAGTGGGAGAGGATGCTGTTGATTTATCGGAGAGGTGAAAGGATGTACCTCCTGCTGCTTTTTTGGGGGGATGGGGGCAGAGGAGAGCCTGATGAGCCAGGCGAGGAGAGGAGGTCACAGAACTCTGGTCGAGTTGATGGTGAGAAGCTCGACTGTCTCAGTGGGCTACTTGCCTGCCCCTCCCTTCATTTCCCATGGGCTTCCGTAGAAGCTTGGCCTGCAGAATCAGGAAACAGTGCTGGTTAATCTGTAAGTATGCAACATTCTTCGGCCTTTCTGTCACTGAAGAGCTAATGTAATTCAGGCCAGTGCAGTACTGAGATGTGGAGTGTGGCCAGCACCCATGGCAGGTGCTTGGACGTTTATCCTGGCTTTTCTGCTAACTTCCTGGCCCAAGTGCAGGTCATTTACCTTTTCTGGGATTCAGGTACCTGTCAGAAGAGAAGTGAGTCTGTTGGACTCTCTCTAGGGAACTGGAAGGAATAAGCAATAAGAATACTTTGACATTTTATAAACAGAACATGTTTACTACATGCATTTCAACGAGGCCTACAGGATTAACAACTTTGGAGGCATGTGTACCGATTTGTGGTCAGTCTTCACACCACCTGGTGGAATTTCCTTCCTTTGACTGGCAGGAAGAGGTAAGTACTTCTCACACGTCTGTTACCTTCTGCCAAGTGTAAATGCCATGCTGGCACCTGTGTCTTAATTGTATTGGCATTCCCTTGTACTGGGCCTGGATGGGGTGGGTGCTCAACCCACACAGACAGAACCAAGCTCCCGACTGCAGACACACATCATTAAGTTCCTGGACTTCAGCCACCGTATCTTTGTTATTAGATTATTAACTCAATAGTCTTCTTGTCGTTTAGCCTAGGACTCTGAACATAGCTCTCTGTAGATGTTTATTGATGACTGATTGGCTAACAGATGCAGTCACAGAGTCACAGATGTCAACTCTTGCCTGTCCTTCCTTCCCTTCCTTCCTTCCTCTCTCTCTGTCTCTCTCTTTCCCTCCCTCCCTCCCTCCCTCCCTCCCTTCCTTCCTTCCTTCCCTCTTTCCCTCTTTCCCTCCTTCCCTCCTTTTTCTTTTCCTTTCCTTTCCCTTTCCCTTCTTTCCGACGGACTTTCACTCTTGTTGCCCAGGCTGGAGTGCAATGGTGCAATCTCGGCTCACTGCAACCTCCGCCTCCCAGGTCCAAACAGTTCTCCTGCCTCAGCCTCCTGAGTAGCTAGGATTACAGGCTCAGCTAATTTTGTATTTTTAGTAGAGACAGGGTTTCTCCATGTTAGTCAGGCTGGTCTTGAACTCCCGACCTCAGGTGATCTGCCCAACTCAGTCCCCCAAAGTGCTGGGATTACAGGCGTGAGCCACCATGCCCGGCTCGCTCTCTTCTTTTCCTTCCTTCCTTCCTTCCTTCCTTCCTTCCTTCCTTCCTTCCTTCCTTCCTTCCTTCCCTCACTCCCTCTCTTCCTCTCTCCCTCCCTCTTTCCTTCCCTCTCTTTCTCTCTTTTCTTTCTTTTTCTGTGTTGCCCAGGCTGGAATGCAATGGCGTGATCGTAGCTTACTGAAACCTCTGCCTCCCGGGCTCACGTGACCCTCCCACCTCAGCCCCCGGATAGCTAGGACTACAGGCATGCGCCACCATGCCTGGCTAGTTTTTGTATTTTTGTAGAGACAGGGTTTTGCCATGTTCCCAGGCTGGCCTCAGACTCCTGGGCTCAAGCGATCTCCCCACCTTGGCCTCTCAAAGTACTGGGGTTGTAGATGTGAGCCCCCATGCCTGGCTCAACCCTTGTGTTTCTTGATGCTTTTCACATGCAGAAGTCCAAAATCTGGGAGCTACCGATGGCCTCTGGATCCAACATGAGAGTTATTTCTCTCCACAGCACTTTACCTCATGCTCCTTTGGTCACTGATAAGTGTTGTCAACATTTTTCAAATATCCTATCTGCACTGGGGCATGGCACACAGCAGGTGGAGCACATCATTACCTCTGATTCCCATGCTGACAGACAGACTGGGCAGGTCTTTGTGTTTGTCTTTGGAGAGCTTTAGTTTTCTCATGTGACATGTGCACCGAAATACCAGGAATCATTATTGTACAGAACATAGGAGATAGCCACTATCAAAGCAGCTGTCCGGCTGATGGAAGAAAAGTCTGGGGGCTGCTCATTTTGATTACCTATAATTTTGCTTTGCATACAATTTTATTTCCTTGGTGAGAGCTACTTCTTCCTCACTGACTTTTAAGAGACATTGGAAGACATGGGGAGGGTCTTCTGAACATCTGCCTGCGCGTCACTTTTTAATTTCTTTTCCAGGTAGTGTCTGCAGTGAGGGAATGAGTTCTTTTTTGTTTGTTTTTTATTTTTTTTTGAGATGGAGTTTTGCTATTGTTGCTCCGGCTGGAGTGCAATGGTGTGATCTCAGCTCACCGCAACCTCCACCTTCTGGGGTTCAAGTGATTCTCCTGCCTCAGCCTCCCGCGTAACTGGGATTACAGGCATGCACCACCATGTGCAGCTAACTTTTGTATTTTTAGGAGGGACGTGGTTTCTCCATGTTGGCCAGGCTGGTCTCAAACTCCTGACCTCAAGTGATCCTCCCACCTCAGCCTCCCAAAGTGCTGGGATTACAGGTGTGAGCCACTGCGTCCGTCCAGGAATGAGTTCTTAATGAGAGACTCTCGAGTCTTTCTCTGAAAGTAGAACGGAATTTTTAGAAGGATGAAACATAGATATTCATTTCACAGTGCAGGCTGCTCTATTCACATGCAGCCTCAACACCAGTGACATTCCAACCAGTGTTTAGGGTTTAGTTAGGGAGAGAACTTCATCCCCATTCGTTCATATGTGTGTATGTGAAAGCACTTAGAACCATACCTGGCACATAAGAAAGATTCTGTAAGTATTCATTGTTCTTGTTATTACTAGCATCCTCGTAATTCAGTGGTTCTTGGTGGGGTGCAGTCAAGGAGTGTCATGACAAGCGAACTTCAGAAGACTGCATCCGACTTACAGGTCACTGCTTTTGTAGCCTCAGTACGGTCGGAAAAACATCCACTGGGAGGTGGGTCCCTCGTTAGCGGTGAAGAGTGGGTTGCTGGTGCCTTCTGCTTTACCCTCTGCTTGTGCTCCTTCTTCCAAACTGTTGCTTTCTCTGAACTCTTGTGTTTCTTTATGCAGGGGTTCACATCCTGGTTGCTTGTTCCACTCTGAAGGGAAGGCAGAGGGCTTGCATCTGAAGCCACGCCTCCTTCGTGGGTGCTGTGTGGAGCTCTAGATTTGGGTTCTTGGCTCTTCAGTGCCTCCCTCCTCACCCAGCAGTCATAACGTTAGCACGGCTGATGCATTGACATGCTCCAGTGGGCAGTTTGCAGGCATCCATCTTGAACTTTTCAAAGAGACACGCAGATACATTTCACAAACACGGATGGAATACTTAGTATGTGCTAGGAGGGCACTAGGGAGAGAAAGATGTAAGGCAGTGCCTGCTGTTGATTTCATTTGCATCCTGCCCTCAGGACTCAGGTTAATTGGTCTAGGAGATTATAGACTATTAGGCTTCCTAGACCCCTTGGGAGACATGGGACTTGCAAGACCCATTTTCCCAAAAAAGGTAAGCACTGTGGAGGATTCTCCTTCTAGAGTCTAGCATCCGTCATTTCACCAGCGTGGCTGATTCCAAAAAATGTATTTTGACACAAAGAGAAGCACAGTTAGTTAACACACCTCAAAATGCGAAATAACTGTTTGGCTGACTGGAGGAGCTGACTGGTTCTTTTGTCATCTTGTGGTCCCCGTCTGTGTGTGTCTGCTTAGCTTTCTCACACTGAGCCTTTTCCCTCAGGATCTTCAGCAGTTTTTTCCAGTATGTAGATGATTCAAGCCACAGATGGCAGCTTCTAAGTTATTATGCCACTGATTAAAGAATTGTTAAGGCAGACTTCCTTCTCTAAATACAAACACATGCAAAACTGAGATTTTGACCAAAACTTTGCTAGACACAATAGTGTATTGTTTCTGTCTTCACAGTGTGTTCCGTTACAGACTTGTATTATAAAACAGCAGGGCTTAGCACATATATTTCCAGGTCTATCACCAAAGAATTCGAAGCTCTTTTTAAAAAGACATTTTTAAGGTAAATGACATTTTAAAAAGATACTCAGTGTCTTCCATTTTTTTTTCCTTTCTTCTACCTTCAGCAACTTCCTAAATGTGACAATGCACGAAAAACTCTACTGCGTTCAGAGTGAACGTTCGCTAGTGCTGATGACTGTCTTTATGGTATCTCTAATAGTTGGATTTGTGGTTAAACTTATGCTTCTTGCCCCACTTGACTGCATCTTTATTTTCTGTTCCGGCAAACAAAGAACTAGAGTTTATTGTGATCTCTTCACTGTTAACCCCATTTAAGTGTTATTCAAAGAAAATGGAAACTTTTGGTCTCAGTGTCATGCCAACTGGTTCTAGATTATTGTTCTTAAAAAAAAAAAAAAAGAGCCCCAGGCCAGGCATGGTGACTCACACCTGTAATCCCAGCACTTTGGGAGACTGAGGCAGGCGGATCATGAGGTCAGGAGATCGAGACCATCCTGGCTAACATGGTGAAACCACATCTCTACTAAAAATACAAAATATTAGCTGGGCATGGTGGTGGGTGCCTGTAGTCCCAGCTACTCGGGAGGCTGAGGCAGGAGAATGGCATGAACCCGGGAGGTGGAGCTTGCAGTGAGCTGAGATTGCACCACTGCACTCCAGCCTGGGCAACAGGGCGAGACTCCGTCTCAAAAAAAAAAAAAAAAAAAAAAAAAAAAAGGTTGAGAAATACGGAGAGACTTATTATGAAGCAATACATAGTTATGACATGACGGTATTAACACCAGGAGAAAGAAATAGACTGATGGAACAGAATAGAGAGCTAGAAACAGACCTCTATGTAAGGAAACTTGGTTATGCAAATAAACATTGTGGACAAGTGGGAGAAGGAAGGATTAGTCAATAAATAGTGCTGAGACAACTTAAAAATCATGTTTTCAAGAGGTTGCAACGAAGGTCCTCACATATCCTATACACACAAAATTAATTAGAAGTAGACCAAATACGTCAATGTGAAAAGCAAATTCTAAACAGTTTAGGGAAGAACATAGGAAGATATTTTCATGACTGGTTTACAGAATGACTTTTTTTTTTTTTTTTTTTTTAAAGACGGTCTCACTCTGTCACCCAGGTTGGAGTGTAGTGGCGTGATCAGCGCTCACTGCAGCCTTGACCTCCCAGGCTCAAGTGGTCCCCCCAAGTGGTCCTCCCACCTCAGCTAGGACTGAGACTAGCTGGGGCTGCAGGCACACACCACCATACCTGGCTGATTTCTTTTGTATTTTATACAGAGATGAGGTTTTGCCATGTTGCTCAAGCTGGTTTTGAACTCCTGAGCTCAAGCCATCAGCCTGCCTTAGTCTCCCAAAGTGCTAGGATTACAGACATGAGCCACCCTGCCCAGCCCAAGAATGACTTTGTAAAGCATAAGCAAAAAGCATAAACCATGAATTAAGGATTGCTAAATTTGACTGTATTAAACAAAGAATATCAGTTTATCAAAAGACACCATAAAGTAAAAGAGATTCACAGACTTAGAGAAGTTATTTGCAATATATATAACTGAAAAAAGATTTGTATTTAGAGTATGTAAAGAACTATTAAAAATAAATAAGAAAAAGATACTCAAAAGAAAATGGGCAAAGGACTTGAAGAGGGATTTTAGAGAAAATAGGAATAGTTAATAAACATATGAAAAGGTACCTAAGCATCAGAATTTAGGAACCCCAAATTAAAGCCATAATGATACACCATTTGATACCAACCAGGTTGGTGAAAATATGAGTCTGGTAATATTAAGTGCTGGGGAGGGATGTCGGTCAGTGGAAATTCTCATACACAGCTGGCAGGACTGTAAGTTGGCACAACAACTTTGGAAAGCAATTTATTTTTACCTCTATTACCACACAGTTCTGCCATTCCACTCCCAGGAACAGACCCTGCTGGAAAAAGAATACGCTTTGGAGTCAGTCCAGGATTTGGATCCATGTTTTACCATTCTCTTTTCTTTTTCTTTTTCTTTTCTTTTTTCTTTTTTTTTGGAGATGGAGTCTCATTCTGTCGCCCAGGCTGGAGTGCAGTGGCATAGTCTTGGCTCACTGCAATCTCTGCCTCCCGGGTTCAAGCAATTCCCTGCTTCAGCCTCCTGATTAGCTGGGATTACAGACACCTGCCACCACACCTGGCTAATTTTTGTATTTTTAGTAGAGATGGGGTTTCATCATCTTGGCCAGGATGGTCTTGAACTCCTGACGTTGTGATCCACCCACCTCAGCCTCCCAAAGTGCTGGAATTATAGGCGTGAGCCACTGCATCTGGCCTGTTTTACCATTTTCTAGTTGTGTGCCCCTGAGCCTATGACTTTCTCGGTTCCCTTTTTTGTACAGTGAGAGAATGTTGTGTTTAGTAACTGAAAATTCATGGCATGTAGTAAACCTCACTAAATGCAGTTTTATTAACATGTGACTGAAGGGCAGGCTCCCTGTGGACCTGGTCTTCTCCTTCTTTATGGCTGTCCACAGTGCATGTACTAATACTAGGTAGTCGAGAAAGCTAGGTTTGATTTGGATTTGCAGGGTCTTCCCTAAATGCCCAGCTCCTGCTATATATGCATTTCATTTGGCACAAACCTTCTCACTGCCTACCACATCTAAGCTATGATACAAATATTCTTCACGTGTGAAATTCCTTGCTCATTGCTTTTACCTCACTGTGGCCATCTTCTCTACTAAGAAAGTCAGCTGTGGTGTCAACACACAAGAATGTGTACAGCTGGTAGTGTATACATTCAGAATAACAAAAGGCTATTACTCTGAAAGGATGTGTTTTTTCTTTATTACTGGGCATCTTAATTGCTTCTTTGACATTACAAGCCCAGCATTGCAAAGTATACTGTAGAGCAGAGGACTAAATCTATGGATTTAGTTGAGGCACAACTCCGTGAGTGGCCTTTCTCAGTGCAGCAGTCTCAGAGATAAATTTACTCTTTTCTGAAATCTCATTTCTTATTTTGGTGTGTGCAGAAAAGCTCAACTGGAGTTACCTGCAAATGCAGGCATATGTGATAGCTGTGCTCAGCCATGTATTAAGCCACAAGCAGACAAGAACCGATACCACTGGCGACATCTAAGTAATACACACACACACACACACACACGGAGAAAAGTGATAAAGAAGCAAGAATTTCAAGTGAGTTACAAACTCCAAGGACTTGGAATATTCTGAGGAATTCTTAAATTGAGGCTTACGGGTGAGAATATATAATGTGTCTCCTTAAATGTTTTGGGGTGACATATTTCTGAGTTGTAGGGGATATTTTTAGGGAGCTTTAAAGAATGAATTCAGGAGACTTGGAGCCTGATGCCGGTTGTCTGGGTATTCTAGGGCCCTCCTTATATCCAGGCTTTTTATTGCTCGACACAGATTTAGAAGCTTGTCCTAACCACTCGGAAGATCTTTAAAGAGTGGCGATGAAGACAGGAATTTCAGGAGCCGGGCACAGTGCCTCATGCCTGTCATCCCAGCACTTTGGGAGATGGAGGTGGAAGGATCACTTGAACCCAGAACGTTGAGGCTGCAGTGAGCCATGATTGCACCACTGCACTCCAGGCTGGGTGACAGAGCAGGATCCCGCCTCTAAAAAATAATAATAGGCCTGGTGCGGTGGCTCACGCCTGTCATCTCAGCACTTTGGGAAGCTGGGGTGGGCAGATCACAAGGTCAGGAGATCGAGACCATCCTGGCTAACACAGTGATACCCTATCTCTACCAAAAATACAAAAAAATTACCCAGGCATGGTGGCACACGCCTGTAGTCCCAGCTACTGAGGAGGCTGAGGCAGGAGAATTGCTTGAACCCAGGAGGCAGAGGTTGCAGTGAGCCGAGATCATGCCACTGGACTCCAGCCTGGGCGACAGAGTGAGACTCCATCTCAAAATAATAATAATAATAATAATAATAATAATAATAATAATAATAATAAAGTTTTTTTAAAATGTTGGGATTTTAGACCAATGTGAGGGAAGTTAGCAGCATGGCTCTAAGAAGCCATGTTTCCAGAGTGCACTGTTAGGATTGCTGTAACCGTTTAGGCACAGACATATTGCTGTAACCGTTTAGGCACAGACATACAAGGCAGCACACAAGAATCAGAGCCCAGGAGGATTAGACCTGACATTTGGACCCATCTGAGCCCTCTGTCTAGGTGTCTCCTCCAATCCTCCCGTCATCCCTGATTAAATGTTTGATTTCTCTTTTGTTAACACTGTGTAATAATTCTAAATCTTTCTGAGCCAACACTAAGGTGACCAAACATCCTGGTTTGCATGGGGCACAGGACTTGCAGTGCGAAAACTGGTGCAGTTCTGAGGAAACGGGGATGCTTGGTCCTAGCGGACAACTACTTTGTGTATCTGGTACAGGTGACCACAGCTGTGTATACATGTGTAGTGGGTTGAATAGGGACCTACCAAAAAAGATGTATCCACTTAGAGTCTCAGAATGTCATCTGTGGACACTGTTGTACACTAGATCTCTAGAAATTTTTCATCTTCCACAACCAAAATGCTACTCCCACCGAACAGCCCCTCCCCCTCTCCCCCTCCCACCGAACAGCCCCTCCCCCTCTCCTCCTCCCACCGAACGGCCCTCTCCCTCTCCTCCCCTGCTCTGTGGCGGCCACCATTCTACCTTGTCCTGCTTTGATTTTGACTGCTTTAGCTACCTCATCGAAACAGAATCATGCAGTACTTGTATTCTGGGGCTAGCTTATTTCACTTAGTATAATGTCCTCAAGGTTCATACATATTGTAGTGACAGGATTTCCTTTTTTTTTTTTTTTTTTTTTTTTGACGGGGGGTTAGCTCTTTCCCCCAGGCTGGAGCGCAGTGGTGCGATCTTGGCTCACTACAACCTCCACCTCCTGGGTTCAAGTGATTCTCCTGCTTCAGGCTCCCCAGTAGCTGGAATTATAGGCGCCCGCCACCACGCAAGCTAATTTTTGTATTTTTAGTAGAGATGGGGTTTCACTGTGTTGGCCAGGCTGGTCTCGAACTCCTGATCTAGTGATCCACCTGTCTTGGCCTCCCAACGCGCTAGGATTACAAGCGTGAGCCACCACACCTGCCCCCCGCCCCCCGCCACCTTTTTTTCTTAAAGGCTGAATAATATTCCATTGTCTATATAGACCACATTTTCTTTATCCACTCATCCATCAGTGGACATTCAGGTTGTTGCCACTGTTTTGCTATTGTGAACAGTGATACGGCGAACATGGGAATGCAAATATTTATTTGAGATTCTGTTTTCAATTCTATTGAATAAATACCCAGAGGTGGGGTTGCTAGATCATATGGTAGTTCTATTTTTAATGTTCTGAGGAGCATCCATTCTGTTTTGCATAGCAGCAGCATTTTATATTCTCATCAACAGTGAACAAGGGTGTCAGTTTCTCCACATCCTAATCAACATTTATTTTCTGCTGTTCTTTTTTCTTCCTTCCTTCTTCCCTTCTTTCCTTCCTTCTTCCCTTCTTTCCTTCCTTCTTCCCTTCCCCTCCTTCTTCCTTTCCCTTTCCTTCCTTCTTCCCTTCCCTTACTTCTTACCTTCCCTTCCTTCTTCCCTTCCATTCTTTCTTCCTTTCCTTTCCCTTTCTTCTTCCCTTCCTCTTCCTTTCCTTCTTCCTTTCCCTTCCCTTCCTTCTTCCCTTCCATTCCCTCTTCCCTTCCATTCCTTCTTCATTTCCCTTCCCTTTCTTCTTCCCTTCCTTTTTCTCTTCCCTTCCCTTCCATCTCCCCTTCCCCTCCTTTTTCACTTCATTTTCCCTGTCCCTTCCTTTCCTTCTTCCCTTCCTTCTTTGTTTCCCTTCCTTTTTCCCTTCCCTTCCTTCTTCCTTTCCCTTCTTTTTTCCCTTCCCTTCCTCCTTCCCTTCCTTTCCCTCTTTCTTTCCCTTCCTTTCCCTTCCCTTTTTCGTTCCCTTTCCCTTTCCTTTCTTTTCTTCTTTTGTTTCTATAATCATGGCCATCCTAACAGGCATGGGGTGATATTTCATTGTGGTTTTGATTTGCATTTCTCTGACAATTTGTGATATTGAGCATCTTTTCATATACCTGCTTGTCATTTGTATGTTTTTCTTATGGAAAGGTCTATTTAAGTCCTTTCCTTTATGTATTTTTAAAATTGGTTTATTTGCTTTTGCTATTGAGTTGTAGGAATTCCTTGTATATTTTAGATATCAATCTCTATTCAGATAGATGGTTTGCAAGTATTTTCTCCCATTGCACAGGTTACCTTTTCACTCTGTTGATTGTTTCCTTTGCTATTCAGAAGGTTTTTAGTTTGATATAATCTCACTTGTCTATTTTTGCTTTTGTTGGCATATCCAAGAAATTGTTGCCAAGACCAATGTTTTGAAACATTCCCCTTTGTTTTCTTCTAGGAGCTTTGTAGTTTCAGGTCTACATTTAAGTCCTTTAATCCATTTTGAGTTGAGGTTTGTGTATGTGTAAGACAAGGATCCAATGCCGTTCTTTTGCATATGGGTATCTAATTTTCCTAGCACCAGTTTTTGAGACAATCCTTTCCCCATTGTGTTGTCTTGGCACCCTTGTTGAAGATCATTTATCTGTATGTGGGTTTACTTCTGATGTCTCTATTCTGCTCCACTGGTCTATATGTCTGTCTGTATGTCAGTATCATACTGTTTAGATTACAGTAGCTTTGTAAGATGTTTTGAGACCAGAAAGTGTGAAAATTCTAGCTTTGTTCTTCTTCCTTCAGATTATTTTGGCTATTCAGGGTCCTTTGTGGTTCCATATGAAGTTTAGGACTGTTTTTTTCTATTCTTTAAAAAATGCCATTGGGAATTTGGTAAGGATTTCATTAAATCTATGACTTCAGGTAGTACGGATATTTTAAAAATATTAAGTCTTATAATCCATGTATACAGGATGTTGACTTTTCATATATGGACTTTATTATGTTGAGGCAATTTCCTTTTTTTTCCTGGTTTCTTGCATGTTTTTATAATGAAAGGGTGTGAATTCAGTCAAATGCTTTTTTCCCCCATATTTTGAGATGATCATATTATTTTTATCTTTCATTCTTTTAACGTGGTGTAGCACATTGATTGACTTTTGTATATTGAACCATCTTTGCATCTCTGGGATAAATCCCACTTGACCATAATATATTATCTTTTTAATGTACTTTTGATTCAATTTTCTTGTATTTTGTTGAAAATTTGTGTGTCTGTATTTATCAGGGATATTGGCTTGTATGTAGTTTTCTTTTCTTGTAGTGTCTTTGACTTTGTTATCAGTATAATGCTAGCCTCAAAAAACAAGTTTGGAAGTGTTCCCTTCTCTTCATTTGTTAAGGAGAGTTTGAGAAGGATTGGCATTAATTCTTTAAATATTTGGTAGAGTTCTCCAGTGAAACCACCTTGTCTTAGACTTTTCTTTTTGGGAGATTTTTGGTTACTGATTCAATTCCATTTCTAGTAAAAGATCTGTTCAGATTTTCTATTTCATCATGATTCAGTCTTGGTAGTTTGTATATCTCTAGGAATTTATCCATTTCTTCTAGGTTATCTAATTTGTTGGTATATAATTGTTCACAGTGGTCTTTTATTAATACTTTTTATTCTGTGGCATCAGTTTTAATGCCCCCTCTTTTATCTCTGATTTTATTTATTTGGATCTTTTCTCCTTTTTTCTTAGTTAGTCTGCCTACGAGTCTGTCAATTTTTTGCCAGGTACAGTGGTATGTGCCTGTAGTTCCAGCTACTTGGGATGCGGAAATAGAAGGATCACTTGAGCTCAGAAGTTCAAGATCAGCCTAGGCAACATAGCAAGACCCACCCCCTTCATCTCTTTAAAAAACAAATCATTAATTTTGTTTTTCTTTTAAAAAATCAAGTCTTGGTTTGGTTGGGGTTTTTTTTTTTTTTTCTATTGGTTTTATATTTTCTATTTCATTTCCTTGTATTATAATCTTTATTATAATTTCCTTCTGTCTGCTAACTTTGGCTTAGTTTGTTTTTTTCTTTTTCTAGTTTCTTCAGTTGTAAAGTTGGGTTGTTTATTTCAGATCTTTGTTCTTTTTTAACATAGGTGTTTACTGCTATAAACTTCTCTCCTAGTATTGTTTTTGCTATATCTCATAAGTTTTGGTATGTTGTATTTTCATTTTTGTTTGTCTCAAGATATTTTCTAAATTCCCCAGTGATTATTTTCTTTGACTCGGTGATTAAGAGTGAATTGTTTCGTTTTCACATATTTGTGAATTTTCCAGGTTTTCTTCTGCTATTGATTTCCAGTTTCATTCCATTGTGGTTGAAAAAAATGTGGTATGATTTTAAATTTCTTAAATTTGTTAAGTCTTGTTTTGTGCCTTAACATGTGATGTATCCTGGAGAATGTTCTATGTGTACTTGAAATGAATGTGTATTCTGCTGCTTTTGGGTGGAATGTTTTATAAATGTCTGTTGGGTCACTTGGTCTATATTGTTCTTCAAGTCCTCTGTTTTTTTTTTATTAGCCTTTTGTTAGGCTGAGGTACTCTACACATTATTGAAAGTGGGATATTGAGCTGGCACAGTGGCTAACACCTGTAATCCCAGCATTTTGGGAGACTGAGGTGGGCGGATCACTTGAGGTTAGGAGTTTGAGACCAGCCTGGCAACATGGTGAAACCCTGTCTCTACTAAAAAAAAAAAATTAAAATTAGCTGGGTGTTGTGTCGCATGCCTGTAATCCCAGCTACATGGGAGGCTGAGGCCAGAGAATCGCTTGAACCTGGGCAGCAGAGTTTGCAGCGAGCCAAAATAGCGCCACGGCACTCCTACCTGGGCAACAGAGTGAGACTTATCTTAAAACAAAAACAAAAACAAAAACACCCAAAATACAAAAGTGGGATATTGAAATCTCCTACTATTGTTGCGTTGCTTCCTATTTCTCTTTTCAATTCTGTGCATATTTTATATCTTTTGGGTCTCTGATGTTGGCTACATGCATGTTTATAATTGTTGTATCTTCCTGGTAAATTCACTCTTTTATCATTAAATAATGTTGTTTCTGGTCTCTTGTGGCAGTTTTTGTCTTAAAGTCTATTTTGTGTGATGTAAATATGGTCATCCCTGCTGTCTTTTGGTTGCTGTTTACATAGACTACCTCTCTTTACCCTTTCATTTTCAGCCTACGTATGTTTTTAAATCCAAAATGAGTCCCTTGTAGATAGCATATAGCGGAAGCTTGTTTTTAAAATCCATTTAGCTACTGTATGTCTTTTGATTGAGGGATTTAATTCGCTTACATGAAAAGTAATTACTGATAGGCAAGGACTTACTATTGCCATTTTGCTAATTGTTTTTTATCTACCTTGTAGCTCTTTTCTCCCTCTCACTGTCTTCCTTTTTGTTTTCCTCATTTTTCTTCTAGCAGTGTTCTTTGATTACTTTTTCATTTTCTGTTGTGTATCGTCTATAGATCTTTTCTTTAGTTATAGATATTTTCTTTGGTTAACATGGGGATTACATAAAACATTTTATAGTTATAATAATCTGTTCTAAGCTGACAACAACTTCAGTCACATACAAAATCTATATGCTTTTCCACACATTTCGTTCTTGATGTCACAAATTACATGTTTTTATATTGTGTATCCATTAACATATTTTACGTAATTATTTTTTGTACTTGTGTCTTTTTTAAAATTATACTTTAAGTTCTGGGATCCATGTGCACAACCTGCAGGTCTGTTTCCTAAGTATACACGCGCCATGGTGGTTTGCTGCACCTATCAACCCATCATCTACATTAGGTATTTGTCCTAATGCTCTCCCTCCCCTAGCCCCCCACTCCCCAACAGGCCCCAGTATGTGATGTTCCCTTCCCTGTGTCCATGTGTTCTCATTATTCAACTCCCACTTATGAGTGAGAACATGCGGTGTTTGGTTTTCTGTTCCTGTGTTAGTTTGCTGAGAATGATGATTTCCAGCTTCATCCATGTCCCTGCAAAGGACATGAATGCATCCTTTTTTTATGGCTGCATAGTATTCCATGGTGTATATGTGCCACATTTTCTGTATCCAGTCTATCCTTGATGGGCATTTGGGTTGGTTCCAAATCTTTGCAATTGTGAACAGTGCTGCAATAAACATACGTGTGCATGTGTCTTTATAGTAGAATGATTTATAATCCTTTGGGTATATACCCAGTAATGGGATTGCTGGGCAAATGATATTTCTGGTTCTAGATCCTTGAGGAATCGCCACACTGTCTTCCAAAATGGTTGAACTAATTTACACCCCCACCAACAGGGTAAAAGTGTTCCTATTTTTCCACATCGTCTCCAGCATCTGTTGTTTCCTCACTTTTTAATGATTGCCATTCTAACTAGCGTGAGATGGTATCTCATCATGGTTTTGATTTGCATTTCTCTAGTGACCAGTGCTGCTGAGCTTTTTTTCATTTGTTTGTTGGCTGCACAAATGTTTTCTTTTGAGAAGTGTCTGTTTATATCCTTTGCCCACTTTTTAATGGGGTTGTTTATTTTTTTCCTGTAAATTTGTTTAAGTTCCTTGTAGATTCTGGATATTAGCCCTTTGTCAGATGGATAGATTGCAAAAATTTTCTCCATTCTGTAGGTTGCCTGTTCACTCTGATGATAGTTTCTTTTGCTGTGCAGAAGCTCTTTAGTTTGCCATTTGCCAATTTTGGCTTTTGTTGCCATTGCTTTGGTCTTTTAGTCATGAAGTCTTTGCCCATGCCTATGTCCTGAATGGTAATGCCTAGATTTTCTTCTAGGGTTTTTATGGTTTTAGGTCTTTAAGTCTTTAAGCCATCTTGAGATAATTTTTGTATAAGATGTAAGGAAAGGATCCAGTTTCAATTTTCTGCATCTGGCTAGCCAGTTTTCCCAACACCATTTTGTTAAATAGGGAATCCTTTCCCCATTGCTTGTTTTTGTCAGGTTTGTCAAAGATCAGATGGTTGTATACTTTTGTCTTTTAATCTGTATACCAGAATTAAAAGTGATTTACACACTACTGTTACAGTATTATAGTATTCTGTATTTGTCTATATGTTTATGTTTGGTAGTGAACTTTATACTTTTATATGCTTTCATTTTCCTATCTAGCATCCTTTCATTTCATCTTGAAGGACTCCCTTTAGTAATTCTTGTAAAGTCAGTTTAGTAGCGAGGAATTCCCCCTGCTTTTGGTTATTTGGGAGAGTCGTTATTCTTGGAAAGTATCCTTGGTTGACAGGTTTTTATTCTTTCAGCACTTTGAAAGTATTATCTCATTTGCTTCTTGCATGCAAGGTTTATGCTGTGAAGTCCACTGATAGCCTTTTAGGGGTTCTATTGTATGTGACAAGTTGCTTTTCTTTTGTTGCTTTAAGAATTCTCCCTGGGCCAAGCACGGTGGCTCATATGTCTGTAATCCTAGCACTCCGGGAGGCTGAGGTGGGTGGATCACCTGAGGTCAGGAGTTCTAGACCAGCCTGGCCAATGTGACAAAACCTTGACTCTATTAAAAAATTAGCCAGGTGTGGTGGCAGGTGCCTGTGATCCCAACTACTCAGGAGGCTGAGGCAGGAGAATCACTTGAACCTGAGAAGTGGAGGTTGCAGTGAGTTGAGATTGCACCCCTGCACTCCAGCCTGGGCAACAGAGCGAGACTTTCATCTTAAAAAAAAAAAAATTCTCCCTGAAAAGCTAGAACTTTGAATGCATGCTCCAACTCTTTCTCTCCATGGGGAGAAGCCAGGAGTGGGGGTTTTCTCCTGTTTATTTTGTGCTGAGCTAGAGGGCATGGACTATGGCAATTAAGTACATGCTGAGCTAAACCATTTCCTTTATTCTCAGCATCCCTCGACCTGGCGCTCTTTCCTATCCTAAACCATCTCTTGGGCAGTCCCCTTGAAAAGCCTGGACATTGGACTATGGTCCAGTCTACTCTTCCTCTTTCCAGGGTGAAGTGAGGAGCTGGAAGTTTCTTCTTGCTTACACTGTGCTGACCTGGGGGAGGGACTATGGTGAATGGATACCATGAATTTCTCTGCCAGCTTTTTGATCATCTGGTTTTGCAGCAGCCTGAGGTGCAGGAGCCTCTTAACTGGTTTCTGTATTTCTCCCAGAGGGAAGTCTATATATTTGTGTTGAATTGGTGTCTCTCTAGGGACAAAGAGGGTCTTGCACTTCCTATTTTGCCATGTTGCTGAAATCACCTCCTGGAATAAAGGTCTTTACAGATGTAATTAAGGTAAGGATCTTGAGATGAGATCTTAGATTAGGGTGGAAGCTGATTTCAATGATAAGTGTCATGAGAGACAGAAATGGAGGAGATACAAGCACAGAGGAGAAGGCCATGCGAAGGTGGAGGCAGAGACTGGAGTAATATGTTTATAGGCCAAGGAATGCCAAAGATTGTTGGCCACCAGCAAACACTAGGAGAGAGGTGTGGAATGGATCCTCTCTTAGGCTCTCCAGAAGGAACTCACTTTGCTGACACCTTTGATTTTGGACTTTTTGCCTCTGGAAGTATGAGGAATGAATTTCTGTTGTTCTAAGCCAGCAAGCTCGTGGCGGTTTGTTACAGCAGCCCCAGGGAACTCATGTAACATGGGAAGTGAGTTTGGGAGTTTTACTACAAAAGTCTAGGAGGAGGATTTTAGACCTTTATGGGTCAATAGCCTAATCTGTGTCTTCACTCTATGTGAGCCCACCTGTATCTACGGCTGTTATCCACATGGGTGTTTTGACCAGGGATTTCTGTTCAGTGATGTCCAAACTGCCTTCCTCAGTGCCCTGGGGCTCCCTGAAGGTGCTCTTGGTGCTCCCCGGAGGTGCCCTGTAGGCTGCTTTGTGGGGAGTGTGCTAGGTGAAGGCTGAGCCTGTGTGGCTCTAAACCCCTGGCCTCATTAACCAAAACAAGTTTTAGATAAGTTATTTTTAGGGGGATTAATATTGGACTTTGTTTGAAAACAAACAAACCGACAAAAACCACTTAAAAAAAAAGTAAAAGAAACCTAATGAAAAGCTATAGGTTTCATTCTTACTTTCTTTCTCTTCTAATGCCATTCTTTGCCCAACCATTTTCTGCCAGTGCCCTTCTTGGGTGCAGCAGTTTCTGCAGTCACGGTGACTGGGAAGTGGGAAGGGGGCTTGGAGTAGAACTGCAGGGAGTTCGGGAGTTGGAAGAACCCCTCGTGCGTCAGGTAAAACCACAAGGAGGTACGCTGCCCTCATTCCTGACCATGAATAGCTGTTGTAGATTCTTGTCCTGTTTCATGGTCAACATCTTGCAAATAATTTCATCATAGGCTGGTATCTCAATTTCACTGATGGCTCATGGCAAAGCATGGAGGGAAAAAATTAGGAAGGGGTGGGGTGAAATTATTAAATACTGGGACTGAGTAAAAGTGGGCAGGCAGGAACATTATTTTAAAAGGGTTAGGGAAAAACGGAGGTAGCATAATAACAAAAGGAAGAACTATGCCTACATTAGCCTGCTATAATTTTCCCCAAGTATTGCCATAGAAATCACACTTCAGACCCTACACCATGCGTACATTTGAAGAGAACAATTTACCTGTATTGTTCACTGGATGCCATCAGCATCCTCTTTCTCCTGTTTCAGTCAGCGGGACTCATTTCGTCCATTTTCATCTGGTACTGTTGACTGTTCATTTCTTTGCGCTGATTTTGCTGCCAAAGTGTCCTCTTTTCAAGTCATGGACATTATTAAGTATACCCTTTATTTTACATCACTTACCATTTTCAGAACTCCTTTATTTCATTACTTTGCATTCAGAATTTCCAGCCTAAATCAACAGCCTTGACATAAAGGTAGATCTCTGCTTTCTCTGTTGGGCATGAGCATTTCCTTTCCTAAATCAGAAATTTATTTTTTCCAGAAGTCTAGTGTGGGGAATAGTCAGCATGCTTACTAAGTCTTAATTTGTTAGAAGGACAGATGAAGATAAAAATCGGTGATGAGGATTCCCTAGAAAAGAAATTCTACCTATTCCTACCCTCACACGTTTACACTCTGCTTTTGATGCATCTCTTGTATTCTGCTTTTCCACTCTAAAGAAGGGAAACTTCTTCCTGGGCCCAGTACACCGGGCTCATTAGTTCTAGCCCCAGCTCTGCCACACGCTTGCTGTTTAGCTTTTAGAAAGTTAGCTCATCTTTCTGTTTTCTGGCCTATGAAATGGAGACTCACTGATCTCTTGGATGGGTGAAGTACCAAGTAACCACTATGAGACTTGCCTCCATGCAGGAGTAAGGAATGAATCAATTTCAAAACAGCTGGATACTAAGCCCACAGCCCAAGCTCTCCTCAGATTCATTCTGTTTAGAGCCCAGCTTTCGCGCAACGTGTGTGACAGCCAGTTTCTTACGAAGCCTCTGCCGTGCTTATGCAGCACGTGGCCTTCTTGAACGAGACGGGGATGGATCATGGAATGTTAGCCACTGTTCCCGTGCATGGAACTGTGCTAAGAAATGTGCTCCCAGGTAGTTTTGGAGCCATATGTGTCTGAAAAGAACTCAAAGAACTCATAATTAGCTGAAGTCAAGAGAAGGGGTCTTCTTATCCCTCCTTCTTTATTGTTTTAGGCACACATGCTCATCAGCAGACAGAGTGCGTTCACTTTCTTTTCTTCTTTTCCTTTCCTTTTTTTTTTTCTTTTTTTTTGTTTTTAGAGGTGGCGTCTTGCTTTGTCACCCAGGCTGGAGTGCAATGGTGCAATTATACAATTATAGCTCACTAATGTGTTAAATTCCTGGGCTCAAGCAATCCTCCAGCTTCAGCCTGCTGAGTAGCTGGGACTACAGACATGCACTATCCCACGGGGCTGATTTTGTAAATTTTTTGTAGAGATGGGGTTTTGCCATCTTGCCCAAGCTGGTCTCGAACTCCTGGGCTCAAGTGATCCTCCTGCCTCAGCCTCCCAAAGTGCCGGGATTACAGGTGTGTGTCACCTACATTTACTTTCTTGATTGCATTTTGAGGTTTAGGGGCTAATGCCTGATTAATGCCTGATGCTTTTATTCTATCTGTGTGAAGCAGTGGCCGCATAGATCTTCATCAAAAGCTGACTGTTCTCATTTCTCCCCAAGTAATCAGTTTTTTTTTTTTTTAGCTTGTGCTAAATCATTTTTTAAAATTGTAGCTCTGAGGCATTTTATTATGCAAAGTTAGTACTCATATACATAAACTAATATGAACTTAAAACTCATTAGACATTTGCTTCATTTTTTTTTTTTTTTAGCTTGACTCCCTCGTAAATCTTGAGCTTCATTGATTCTGGCTGCTCTGTAAGGAGATCCTCCCTTGAGTGATTTAAGAGCGTAATTGGGAAGCATGGTGTGTCCATGTGTGGCTCAGTGGACAGAACCATTTGGAGTTGGATTGCTTCTGTGAGTGGGGCAATCCTGTCCTCTTGAGGTCCAGATCGCCCCCAGGAGGAGCCTAGCTGCTGCTCCCCATTGGACACCCCTTTTCAGCAGGAAGCAGCCAGAAGCAGTCGTCGCCCAGAGGCCCCTGACAGCCGTGAGTGGCATCCCCACGGTGGGGAATGTTGTAGGAGTTATTGAGAAATTCTTCTGGCCGGGCGCGGTGGCTCACGCCTGTAATCCCAGCACTTTGGGAGGCCGAGGCGGGCGGATCACCTGAGGCTGGGAGTTCAAGATCAGCCTGACCAACATGGAGAAAACCCCGTCTCTAATAAAAATACAAAATTAGCCAGGCGTGGTGATGCACGTCTGTAATCCCAGCTACTCAGGAGGCTGAGGCACAAGAATTGCTTAACCTCGGGAGGTGGAGGTTGCAGTGAGCAGAGATCGTGCCACTGCACTCCAGCCTGGACAACAAGAGTGCAGCTCTGTCTCAACAAGCAAACAAACAAACAAACAAACAAAAACAATAATTTATTTTTGCTCTTGTGTCTGGGAGTGATTTAGGGTCTGCTGGTCCAGGCTGGGCTCAGCTCAGCTTGGTGCCCCACTGTGGGCTGGGTTCAGACTGCTCCACACGTCTCTCATCCTCCCCGGATCCACACAGCATGTTCTCCTCGTGGCAGTGGCAGAATTTATTCCAAGAGTGCCTAGCAGAAACATGCATGAGCAGAAACATGCAATGCCTCCTAAGGTCTAGAGCTGATGCACTTTGTTTCTGCTCATGCTCCATTAGCTAGAGCCACTCACAGGACCCCCAGTCCAGTAGGAAACATATTCTGCCTCTAGTGGAAGGAACGGCAAAGTCACATGGCAGAAGGTATAGATACAGGTAGAGAATCTTGATCATTAATTCAATTTGCCACAGGGAAATTGCTTTCCTTTACCTATGCTTGCTAGTGTTATAGATCTGTGCTCATTGAATTCCATTCTCAAAAGTTTACATTTCCTGAGGTTTTGATTTATTACTCAAGTATGTTCATTTTTACTTCTGAAGTTTCTCAGGTGGGATATTCCAGATGAGATATTTCCTAAAATTGAAAGAAAAAAAAAGGCCAAGTGTGATAGTGGCTTACGCCTATAATCCCAGTACTCTGGGAGGCCGGGGAGGGAGGATCACTTGAGACCAGCCTGGTGCCCCACTGTGGGTTGGGTTCAGTCTGCTCCACAGGCAAGCGACAAAGCAAGGCTCCATCTCTACCAAAAAACTTAAGAAAATGAAAAATAATAATTAGCCAGGTGTGGTGGTGCATAGCTAGAATCCCAGCTACTTGGGAGGCTGAGGTGGGAGGATTCCTTGAGTCCAGGATTTCAAGGCTGCAGTGAGCTATATGGCACCACTGCACTCTAGCCTGGGTGACAGAGCAAGACCCTCTCTTAAAAAAAAAAAAAAAAAAAAAAAGGAAAGGAAAAAAGAACATTAGGAGTAGGAGAATGCCAACTCAAGAGGATCACCGCTTCCCCCAGCTTTGCTACTTTGGCAGGGTAGGGCTCCTGAGAATAGGAGTTCCTGTGGGAGCCTCATTTCTTACAACTTCCTCATCATACATCAGGATGTCAGCTGGTCTGTGGGGGTACCTGTGGATAACCTGTGGCTGGGATGGGTAGGACAAGGTAAAGCAAAACTCAAACTCAGGCTGGGTGTGGTGACTCATGCCTGTAATCCCAGCACTTTGGGAAGCCAGATCCACTTTTGGGTGGATCACCTGAGTTCAGGGGTTTGAGACCAGCCTGGCCAACATGTCGAAACCCCATCTCCACTAAAAATTCAAAAATTAGCCGGATTTGGTGGTGCACACCTGTAATCCCAGCTACTGAGGTGGGCGAGGCACGAGAATTGCTTGAATCTGGAAGGCAGAGGTTGCAGTGCGCCAAGATGGCACCACTGCACTCTAGCCTGGGCGACAGAGTAAGACCCTATCTGAAAATAAAAAGAATAAGACGCATCAAACTCAGACATTTTAAATATTGATTCTTAAGCCACTGAAGAACTATATCCTAATTGTGCTGAAAAATAACAGGATACAAACTTGTTCCATTTTCAAGACATCTAGATTTTTTGGTATATTTACAAGAAAGATAAATTAGGTGGTGGCTATTCATAAATTAATGAAAGATTCCTCACTTTCTAAAAGGAGTTGGTGCAAGGTAAATTTAAGTAGCAAACTTTTCCAAAACATTAAAAATTCATGCAATTTGAAAATTGTGGCTGGGTGCGGTGGCTCATGCCTGTAATTGCAACACTTTGGGAGGCCGAAATGGGCAGATCACTTGAGGTCAGCAGTTTGAGACCAGCCTGGCCAACATGGTGAAACACCATCTCTACTAAAAGTACAAAAAATTAGCCAGCTGTGGTGGCATGTGCCTGTAATCTCAGCTACTCGAGAAGCAGAGACAGGAGAATCGCTTGAACCCAGGAGGTGGAGGTTGCAGTGAGCCGAGATCTTGCCACTGCACTCCAGCCTGGTAACACAGCAAGACTCTGTCTCAAAAAAAAAAAAAAAATTTTAAAACTTTTCTTACAACTTTTCAGAAACCTGTTTATCACATATAACAGGGAAATATTCACAGGTCTGGGGCTATTTTTCCATTGTGGTGATCAGTATATATTTTTAATGATTTCATTTCATTTTTATTAAACTTTTTTTAAGGATTCATATATGGTTCATTTCATGTACTGGTTAATGTTTGTTATTTTAAGCCATTAAAAAGCAGAATTTGAGTCTTAAAATCGGACACTGTTTGCATATTGTTTTAGTTATTTCTAGTTTTTTATAAAGTATATAAATCTGTTTTTTTTTCTTCTAAATTATTGGGTGGATTGTGTAATTATTAACAGCCTTTGATCTGAGGGTCTCTGTGTGTCTCATCTCTCTATTTTTTTTTTTTTTTTTCCTGTGGCGGAGTTTCACTCTTGTTGCCCAGACTGGAGTGCAATGGCACGATCTCGGCTCACCGCAACCTGCACCTCCCGGGTTCAAGCGATGCTCCTGCCTCAGCCTTCCAATTAGCTGGGATTACAGGCATGCGCCACCACCCCCGGCTAATTTTGTATTTTTATTAGAGACGGGGTTTCTCCATATTGGTCAGGCTGGTCTCAAACTCCGACCTCAGGTGATCCACCCGCGTTGGCCTCCCAAAGTGCTGGGATTAACAGGCGTGAGGCACCGCGCCCAGCCTGATCTGTTTACTGACGCATGCCCACGGGGGAGCAAGGAACTGCTAACTTCAGTAATTACTTGGGAATTTCATCGAAAAGTGACAATTCCTTTCCATCTTTCATACTTACTTTTCCCACCATCTTCTGGGTTTTGCTAATTATCTTTTGGGTGTTCCAGTAGTACTATGATAGGCTTAAAAAAAAAAAAAGAACAGAAAAGGAAACAGCTGGGAAATCCACCAGCAGAGTCAAGTTCCATGTACCAAATTATTTTTTTTCATATTTTCTTACATATTATATGTACCATCTTTTCATCCCACTCTACTTTCGGCGTGAGCATTATTCCTGGGAATGCTCTCGGAGTCCATCTGCTCTGACTACTTATCTCCCACCTGAAGCCATCATGTCCCACTCGGAGCATCGTAATCATTTTCACAGCAACTGAATGTGATTTCACACACAGCGGATTATGACTTCTGTGGGGAGTGAGCAGTGTAAAATGATTAACCCCTTAGGACAGGGACCCCATTTCACACTCATCTCCTTAGCAACCAACAGAAGACAGGAAAACGGATAGCATAAATGGATTGAGGATAATGCAGCATCCCATTTAACGATCAGTTCTAAATAGCTCCGGAACATATTTCCAACCAGCAGTGAAAGCTGACACCAAAGAGTATTGAGCACATTTCCCTGGAAAAGGTGGCAGTCGTGTGGAAGAAAGACATGGGAACGTATGTCATAAAAATTGGGGGTCCATCGGGATGAAGTCTTGCCTGACTGTGGTGGGCCGCTGGGCCAGTAGGACTCCCGGAGAGACAGCGTCACAGAATGCATGGATGATGGGGTTCCGAATGGCTTAAGTCTAAACGAGTTGATTCTAATTTTGTCTAGTTCCTTTATGTTTTGGGGAAGAAGAGCTATACCATGCATAGGTTTGTGAATTAATACTCATAACCTCCCTATAATTACAGAAATAAGGATAATCCAAAGGTCTTGATTTTTTCCCTAAAATATTTCTTTTTCCCTAAAAGACTTCATGGCAATTGAATACCCTGTTTTCAGTTTACTGTTGTTGGTTCAAGGAAGGGAGTTTTTATTGGGAAGAAGAAAGTCAATCTCAACAATGCCACAACTGTTTCTTTTTTTTTTTAAATAACCTTCCATGCCTATGACACAAGCAGCTAACATAATGGGTTCCATTATATTTGAATGCTTCTGAAGTTAATGCTACCTTTTTCTGCATGACTTACATATAGAGGAAGTCGGGTTGGTTTGTAGCCAATGGCTGTTAGATTTGGTGACTAACAGTAAGTATCTCGGTGACAAAATGTTTCTCTCTGCATCACCATTAATTTTGGAATCTTCACCAGAGCTGATTGATCAACTCAGACAACGCTCTTTATAAAGCATAATGAAATAGAATTTTGGTTTAGTCATAAATGTGATTACAGGACCGGATTTGAAAGCATCTTCTGTTGCTGAAGAGAAGACTATCATCGAAGAAATTACCGGCATGCTATAGGTATCCAGGCATTGGGAACCTTCTATTGCCCCAGTCAATTATTATTGTGATTTTCAACTCAGCAAGTGTATGGACTTGAAAAAATCATCTAATAAACATTCATTAGTAGCTCCCCTTTGCCTGATAGCAGAAAATGAGAAGGAACCAGATGCACCCACTTTAATTAATTGGTGTAATCAGGAGTGGTATGCAACATCAAGGGTGAAAATTGCTGACTTAAATTGTGACTTTGTCACTCACATGAAGTCCTGAAGTCTTTTTTCCACTTGAATCATTACAGAATCAGAGCCTCTGGGTTTTCCTTTCTCATCCATCTGAATTTCTTTCCTTTTTTGGGGGTGGGGGTGTGTTCATTTGAAACTCTTTATGTGGTGATAGGTTCCAAATTCCCAATTCTTCTCCAGGAGAGTTGGGAGTTTATTCCTGAGTTTTCACAGTTCATTCAAAAGACCAACAAAGAGAGGAACAATGTCAGGAAGTATAATGGAAACAATACATGTCATCCTCCTTTTGCCTGCATGTGGTATAGATTGAAGCAGCAACCCTTTGCTTAGAAAATCATTTTCTGTTGTTCCTGACTAAGCAAACCATCCTTGAGGTCTGTGCTTAGACATCACTTTCTCTGAGAAGTCTTCCCAAATTACCCTCCCTCCCAAGCCACCCCACCCTCCATCTTTCCTCCAACTCTGTTAGGCTTCCTTACTCCTGTCTTAGTACTTCATCCACTTTATTTTAGAATTGCCTGTTTATGGTCCATATTCTCTTTTGCTTGGGTCAGGGACTGTGTCTCGTCATCTCTTTATCTCCAGGATCTAATACAGAGCCTAGCATGCAGTAGGTGCTTAATCAAACCTTTACTGAATGAATGAATGAATGAATGAAAGTAGTGTCTGTCTCCCCTAGGTATACTTTACTCATTTCTGCATCCTCAGTACCTACTGTTACTGGAAGGAGTTCCAATCCAGACCCCATGAGAGGGTTCTTGGATCTCATGCAAGAAAGAATTCGAGACGAGTCCACAAAGTGAAAGCAAGTTTATCAGAGAAGTAAAGAAACAAAAGCATGGCTACTCCATAGACAGATCAGAACCGAGGGCTGCTGGTTGCCCACTTTTATGGTTAGTTTTTCATGATATGCTAAACGAGGGGTGGATTATTCATGCCTCCCCTTTTTAGACCATAGAGGGTAACTTCCTGATGTTGCCACGGCATTTGTAAACTGTCATGGCGCTGGTTGGAGTGTAGCAGTGAGGACAACCAGAGGTCACTCTCGTGGCCATCTTGGTTTTGGTAGGATTTGACCTGTATCTTGCGCCAACCTCCTGTCTCATCCTGTGATTAAGAATGCTTAAGCTCCTGGGAGTGGAGCCCAGTAGGTCTCAGCCTCATTTTACCCAGCTCCTATTCAAGATGGAGTTGCTCTGGTTCAAATGCCTCTGACCCTACTTGGTGTATCAGTTATCTGTAACTGTATAACAAACCACTACAAAACTTCGTGTCTTAAAACAGCAGCTATTTAGCCATGATTCTGCAGACTAGCAGTTTAGGCTGGCCCAGCTGGTCAGTTCTGGTTTCAGCTGGTTTCCCTCATGTGTCTGTGGTCAGCTTCCAGGCCATTATAACATTCCAGGCTGGGTGTTATAAATTGGCCTCAGCTGGGGGTCTTGTCTCTTTTCCCTGTGATCTTTTATCTTCCAGAAGGCTAGCCTGGGCTTGTTCAAGTGGCAACTGGGCAGGGCTGTAAGAAAGTGAGCAGAAGCATGCATGACCTCTTGAGGCCCAAGTTTAACTGGCACAGCATCACTTCTGCTGTATTTTCTTGGCTAAAGAAGTCACAGAGCCAGTCTTGACTTAAAGGGAAGGAAAACTGACTTCTTTGAGAGGAGGAACTGCAAAGGTACATTGCAAAGAGGCAGGGATACATGGAGGAGAGTGAGGACATTTTTGCAAGCAATCTATTATTCTTGGCCTAGTGTAGCTCTAAAGCGCTTGACTACTTTGAGTCCAACAAGTATTAGATTTAGCCCAAGTCTTGGAAAATCTTCCAAAGAAGATAAAACTTCTCTTTGGTTGCATTCTGAATCCCTGCCCTTCCCCATCTCCTATTCCCAGATCCCTCCACTGCTTTGTGACCCAAGCATGCAGGCCTTGTGTTGCTGTCAGTGCCCAGGTCTTCCTATTCAATGGGTGATACATCCTGGACACCTACTGTTCTCCAGAACATCTTGTATAATAAACTAGACCCCACACCTGACAAGACCACAGCAGTGAGCAAGAAAGACAGATTCCTCTTCTTCACTGGGAAAGATGGATGTCTGACGAGAAACTACGAGTGTTATTAGTTACAAAGACATGCAGGATTGAAGAATAGGTAACAGAGGGGACCTGCCTTGTTGAGGACCTGGCATTTAAGCTGCAACCTAAGGGGTGGGTAGGAAGGGGTGTTCTCACCACGGAGGAGGTGGCAGTGACAGTGTGGGGCCCAGAGACGGTGCCATGGAGCGCTTTTCAGAGAGAGGGAATGTGCAGAAAGGCCCTGGTGCAGGGCACTGGGAGAGGACAGAATGGCTTGAGCCCAGGGGTGAGGGATGGCAGAGGTGTGCCAGATCAGGTCTCCTGAGGCTGGGTGAGCCAAGGGACTCTCCCAAGAGATGACTGGAAAGCTGTTGAAGGGTTACAGACACGGGGGAGGTGACCCAATTTCCTTTTGAAAATCATCCTGGGCTGCATAGATAATACATTTAGAGGTGTGCAAGACTGGATGTGAAATTCCTTCCATTCTCCACCATCAAAACACTCTACCCAGCAGGGTGTGAGGAAGAAAGCAATCTGATGACATCGAATTCGCACTGAAGTTACTGAGAACCTTGTCACGGTATTTGTTCAAATCTTGAGTGTGCAGTCTTGGAAACCCTCTGAGCTGTGTTCCAGACTGTCCTCTCAGCTTTGAGTGCACATGGGGTACCGGAAGCTGGTGCACTGGGGAGGAGAGGGAGCCGTCACTGCCAGCTGCCTGGTGCAACCCCCATTCATTCTGACGTGGGCTGGCTGGCTGGCAAGGCGGCAGAAGGGCTCAGTGTCGCTGTGTAAGTCCTCACAGTCCTTGCAAGTGGCTCATTTCAGAGGGGATGGTGCATGGCTCCTTCTCCTCGGGATCTCGAGGCAGGTGCTTCACCTGCCTCTACTTTCCCCTTGCCCATTTTCCCCCAGTTGTGTACTATTTTACCTTTTCATTGGATGTCATTTAAAAAATGTGGTAACTCACCAACACTTTTCACTGCCTTAGGCATCTGGTTTTCTGTGTGACACAGGGGCCTCCCTTCTGACCCTGTCACCGGGAGTATCTTTAGGCAGCGCTTCTCTAACTTCACTGAACGATTCTGGAAGCAGATTGCTGTCAGTGGAATCAACCCAATGTGCGTCTGCCAGGCCACTTCCCTTTCCACCTTCCCTCGGTTCTTGGTGGGTCAAAGAAGCAATGCGGTAACAACACAACACAGCTTCTTCCTAATGAAACGTCTGCAGCCCTGCTCTGGCCAACAGTTCATTAACCTCATGGCCCAAACTGCTTCTGTGCCATCCCTGCTCCTGAATTTTAACATTCAGAGTTTTCTTCAAAGCCCAGGTCTGCTTATCAATCATGTTCAATATTAGGTTACTTACAGAATGAAGTCATTATCTTTAATGTTTAATAACTGTGCCACAAAGATAATATAATAAAATCCAAGAAATGTAATTTAGAGAGGCTTTCGACTCAAGTCTTGTGTGTGTGTATGTGTGTGTGTGTGTTTAATCTTTCCTAATCCTATCCCCAAGGCTAAGAAAAACCTTGTTTTCACTCTGTCTTCTACCTGGTTTGTCTCTTTTGTTTTGTTTTTGCTTGGCAATGTCCTGATGGGTCTGTTTCGGTGATGGCTGAGTCTGGGGAGCCGGCAGCAGAGATGACGCTGGGATTGGCACTGGTGCTGCAGGAGGGTATGGTTGACGGACACAGGAGATGTTGTGGGGTTGGACCCTTGCAGGGCGTGGATTTGGTGAGTTATGGGGAATAAATGACCAGTGTGGACTCTACTCTTGACACAAATGAACAAAGTGCCCAGATCTGATTCCCCCAGCCCTGGTGGCTTCCAGGTCTTTGAAGATAGAATTGAGCCTCCCAGCAGATGGCTACTGGTAATGAAGAGATTCTTAGGGCAACAGCCTGGTCATAAAGATGGAAGATTTCTTTCTTTCTTTTTTTGGAGATGGAGTTTCACTCCTGTTGCCCAGGCTGGAGTGCAATGGCGCAATCTCTGCTCACTGCAACCTCTGCCTCCTGGGTTCAAGCAATTCTCCTGCCTCAGCCTCTCGAGTAGCTGGGATTACAGGCATGTGCCATCACGCCCAGCTGATTTTGTAATTTTAGTAGAGACAGGGTTTCTCCATGTTGGTCAGGATGGTCTTGAACTCCCAACCTCAGGTGATACGCCCACCTCGGCCTCCCAAAGTGCTGGCATTACAGGCATGAGCCACCGCACCCAGCCAATTTCTTTCTTTTTATTTTTTTGTTTAGGAAAATGCATAAAATGGAATGTAGTTATTTTGCTTTGTCTTCTTGGAAGAAATATCAATATAAATAAGTCTTTGAATTTGTGAGTTAAAACTCTGATTTCCCATGGGCAGAATCCCCGTGAGAAGTAAGTCTGTTTGACTGTTTTGAGTTCTTCCTTTAAGGAATATAGACCATAATTGTGGCCTGTGTTGTGTCCTGAGGGGCTGTGGACACGGAGTCTATGGCAAGGTTCATAAAACGCCTAGAGGTTTTTCAGAGAAAGGAGCTATAGAAATGGAAGGCGGCACGGTTGTGTTGGAAACCTCCCACAGGGTCTCTAGGCTCTCATTTCCCTCCAAGTCATAAAGTGAGAGGATCTGTTACAAGTCTCCCCTCTCTCTCCTCCCCTCCCTCTCTTATTCTGTTCTCAAGGCAAGAAGCAAAGCGTGAGGGTCTAACTATACAGGACAATCCTTCCATAGTTCCTCTGCGCACTCCCATCTTACATCTTTGGAGGAGTTGGATAGCTTTCCTTTCAAAATTTTACAATGACTCCTTTCCTTTTTCTGAATTGCTTTATGAGTTGACTTGTCTTCCTAAGGAGTCAAAGTTAGTAAGACTACCCTTGAACAATGTAAACCTGGATCAGGTACATAGCAGGCTTTTGGTTTTTTATCTAAATGGCTGAATTTCTTTTTCGGGTCTAGCTGTATTAGGAATAGAGAGAAGAGAATTTCCGGAGGTGGAGGTGACAAAAGGGTTCAGACTAGTTCTTTTCTTGTCTTTTTTTTTTTTTTTCTGAGACAGAGTCCTGCTCTGTTACCCAGGCTGCTGGAGTGCAGGGGCATGATCTCAGCTCACTGCAACCTCCACCTCCTGGGTTCAAGTGATTCTACTGTCTCAGCTTCCCGAGTAGCTGAGATTACAGGAGCCCACCAGCACACCCGGCTAATTTTTGTATTTTTAGTAGAGATGGGGTTTCACAATGTTGGCCAGGCTGGTCTCAAACTCCTGATCTCAAGTGATCCACCTGCCTCGGCCTCCCAAAGTGCTGGGATTACAGGCGTGAGCCACTGTGCCCGGCCGGGTTCTTGAGGGAACCAGGTTGAGTTCTGCAGATGCTTCTGGTTTTGACTGCTCTCATATTTTCTAAAGTACATCCTAGTCTCTTTTAACTCATGGGGAAAATTGCAGAGAGTGCCCGCATAGTATGTGACACCAATCAATACATACATAAAGAAGCATAAACATGTTTTTTAAAAAAACCATTATTTGGGATGGAGAGAAAGTATCCCTTTTCAAACATTTGATATAACTTCATATATCCTAGGGAAATGTTTACACACACCATTGGTTTTAAATTTTAGCTAAATTAATTAGGTACTTCAGTTCAACAAAATAACAAAATGGTCAATTCAGTCAGTTTTTTAATTGATTTTTCACAACATGGAACCAGTTGATTGCTTGACTCAACTGGTCGTTTGTGTGATACAGACGCAGGCCTAGAGGAATAAGGTTGAACTGGGCAGTGGCAGATGACTAATGTCAAGTTTAAGGAAGACACAGAAGACTCTAGTGGGTCCATATCATGAGTTCCTGTCCTCACATCCATATCATCAGTTCATTTAGTGAATGAAATCATAATCCCTGCCTCTCAAGGTCTCATTTGATTTCACATTCAGTGGTGTTTTCAGGCTGTGTTGAAAAGCACGTGAGATGTTGATGCATTTACACACATGGTAAGCCAGGAAGGAGGTGATGAGAGTGAACTTGGAAGAGACCATTTGAACATTAGAGATGGTGCTTCTATTTACTATTTTCTTAAGTCCTTACTGGAAATACTACTTTTCATGGACTTGAACTAATTGGAAGTAAGATATGCTGTAAGTCCATTTAGAAAAAATTCTTCCAACTAGTTCTGAGCACACTGGATTTGCCTGAGAAACTCTTTGGACTGCATTCTGAGCATGGCTTGGGTGGATTTGCCTTGACCTGATGGCCTTGAGGAATAAGGAGGCCTGAATGGGTCTGAAACTGTGTTTAGAACTTGAGTTGGCCTGACACAGCTCTGGTTCACACTTGAACTTATGTGGACACTTCTCCACCTCTACATTATTCATCTTTGTACCTCCTGCATCTAGCATAATGTTGATCACATGGCAGACGTTCATTAGATGTTCAGAGTTTGGTTGTTTGCCAGCCTAAGACACTTAGAGTTTATTGAATTGGGTTGTACGTGCTGCTAGGACCTATGACTTTGGGGAAGGAAGTTTTGGGGTTCAGAAATCTTTTATGTTTTGTCTTTTTTTTTCCTTATGGGCTAGGAAATTTACCCAAGGTAAATTCAGAGAACAAGGGTGTACAGTGTTGTATATGGCATTCCCCACTTAGGAGCAAGTGACTAATATCTGTGTTAACTGAAGTCTTTCTTCTCACAGATACTGTGCTGAAGAACCATCTCACTGACAACTGACACCCCTTAATAAGACATTCCGAATCTCCATGATTACAAGATTGGGGAGTGTTTAGAGCCAGAGGCAAGCAAAACAGTGCAGAGATGTGGGTTGTAATCTGAGTGGGGATAGAAGGGATCCAACACAGGTGCTACCAGGCAGCTGCTGGAAGTGGGTTTGGAGCTGCACAGTGTGCACCAAGGTCAGTCCTGGGTGCGGGATGTGTAGCAAAAGGACCATCCCTGCGGGATTCAGACTCCAGACCCCCGCTTTCCTATCGCCATGGGATACCCAGAATGTTAGGAACAAAATCCCTGCTCACCAAGTGGCCCTCACTTTTCCCTGCGCAGCTGCTGGCTTCCACGTCCTCGTCTTCATGAACTTTCCATCATGTTCTAGAATTCCATCCCCTCTGCTCCCTGCTGATTCATGCCCACCATTTTCCCAGGGAGCTCGGTCAACGTTCAGCTCTTCAAAAATTCTTTTTCTGGCCTCATCTCAGGACAGCACTTCATTTTGTAGTTTTTCCACACAGAACTTGTAAGCACCTTTGAGTCATCTCATTTATGTCCTGACTTTTTAGCTAGTACGCTTAAGAGCAACACGGGCCTTGTTTTTGTATGTATATGCTGAAGCAAGCAGAACCGACCTACCCAGACTTAACAGTAGGAACCGTGTTATTACAGATGGTCAGTTCTAGAGGTTTTATTCAATTCTCAAAGTAACTCTGTGAAGGCCGGGAATGGTGACTCAAACGCCTGTAATCTCAACACTTTGGGAGGCCAAGGCGGGTGGATCACCGGAGGTCAGGAGTTCAAGACCAGCCTGGCCAACATGGTGAAACCCCATCTCTACTAAAAATACGAAAATTAGCCGGGTGTGGTGGCACACGCCTGTAATCCCAGCCACTCGGGAGGTTGAGGCAGGAGAATTGCTCGAACTCAGGAGGTGGAGGTTGCAGTGAGCCGAGATCATGTCACTGCACTCCAGCCTGAGTAACAGAGTGAGATTCTGTCTCAAAAAAAAAAAAAAAGAGCAATTTTTATTATTTTCATGTTTACAGATGATGAAACTGAAATTCAGAGAGGTGAAATTCAGATAGGTGACTTAGCTAAGGTCACACAGCCGAGTGGAAGGCAGAGGTGGGATCTGAGTCTTTGCTGATTCCATGTCCGTTATCCTTTCTACTGCCTTACACTGTCTTTCTGGTTGGCTGAGTCAATAAATTTTGCCTTGAAAAATTAGACTCACAATTTTTTTTTTAAAAGCCTTTCTTTGCAGGAAATGTCCTCTGAGAAGCTATGATTTTTTAGAAAATAATTTGACTTAGAGAAAAGGAGTAGGCTCTGCCTAAGGAAAAAATGTATTACTTAGTTCTTTATCAAACGTTTGAGGGTCTACTCTGTACTGTGCTAGTTGATGGGAGTGGAACTAGGGTCAAATGAGGACGTCGTTTCTGTTCTCCCCGAACCCATAGTCTCATGGCTTGGAGATGGGACACCATGGTGGCAGGTGTCGTGTGTGCTTGTGAATCTGAAAGACTGATGCCTGATGGTGTTTTTGTTTGTTTGTTTGTTTTGGGTTTTTTTTTTTTTTTTTTTTTGAGACAGAGTCTCTCTCTGTCACCCAGGCTGGAGTGCAGTGGTGTGATCTCTGCTCACTGCAACCTCCACCTCCCAGGTTCAAGCGATTCTCCTGCCTCAGCCTCCCGAGTAGATGGGATTATAGGCGCCCACCGCCATGCTCAGCTGAGTTTTGTATTTTTAGTAGAGACAGGCTCTTACCATGTTGGCCAGGCTGGTCTTGAACTCCTGACCTCAGGTGATCTGCCTGCCTTGGCCTCCCAAAGTGCAGGGATGACAGGCATGAGCTACTGCGCCCGGCCCTAATGTTCTAACTCGTAAGGAAAGCTTACCTTCATTCACTACCAGTAGGCTAATACTATACAAGTATTAGTTTCTAGAGTCCATTGACGGATAAAGAGATAAAATGTGGTCTATGCATACAATGGCATATTCTTCAGTGTGAAGAAAGAATGAAAGATACGTGCTATAGCGGTAACATGAACCTTGAAGACATTATGCCAAGTGAAATAAGCTAAACACAAAAGCACAAACATTGTTGGTTTTGCTCATGTGATAGGCAAAATCGTAGAGAAAGAAAGTAGAATAGAGGTTGCCAGCGGCTAGAGGGAGGGAGAATGGGTGTGGAGTTTCAGTTTTGGAAAGTGAAAAAGTTCTGGGTATGGCAATTGGTGATGGTTGCAAAACAGTGCAGGAACCTCTGCATTCATGTACTTCATGCTCTTGAATTGTACACCTAAAAATGGTTAAATTGACAAATCTCATGTTACACACACCACACAGAAAATTAGTTTTCAGAATAGCTGACAAGCTCTGCTTAGACATGTCTCTAAGGCAGGAGGAAGATGGCAGCGGTCATAGCAGTGTGTGGAGAACAGGAGAGACCCCACATGTCACCAATTAGCTCTCCGAATCCAGAACACATCAGGGACGAACAGCCTGGCTGCCCGCGATCCGCGAGCTGTTTCACTAGCGTTCTGAACAATTCTGGCAAGGGTGGAAACACTGGACCAGGGTCTGGGTGACTCTTTCACAGTTGATTGGGTAAGGAGAAGCGCTGTTCCCAGAGAAATGAGAACATGTGTCTTGGAAGGCTGCCTTTGCTTAATGTTCCGCATGATCCAGGAGGCCAGATGGCATTTTATGTGGTTTTCACAACTGTGATTTTGGATTGATTACTAAACCTGTTTGTGTTCCTAACCCAGCTCGCTGCCTCTCGCCTGCCTTTTAGCTTAACCCTCATTCCCAGAGCTCCGTTTGAACAGGCGCATTGTTTTTCTTCTGTTCCTTATTATTATTGCATTGGTGCCAGCCTTTAATACCTTCAGCCCTATTTGCTGCTCAGAGTCTAGTGCAGAAAATGAAACCTTTTTCCAATAAGTATGATCAAATGAAAAGCTGTCATGTTGCATTTATATCCAATTCTGAATTTTTATTTTATTTTGAGTTTGGGTCCCCCGTGTGATGGGTTGTAACAGCATAAAGGATCATTTCTGATGTCGTGCCACCTTTTCCTCACCCAGCTGACCTCCTACCATCAGATGGTGTTTTCAGAGGAAGGCAAATTAATTTTATATCTACTATAAAAAAACATTATTAGGAAGATTGTAATGAAAATTAAGTAGTTTGCAAAACATTTTAGAATTTTCAAATTACTTTTGCATAAAAAACTTCTTTTAGTTCTTACGACAGTCCTGAGACAGAGTTCAGCAGGTGTCCCCATCTCATATGAGGAAACAGAGGCTCAGAGGAGTTAGGGGGCGTGCCCAAGGTTGCCCAGCTAACACTGGTCAGAGCTGGATCTGGAGAATGTATCTGCTGGGTCCACATCCAGAATGCTTTCCACCATTCTGCTATACCAGCTGGAAAAGAAAATCCCATTTAAGTAAATAGTATCAGCAATAGCCACCATTTTCAGCAACTTATCAGGCCATTTACTAAATAAGTCTCTTTGTACTGTAGTAACTCTCATGACTAAGGTCTGCAGATGACTCATTTAATAGGCTGGCAAAGTGAGTCAGAGATTGCGAGGAGAGGCTGAGAGATTCCTAGGAACATCTCTGTTGATATCTTGAACTGGGCTCCCATTGTTCCAGCAAGGAAACTGGAGGATGGCAGACATTGCAAAATGTCCTTCTGTGAAGAGACTTCTAGTCGTTTTGGTGAAAACACAGTGTCCTGCTGCCTAGCTGAAATCCTGGTATGGCTTGTGGAGAAGTCTATCTTATCATCTTTCTATTTCTAGTACTTGGCCCAGATCTTGACCTAACAGGAATTCAGCAACTATTTGTTGAGTGGAACCTCCGAAGACAGCAGTTTCTTCTTGTGGGGAATTACAGTCTATTGACTTGCTCAGTGCAAGTTCATTTTATTAAGATTTTCTTCAGCTGTGTGTTTATATAAATGGACAGCCAGGCAGTGCATGGAAGTGGCTGCCTGGCCAAAGTCTGGCTGTGCTGCTTCGTTCTACTCTGGAGAGTGGACCCAGTAGAATTCTTGGACTTGGTGTGGAGTCCCAGGTCAAGCCAGCTCATTACTTCTTTTACCTCTCCTTTGGTTCAAGTACCTCTTAAAACACAATCATCGCGCCTTCACTGAGAGGGGCACAAATGAATTTTTTTTTTTTTTTTTTAAGGCAGAGTCTTGCTCTGTTGCCCAGGCTAGAGTACAGTGGTGCGATCTTTGACTCACTGCAACCTCTGCCTCCCGGGTTCAAGCGATTCTTCTGCCTTGGCATCCCACGTAACTGGGATTACAGGCACACACCACAACACCCGACTGATTTTTGTATTTTTAGTAGAGATGGGGTTTCGCCATATTGACCAGGCTGGTCTCGAACTCCTGACCTCAGGTGATCCACCCGCCTCGGCTTCCCAAAGTGCTGGGATTACAGGTGTGAGCCACCGCGCCCGGCCGAATTTTTAATTTTTTTATTGAAATGGAGTCTTGCTCTGTCACCCAGGCTGGAGTACGGTGACGTGATCTCAGCTCACTGCAAACTCTGCCTCCTGGGTTCAAGTGATTCTCCTGCCTCAGCCTCCCAAGTAGCTGGGATTACAGGCGCATGCCACCACACCTGGCTAATTTTTATATTTTTAGTAGAGATGGGGTTTCGCCATGTTGGCCAGGCTGGTCTTGAATTCCTGACCTCAGGTGATCCACCCCCCTCGGCCTCCCAAAGTGCTGGGATTAGAGGCGTGAGTCAATGCGTCTGGCCGAGGCACAAATGAATTTAAATCTCATTGAAATGACAGTGGACTGCCATGGCTCTGTGTGGTTTCCCTGGGCCACTTTCTTCTCCCGTCTTCCTGCCGTGTGCAGGAGTGGAGGCCGGGGCTCCCTGGCCAGGCTGCTCTGCGTTATTACAGTGATGTATCTTGGAACTGAGCTGGAGCAGGGATCGTCCTGTTTCCTGTTGGAATTGATTTTCTGTCCAACTTTCATTTCCTATTGTGCATTCCTTTGGGGTCAGAGCAGCTTTGTCACACAAAAGCAGGGCTTTTTGTTTTGGAGATATTCCTGGCTTCTCTTCAGCTGTGTATTTATAGAAATGGACAGCCAGGCAGTGCATGACAGTGGCTGCCTGGCCAGAGTCTGGCTGGGCTGCTTCATGGTACTCTGGGGGTTGGACCCAGCAGGATTCTTGGGCTCGGTGTGGCGTCCCAGGTCACCCTGTCATTGGCCCTGTGTCTTAACTTGCAGGCATGACTTCACCTGTCAGATGAGCATTGTCCTCTGAGGCCCGCATCAGAGAGCTCTTCAGAAGAGAGGAAATGTTATATTGCTGTTACCATTTCAAATGCTTACCGCTAAGTGAATCTGGTTCAGAGCTTAACAGCCTGTGGGTGAACCACTAAAGCTCAACTGGATCTCAGAGAAATCCCTGGTCAAGCCCTGTGCCTTCTAGTACCCAATTATTTATCAATAAATGTGAAGATTGCAACCTCCAGATTATTCAGCCGTTGTTGAGATGTGTAAAAATGGTATCCCCAGCACCTTGAAAGGCTGAGTAGGATCAACCCCCAGTTGTTCACTTCCTGTGTCCTCAGAAACCACTTTTGTTTCAGTCCTTCTGGCCCGTCCCCATTGTTTGCTGTCAGCGGAATAGCCACGTCCATAAACTCCAACTCTCGACTGTCAGAAATGAAGAACTTGGTTTTCTCTGTTGTCATAACGTTCGTGAGTACATCTGTAAGCAGGCGTTTTCCCATCATCTTTCCTGCATTTCTGGTGAATACTACATCCGTCTATTTGCCGCTTCACAGTCAAAGTGCTGTTTGTTGATGTGTAATCAAAGCAACCGGATTACGTTTGTCAGTACGAGTCAGAGAAATCTAATATATATTTACCGTGATACCATAAGGGGTGACAGCCTTTTTGGGCCTCAGTAATCTCGTCTTGGGAGAAGACAGCTCATGATGTGGTGAAGATATCGAAGGACTTGTTTTGTGATAATTTCTAGAATGGGGTAGTTGCACAGTGCACATACCTGTCCAAATGAATTGAGTCATGTGATAGCGTCCAGTTTTATGCAACCCAAATTGGCCGTTATATTATTTGGATAGAGGGCTCAAGATGGGGGGGTTCCTGGATAGATTGTTGAAGGCAGGTGGTTCCATCAATTCAGCAGCAATAGCTTTCTCATCACAGTCCTCGCCTCCTCCCTCTTTTTCCTGTGTCACAGCAGCAGTAAGAAACATTGAGGGATTCCCCAACATATCAGGGAATTTGTTATTTCTTCTTCTTTTTTTTTTTTTTTTTTGAGACGGAGTCTTGCTCTGTCGCCCAGGCTGGAGTGTAGTGGCCGGATCTCAGCTCACTGCAAGCTCCGCCTCCCGGGTTCACGCCATTCTCCTGCCTCAGCCTCCCGAGTAGCTGGGACTACAGGCGCCTGCCACCTTGCCCGGCTAGTTTTTTGTATTTTTTAGTAGAGACGGGGTTTCACCATATTAGCCAGGATGGTCTCGATCTCCTGACCTCGTGATCCGCCCGTCTCGGCCTCCCAAAGTGCTGGGATTACAGGCTTGAGCCACCGCGCCCGGCCTACTATCCACATTTAAATTGATTTTTGCTATATTCAGATCAAAATCTATAATCTTTGCACTTGAAGTATGTGGCAATAGAAGTGGCAAATGGGCCGGGTGCGGTGGCTCACACCTGTAATCCCAGCACTTTGGGAGGCCGAGGCAGGCAGATCATCTGAGGTCAGCAGTTCGAGACCAGCCTGCCCAATATGGTGAAACCCTGTCTCTACTAAAAATACAAAAATTAGCCAGGCGTGGTGGCAGGCGCCTGTAATCCCGGCTACTCAGGAGGCTGAGGCAGGAGAATCGCTTGAACCCGGGGGCGGGCGGGGAGGCGGAGGTTGCAGTGAGCCGAGACCACCCAGCTTGGGTGACAGAGTGAGATTCCGTCTCAAAAAAAAAAAATAAAATAAAATAAAGAAATGGCAAATGGACATTTACATGGTGAATCGAAAATTAGAATACACCAGGAAATCTGGATTCTGTTCTTAGTTGTACTTCCAACACATTCAGTGACCTTAAACACATTTCTTTACTTTGTTCCACCTGAATTCCCTTATCTGTTGTAAAATGAAATTGTTGAACTAAATTAAATGTTCTTAAAGATCCTTTCCAGCCCTGACATTGAACTCAGTACATTAACTTACATGATTTATTTCCATAATCTTAGCAGAATTAATTTGGATTTGTTAATTGTTTGCATCTGGCTAATTATTGCTTGCACACCCTAAGACTATCTACCAGTAGTAGTTTCTTATATTAACGAAAGGTGCTGTGAAGGAAGCATGGATTTCCCCCAAAATCAAAACTAAAAGAAACTTCTTCTTTAAGGCAAACACTGATAAAATATACAGAAGGCACCCTAGCTGCACTGGGGCCTTCTGCCCTCTTCAGCAAGTCCTGACTGAGGCGCACAGAATCATTACTGGCTCTTGTGCCACAAAGTGACATCGTCTTTGGCTGTGACACCACATGAAGAGGGAAGGAGGTGTGAGACTTGTGAAGACACTCAGTACAGGTGCAGCCTCCACAGAGTAAATGTGATACTTCTCGAGTTAATGACTATGTTGGGAGGTTTTCCAACTCCACCACCTTCCTAACTTCAATGAGGATCCCGGGGGAAGCTCACAGATTTACAGATCTTTTTATACTAAGGAAGAATAAAGAAGCATTCCCGTTCCAGGAGTATAAGCCAGCCACAGACTCAGGGGGCACATTTTGCACTGTTTTTGGGAGAAAGAAAAAGTACTAATAACAAATAAGTCTGGTGGGATTTCAGATGAATTCCAGTCTCATTCTTTTGTGATAGCAAAGAGTGAGGTTTTGATATATTCGCTCTAGAGATGGTTTTAAACGTGGAGACCCATTGATATCTAGGTATACCCCCTCTCCTCTCTGATCAATCCCATTGCTAAACAAGACCAGAGCAAGGCTCAATAGTTGATGTCAAGTGCTTCTGCGAATTGCCTTCCGATTGGGGAATCAGGAGGATGTTTTTATTCAGGAAGGTATGTCTGACCAATGAAACAAAATGCAGTTGGTCTCATTTTAGATTTGGCTCCTGAATCCTCAGAAATATTTGCCTTCACTGACTCTGAGGGGGAAGTATCCCTTCTCTTTGGATATCTCCAGGAAGTTGCTTTATTGAGTTTTCACCAGTTTGCAGACAAGCCCAAGTCTAAATAAAATTCAAATGTAGCCTAATATTATAAGCCTTTCTTTTATCTGTCTTTCCATCTGTCTGTCTGTCTGTCTGCCTGTCTATCCATCTATCCTTATGTCCATCCATCCATCCATCCATCCATCCATCTGTACATCCATCCATCCATCCATCCATCCATCCATCCATCCATCTACCTACATACCTACCTACCTTAGCCTCCCAGATGGTTGAGGCTGCAGGGAGCTATGGTCACACCACTGCAGTCCAACCTGAGTGATGCATGATCACACCACTGCACTCCAGACTGGGTGACAGAATGAGACCCGTCTTTTTATAAAAAAGTGATTACGAGGGTCTCAGTGCAGAAATGGTTTCCTCCTGCCCATTGTGCCAGCTTGCCCAGGCCCAGAGGTGGAGTCAGGATATGAATGTGCTGCGTGGCATCCGGCACCAGAAATGTGGGTATGGTGGAGGAAAAAGACACAGAGCCAGGACCAGGATACGGAAACATTTTTGAACTATATGCTTTTAAAAATCACCACCCCATACTAGAGAAAGGACTGAATTAGGTTTCTGTTTTCTCTCTAAAAATTGATAAAACAAAATTGTTGTCATGTGAAGAGAAAATCAAAGAGTATGCTGACAAAGTATGTGGGAAAATCTAAAGCACAGGGACAGAGGAAGAAAATGGATGGCTTGGACTATATCAAAATGGAAAGCTTTCTTTGTTGCAAATGGTACCATTCAGAAAATGACAAAAGCAACCCACAGAATGGGAGAAAATTTTTGCAAATATATTTGATAAAGAACCTGTACCCAGAATATATGAAAGACTCTTGCCACTCAATAATAGAAAGACAAGTCAATTATAAAAATGAGTAAAAGATTTGAATAGACATTTCTCCAAAGAAGATATACAGATGGCCAATAAACACATGAAAAGATAATTCAGTAGCTTTAGCTATCAGGGAAGCACAAGTCAAAACTACAATGAGATACCCCTCATTTATACTCGCATGGCTAGAATAAAAAAGATAAACAATATGAAGTGTTGATGAGGATGTGGAGAAATTGAATCCTTATACACTGTTGAAAGTGTGAAACGAGGCCAGGCACAGTGGCTCACGCCTGTAATCCCAGCACTTTGGGAGGCTGAGCGGGTGGATCACGATGTTAGGAGATGGAGACCATCCCGGCTAACACCGTGTCTCTACTAAAAATACAAAAAAAAAAAATTAGCCAGGCACGGTGGCGGCACCTGTAGTCCCAGCTACTTGGGAGGCTGAGGCAGGAGAATGGCGTGAATCCAGGAGGTGGAGCTTGCAATGAGCCGAGATTGTACCACTGCACTCCAGCCTGGGAAACAGTGTGAGACTCCGTCTCAAAAAAAAAAAAAAAAAAAAAAAAAAGAAAAAAGAAAGAAAGAAAGAAAATGTGAAACGATACAGCCCCTGTGGAAAAGAGCTTGGCACTTTCTCAGAGAGTTAAACACAGTGTTATCATACGACCCAACAGTTCTAGTCTTGTTATGTACCCAAGGGAAATGAAAAAACATGTATCCACAAAACCTTGTACATGAATGTTTATAGCAACATTTTTCATAGTAGCCCCCAAATAGAAACAACCTAAATGTCTATCAACTGAAGAATGGGTAAACAAAATGTGGCATGATCTACATAATGGAATATTACTTGGCAGTGAAAAGGAATGAAGTGTGGTTCATTCATTGAAACATTATGGTAAGTGAAAGAACCCAGACACAAAACGTGACATATTATATGATTCATTCGATATAAAATGTCTAGAAGAGGCAAATCTGTAGATACAGTATGTAGATTAGTGGTTTTCAGGGGCTGACTTGGGACAGTTGCAGCTAATCCATATGGAATTTGTTTTAGCTGGAGATACAGAGATAATGAAAATGTTCTAAAATCGATGATGGTTTCCCAACCCTGTAAATATACTAAAAAGCATAGAATTATCCAATTAAAATGGATGAATTATATTTCAATAAAACTGTTTTAAAAGTGTTGAAGACCACAGATACGTGTCTGTGCTGTCAAATGTATCCACTGCCTTCTAGATACACTCTAAACTCTGCAGCTTGGCTTTCAAAGCCTTTTATTTATATGGAATCCTCCCCGCCCCCCACCATCTATACATTTGTAAACCTTACATGTTATTCAAATGCCATAATTCGTCAAACTGGATATGTCTTCTCCTTCCAGAAAGATATTCCTTCATCCCTCGTATAAGCCTTAGCACAGTCTGCTTTGTGTTATATTCATATCTGTATCTGTCATATTATGTCTATCTGATCGAGAGCTCTTTAAGGCCGGGATGTCGGCTTGCTCATGTTAGCATCCTTCAGGACACCTGACCCCTAATCTTTTTTGTTGTTGTTGTTGAGACGGAGTCTCACTCTGTCGCCCAGGCTGGAGTGCAGTGGCCAGATCTCAGCTCACTGCAAGCTCCGCCTCCCGGGTTTACCCCGTTCTCCTGCCTCAGCCTCCCAAGTAGCTGGGACTACAGGCGCCCGCCACCTCGCCCGGCTAGTTTTTTGTATTTTTTTGTAGAGACGGGGTTTCACCGTGTTAGCCAGGATGGTCTCTATCTCCTGACCTCGTGATCCGCCCTTCTCGGCCTCCCAAAGTGCTGGGATTACAGGCTTGAGCCACCGCGCCCGGCCCTCCTAATCTTATCTGACTGGTACATGATACATTTTTATCACTTGATAGAATGAATGGGTTGTGAAATTATTAGATGTGATCCCAGATAGGATACTGTTTTTCCTGAGGTCTTTCAAGAACAACGCAGGATCAAACTTATAAAGACATTTGTGAAACTCTCAAAACTCTGTGCAGGGTATTACTATTATCTGGAACCCTGGTAGCTATTCAAGTTAGTGTCAGTTAACTTTTGGCGGCACTCTTAAGATTCCTTATCATCTACATTAGTTTGTCAGATGAGGTAATGCACTTTTTCTGGGTACAGTTGTCTTTGAAGAGATTGGCAGCGTTTCATAGTTGTAAACAAAACCGTCTCATATGCCGGACCGTGACAAAGAGGGACTAGGACGCCAGAAGCTCTGTGAAAACACTTAAATCCATTTCAGTGAGGAGGAATTGTGATCTGGTAAATAAATTAGTGTCTGCTCTGTTCCTTAGCTGGGCTGCTAATGAATGGACCCCAGAGATTTTTTTGTGCTGGGTGATAAGCCCTTAATATCTATTCAAGTTCAGCGTAAAGCTCATTTTCTCTAGAAATCTTTGTTTAAAAACAGAATTTTTCCAGTAAATACATTTATCAAATTAAAAATACTTCAAATACACAGAGAGTGATATAACAAACAAACCACCACCTGTGTTTAACAAATGCTGGTTTTTTGTCATATCTGCTTTGGATTTTTTTTTTTTTTTTAGCTGAAAAACATTTAGAAGATAGTTGAATCATTCCTTCCCTTCCCAAATCTCATTGCCCCTCCCTCCCTTTCCTCTGAAGCCACAATTATCTCTACCAGATATGTCTTTTTTTTTTTTTTTTAAACAGAGTCTCGCTCTGTGGCCCAGGCTGGAGTGCAGTGGCATGATCTTGGCTCACTGCAAGCTCCGCCTCCTGGGTTCACACCGTTCTCCTGCCTCAGCCTCCCGAGTAGCTGGGACTGCAGGCGCCTGCCATCACGCCCGGCTAATTTTTTTGTATTTTTAGTGGAGATGGGGTTTCACCGTGTTAGCCAGGTCTATCAGGAATCTTTAACTGGTTAATCTTTCAGTCCAACTTTGGTATCAATTGTTAACTCTTGAGACCATTTTCTATTTCAAAACTGTTTCTGAGTCATTTCTATTATTCATTTCTATTCTATTATTCTGAGATAACAAAATCTCAGAATTCTGCGATCTACCTTCAAGCCCATTAAATGGGAATTTTTCCCAGAGAGAGTTTAAACCAGCCTCTGCGTAAGGGGAGGAGTGTAGACCCTAGAGATCCTTACAGAGAAGCACTTGGGATTCATCACACCCTTGGGATTCTGGGAGAGAGAGAGGCGTGAGAAAGCTGTGTGGCCCCGTCTTTGAAATAGAGAAGTTTTGTGACGCCTGGAACATTTTTTACATGACGAATATGGTGAAATTTAACAGGCTATCAAAGTGCAGATCAGGCCAACTGAATAGCAGTTGAGGAAAATGACAAGGTGCCAGGTAGTGGAGAGAGGAAGATTAAATAACCTACTTGGTCTACGTGCCTGTGAAGACACACTCTTATGTCTTCCTTGCGTAGATACCTACCTTGTTCTAAAATAAACTTCAAGTGTGTTTTTTTTAAAAAAAACACGAGTACAGCCTGGGTGACATAGTGAGACCTTGCTTCTACAAAATACAAAATACAAAATCTGGCCAGACATGGTGGCATGCACCTGTAGTCCCAGCTACATGGGAGGCTGAGGTGGGAAGATCACCTGAGTTCAGGAGTTTGAGTTTGAGGCTGCAGTGAGCCGTGATTGCACTACTTCACTCCGGCCTGGGCAGCAGAATAAGACCCTGTCTCAAAACAAACCAAAACAAAAACACGAGTGGAACAAGAAAGCAGCATGAGGTGAGGAAATGAAGATTAAGGGAAGATGAGGATCAGAGGGAGTAACAGGTTCAATTCTAAGACGGGGTCAACATGTAGAATACGTACCATTAGGCAGGAAGCTCTGGCTAGAAGTGCCCCACAGATTGCATCATGAGCTTCTTGATAGACAGTGGGTAAAAGAATCAGTGACAGAATTTAGGGCTGTTAAGATAAAAGCAAACCAGTTGCCTAAGGAAGAATGGCCATTTCCAGCACAGACGCCTGAGAGCCATTTTTCTGAGGATGTGGTTCTCACCCTTGATGGACAATCAGGACATTCTAGCCAGTGTGCATCGTGCTCTGGAGGGGCGTGTGGGATGTGCAGGGAGCATCGCTGAGGCATGGAGGGGTTCATGTGCGTCAGGACTGCCTGGAATACCGAGGGTTATTAGTGCCAATAATGCTGTCAGTGACATGTGATGGTTAATTTTCTGTGTCAACTTGACTGGGCTATGGGATGCCCAGATGTTTGGTCAAACATTGTTCTGGGTGTGTCTGTGAACAAAGAGCCCTCACCCGTACAGGTGAGTCTCATCCAATCGGTCAAAGGCTTCAGTAG
>NC_045434.1:3265987-3287090 GCF_002776525.5 Piliocolobus tephrosceles | reverse complement strand
GTACAGGTGAGTCTCATCCAATCGGTCAAAGGCTTCAGTAGAACTGGACTTCCCGTGAGTCAATCACCAGTACAGGTGCGTCTCATCCAATCGGTCAAAGGCTTCAGTAGAACTGGCCTTCCCGTGAGTCAGACGGAACTCCTCTTGCCTGGCTGCTCCATCTGGGACATGCTGCTCTGGGACTCCAGCTGAAACATCTGTTCTTCCTGGGTCTCAAGGCTGCCAGCCTTTGGGCTGGAAGGACACCATCGGTCTCCTGGTTCTCAGCCCTTTGGACTGTCACTGGAACTGTGGTGACCCAGTCTCTCTTGGGTTGCCAGCTTGCCAACTGCAGATCTTGGGATCTGTCATCCTCCATACATGAGACAGCTTCTTATACTAAATCAATAAATATCTCTCTCATTATATATATAATATAATATATATAATATATAATAAATTAATAAATACCTCTCACTATATATGCTGATATATACATATATGTGTAATATATAGATATCCTCTATGTGTAAAAACAATATATATATATATCCTATTAGTCCTGTTCCTCCAGAGAACTCTCGTGAATACAAACATTCCATATGCAAAGAGAGATCATGTGGTCTTAGGTGCTAGTTGTAAAATTATAATATATATAATATATAATATATAATATTTAATATATAATAAATCAATAATTATATATCTTACTATATATAAATATCTCTTGCATATATATCAATCAATAAATATCTCTCTCTCTCACTGTATGTATATATATATCCTATTAGTCCTGTTCTCCAGAAAACTCTGGCAAATACAAACATTCCATATGCCAAGAGTGACAGCGTGGTCTTAGGTACAGTCGTAAAATCATAATATATTATATATAATATTTATATATAATATATATTTAATATATAATAAATCAATAATTATATATCTCACTATATATCTCTCTCACTATATATATCGATCAATAAATACCTCTCTCTCACTATATGTGTATATATATCCTATTAGTCCTGTTCTCCAGAGAACTCTGGCGAATGCAAACATTCCATATGCAGAGAGAGAGCGTGGTCTTAAGTACTGGTTGTAGAATTATTTCACATTGGACGAGGTAAACCTCTGGGTTCATGGGCTTTCTAACTGATATCATGGAGTGGTGGGAGGGTTTTGTTTTCCCTTATCCATTAACTTTATTCCTATAATACCAATATCAATAATAACATTTATGGCATACTTCTAAGCCCTTTACATATATTTTCTCATTTAGCCTCGTGACAATATTCTAAGGGAACTGAGGCACTCAGAGCTTAGGAAACTCGTTCAAGGCTGCCTAGCTAGGAAATGATGTGCTGTTTTCAAGGCCCTCATCTGAATAAAACTGTCTTCCATTTACTCTCAGCGGTGACAATGGGGGAGAGATCTGTATTGGAAGCTCATTCAGATGTTGCCTTCTTTTGCACTTAAAGGCTTTGCTCTCTGAAGGCAGGAAGCAGCAGGCCCGTGTGCAGTGAAGGCTGTGTATGTGGCGTGTGCAGGCGGCAGCAGCAACCCGGGATGGTGGGGAGAAAGCTCGTGGGAGGGAGGGCGTCTGCGGGAGCGGCTGTGATGTGCGGGAAGTCGCGCTGGGCTGGCACTGTGGAAAGGTGACCTGCAGAGCTGCAGCTGCAAATGAACCACTAATTTTCCCATCTCTGCTTGCAATTTACAAAGCACTTTCCTGGTGTCATGCGTAGCTCGCAAGTATCAGAGCGGGGATTGAAACTTAAGTTGTTCGACGCTAAACTCTGATTTCCTCACCCCACCTCACTGTCTTGCCAGTTCCAACTGTACCCCTCAGGAATTTCTATCAGGAATCTGTGTAAACATCAGCGTGAAGCTGAAGAAGGAGAAAGGAAATGGGGCAGCAGAGCACACACACAGATGTTCCTAAACAGCCAAGGCGGAAGAGAGAAGCTAGACTCGCCTCTCCCTGGATTTTCTCACCGCCCGATTGTTCCTTTCAGATGACCCGCATCTCTTGGAGCTGACCTCAGCTCAGCAAGGGTGCCTGTGACCATGGTGCAATGGCCACTATCTCTGCATTGTGGGAGGGTGATCCGTGTTGGGTCTGCAGGGCCGTTCTCCTAGCAATGAATGTGCAGATCTGTGCTTGCTGAAGGTCCCTCTTGTATCATCGTCTCCTATCACGCAGCTTTCAGGCTGCTTTTTAGGGGAAGTTAGACTTGCCTACTCTTTTTTGGGGAAGTTAGACCTCCCTGCAGCTGAGTATGGTGGTTTGCTCCTGTAGTCCTGGCTACTTGGGAGGCTGAGGCAGGAGGATCACTTGAGCCCGGAGTTCAAGGCTGCAGTGAGCAGAGATCACACCACTGCACTCCAGCTTGGATGACAAAGTGAGACCCTGTCTCTAAAATAAAATAAAATAAAAATAAAAAAATAAATTTGAAAAATCACCCCTTGGCCAGGTGCAGTGGCTCATGCCTGTAATCCCAGCACTTTGGGAGGCTGAGGTGGGTGGATCACCTGAGGTCAAGAGTTTGAGACCAGCCTGGGCAACATGGGGAAACCCCATCTCTACCAAAAGTATAAAAATTAGCCTCGTGTGATGGCAGGCACCTGTGACCCCAGCTACTTGGAAGGCTGAGGCAGAGAATTGCTTGAACCTGGGAGGCAGAGATTGCAGTGAGTCGAGATTGCACCACTGCACTCCAGCCTGGGTGACAGAGTGAGACTCTGTCTCAAATAAAAGGAGAAAAAAAAATCACCCCTTAACTCAGAATCAGCCATGCTGAACTGAGGTGAGGTTTTATGCATATCAGATTGAGGACCTCTGGGGGGTGGTAGGCTGATGGCTTAGTCATCCTATAAAGAGCCCAGTGTGCGACGCACAGCTGGCTCTACCTACAGCATGGAGATGGCTATCTGGGAATAATGGGCACTAGAATTGGAGGATCCTGATGAACCACTTCCTGGCCCCTTGCTTGTACCACCTCCCTTCCCGCCAGGTAAATATTGCTGAGATACCCAGCTTCTGATTAAAGCCACATGACGGAACTTGTCCTAAGGATGCAACTGATGGCCCGTGTCAGCTTGTTGGAGTTAAAAAATATATTTTAATTTGTTTAGCTCTCTGGGGAAATTATCTGAGCCTGCATGTGATAATCAACTTTCACATGAGCTTTCAAGAAACCTGAAATGATTTGAGCACCAAAATGAGATTTTTAATCTACATAAATACAGGAGTCGTTTGCCTCTCTGTGTGTGTGTGTGCGAGAGGAGGGAGATTAAAACGATTCTAACTCATGCCTTCTCCTCTAGGACACTCTCATTAGCAACAGTAGGAAAATGGTCATAGAAGTGGTACCTCGCCTAACATTCTCATGCACATTTTCCCTTTGGACTTGAAACTTCACATCAACTCTTAAGGGTGGGGGCAGGGGTAGCAAGTGCTGCTTCCTCTTTTTATGGAAAAAAGTAGGTCTCAGAGAGGTTACGTGACATCCCCAAGTTCATGTGCTGGTGGATTGTAGAGTCAGTTCTAGAGGCCAGTTCTTTTTGGAAGCTGGCTCAATGCTCTTTCTACCTCACCGGCTGTCTCATATGAATACTAGTGATACTAATGCAAAAACACTACCATAATAGTATCTGCAAGAGAACAAATTCAAGGGAAGATGGATTAATACTGGCCGGGCACGGTGGCTCACACCTGTAATCCCAGCACTTTGGGAGGCTGAGGTGGGAGAATCACGAGGTCAAGAGATCGAGACCATCCTGGCCAACGTGGTGAAACCCCACCTCTACTAAAAATACAAAAATTAGCCAGGCGTGGTGGTGGGCGCCTGTAGTCCCAGCTACTCGGGAGGCTGAGGCAGGAGAATGGTGTGAACCTGGGAGGCGGAGCTTGCAGTGAGCCGAGATCACGCCACTGCACTCCAGCCTGGGCCACAGAGCGAGACTCCGTCTCAAAAAACAAACAGACAAACAGATGGGTTGACGCTGCACCTGCCTGCATCAGCCAGGCTAAGTTGGGTTAAGCTGTGGCTACACCAGATGTCTATGGCTTCACTGGTTTATGCAAAGTCCCCTGTGGGGCCAGGTCACTCTCCAGGGAAGATCTCATGACTTCCATGTCAGCAGGACTTAGGCTGCACTGAAGAGGGAAAGTGGACTGAAGAGCTTTGTCAAAAGGGCGTTTAAGTTTGTCAGCCCAAAAATGACAGAGAAGTTCATAGCCAGTCACAGCCTGTGGGCCAGGTCTAATTGCGCAGCCCTGCCCGATGCATGGGCGGTCATGAAACTGTGTCTTCCAAGCGTGTAAGAAGGGGAGAAGACCCAGAAATACTGGTGACCACTAGCCATGAACACCACACTGTCTGCAGGTCTGTGCGGCCAAAAGATCTGTTCTGTGGAGCGGGTTCCCCTTTAACCATGTCCCTGTCACAGATCCCGCGGCAAGCATTCACACCACCTGGAATTACTTGGGAAGAACATCACAGTGTTTAACAGATATTTCACAGATATAAACGGTGCGGTCTTCCTAAGTCTCTGCACATGAGCAGCTCAAGACTGGGGTTCCTGTGTGCACATACCATTTTCGTCATTAAATCCCCAGTGACTCACCTTGTCCTGAAACTGTTAAAGCTCTTTAACAAGACTGAGGCGCATCCTGATTTGGGCCTGGACACCCTCCCCATCTCTTCTTTCACCAGCACTCCTCCTGTCATCTGGGTTTGGGAAGCTCCTTTCAGTTCTCTCAAAGGAGCACTTCTCTCTTCCCCCTCTCGCTCTCTAACCCTCTGCTTTGAGGTATTTCCTCCTCACTCACGCCCCTCTTTGTGCAGGTCTCAGGAGGCCTGCTCTGGTATCTGAGTCCCTAGGTGGATGGCAAACCCCTTGGGGTCAGGGACAGGGACTCCTGGCAGCACTTGCCCTTAAAAACTTACATTCAGGCCGGGGCGGTGGCTCACACCTGTCATCCCAGCACTTTGGGAGGTCTAGGCAGGTGGATCACCTGAGGTCAGGAACTTGAGACCAGCCTGGCCAACATGGCAAAACCCCATATCTGCTAAAAATGCAAAAAAAAAAAAAAAAAAAAAAATTAGCCAGGTGTGGTGGTGGCACCTGGAATCCCAGCTACTCTGGAGGCAGAGACAGGAGAGCTGCTTGAACCCCAGAGGCAGAGGTTGCAGTGAGCCGAGATCGCACCACTGCATTCCAGCCTGAGCAACAGAGTGAGACTCTGTCTCAAAAAAAAAGAAGCAAACAAAAAACTCTTACATTCAGCATAGGGCTTAGCTAATACATGGAAGCAACTGACTACGATTTGTTAAATAAGCAAATGAGTGGTCGTGTGAATGGGTAAATGAGGTCTGTGAAGTCGAATGCTTGTCTAGTTGAGGGGACAAGTCTCCCAGCTCACCCTCACCTCTGCTGGCTGTGCTGCAAGCTGTAGTCAGGATGGTCATTTTCCAGCTTCCAGCTTTTCTTTTTTTTTTTTTCTTTTTTTTTGAGACGGAGTCTCGCTCTGTCGCCCGGGCTGGAGTGCAGTGGCCGGATCTCAGCTCACTGCAAGCTCCGCCTCCCGGGTTTACGCCATTCTCCTGCCTCAGCCTCCCGAGTAGCTGGGACTACAGAGGCCCGCCACCTCGCCCGGCTAGTTTTTTGTATTTTTTAGTAGAGACGGGGTTTCACCGTGTTAGCCAGGATGGTCTCGATCTCCTGACCTCGTGATCCGCCCGTCTCGGCCTCCCAAAGTGCTGGGATTACAGGCTTGAGCCACCGCGCCCAGCCTCATTTTCCAGCTTTGACCATGATTGCTCTCACTTTTGGTGTCAGCGCCTACCTGTATGGTGCCCTCCATTCATCAGTTGCCTTATATCCCAGTACTCTTCCTTAAGAGCTGAAGAAATGGCTTACATTTTAATATGAAATCATTTTCTATTTATCTAGCAAGGTATAGATTCACATAATACATAATGAATGGTAAAATGCTTTTAGCATTATGTACTTAAATTATTTGGCTTTAAGGCCAGGCACAGTGGCTCACACTTGTAATTCCAGCACTTTGGGAGGCTGAGGCGGGTGGATCACCTGAGATCGGGAGTTTGAGACTGGCCTGAGCAACATGGAGAAGCCCCATCTCTACTAAAAATACAAAATTAGCTGGGTGTGGTGGCACATGCCTGTAATCCCAGCGACTCAGGAGGCTGAGGCAGGAGAATCACTTGAACCCAGGAGGCAGAGGTTGCGGTGAGCCGAGATTGTGCCATTGCACTCCAGCCTGGGCAACAAGAGCGAAACTCCATCTCCAATAATAATAATAATAATAATAATAATAAATTATTTGGCTATAATCCCCATTAGAGTTACTATTTAATGGGTAGAGAGTTTCAGTGTGAGCTGATGAAAAAGTTCTGGAGATGGATGATGGCAGCAGTTGCACAACAATGGGAATGTATCTAATGACACTGAAACCTATGCTTCAACATGGTTCAGGGTAGATTGCTGGAGCCTAGGAGTTTGAGACCAGGCTGGGCGACATAGTGAGACCTCACCTCTAAAAGAAAAAAAAAAGTAAAAAAAGGCCGGGTGCAGTGGCTCATGCCTATAATCCCAGCACTTTGGGAGGCCGAAGCAGGCGGATCACTTGAGGTCAGGAGTTCAAGACCAGCCTGGCCAACATGGTGAAACCCTGTCTCTACTAAAAATGCAAAAATTAGCTGGACATGGTGGCGGACACCTGTAATCCCAGCTACTCGGGATGCTGAGGCAGGAGAATCTCCTGAACCCAGGAGGCGGGGGTTGCAGTGAGCCGAGATTGCACCACTGCACTCCAGCCTGGGTGACAGAGTGCAAAAAAAAAAAAAAAAAAAAGAAAAGAAAAACAGAAAAATCAGCTAGGTGTGGTGGTGCACATCTGTGGTCCCAGATACTCAGGAGGCTGCTGAGGTGAGAGAATCACTTGAGCCCCAGAGATGGAGGCTGCAGTGAGCCATGGTCGTGCCACTGCACTGCAGCCTGGGCAATAGATGAGAGAGAAAAAAATGGTTCAAATGGCAAATTTTATGGATACTTCGCCACAATAAAAATAAATTCCTATTAAAGTATGTATCATTAATTCCACAAATGCAAATAGAATACCAATCAAAGTAAGTCCTCAGAGCACAGACTACACAGTAGAGTGTGGCCTAACTAGACCACAGCCTGTTTCATGTCACCAGGCTTAGTGGATGACCGCACTGCAAGGAAAATTGCTGAGACTGAGTCACGTTTTGGTTCCCTGGCTGCTACTTTTTTTTTTTTTAATGGAGTTTCATTCTTGCTGCCCAGGCTGGAGTGCAGTGGTGCGATCTCGGCTCACTGCAACCTCCGCCTCCCAGGTTCAAGCGATTCTCCTGCCTCAGCCTCCCAAGTAGCTGAGATTACAGGTGCTCGCCATCACGCATAGGTCATTTTTTTGTATTTTTAGTAGAGACAGGGCCTCACCATGTTGGTCAGGTGGGTCTTGAACTCCTGACCTCGGGTGATCCGCCTGCCTTGGTCTCCCAAAGTTCTGGGATTACAGGCGTGAGCCACCGCGCCCGGCCCCTGGCTGCTTCTTATTTCAGGAAAATATTCCCCAAATGAGACTAATTTTGGCTCAGTAGAAAAATTCTCTCACCTCTTGTCCCAAAGGTGAAAATCCACCTCAATGATTTTCAATTATTTTTTGAATCATCATCGGCCTCTTTTATTTTTTTTTCTGACAGAATGTGCTTTAAGAGATAGTCGTAGCCTGTTTCCTATTCCTGCATTTATAAAGTAACAATTCATTTATCCTTGCCAGCTATCCACAAGCTTAAAATACGTAGACACATCTCACCACCCAGTGGTGTCCTTGACTGGCTTGCATGGCCAGTTTCCCTACATTGATTTGGTGCAACTGCTGCATTTTATAGAATGCTTAAATATGAATACAAGTGTGATTTCCGTGGGGCTTTTGACAAACCAGAGCTAGTTCAAGGACCCCCACAATCATCTTCAAGGGAACAAGGACCCCCATGATCACCTTCAAGGGAAAAAACCCCTGCATTTTGTGTGTTTCCTGGTGCGTTTCCTTTAAGAGTCCTGGCACCTGGGTTGTCCAGCCTGGGTGGAGGGACTCCCGAGGCCTGGTGATGGATGCTGTGGTCAGGAGTGCATATTGGATCTGTTACACGGTGGTGATATACGATTTCAACATTTCAGGGTTGATGTGGATTTTCTGTACTCCCTGCCTGGATTTTTCCTGCTGTGTTGTTTTGCACTTTACTGTTCAACAAGAGGAAAATAAATCTAGAAACCTGCTTAAAAATAGACATCCTGTGTTCAATTCTGTATCATTAAAAGATCTTAAAAGCTAGAATTTAATTCTCTTCCCGGAAGAAGGAAGGAGTTGCGCTAAGGTCCCTTCTTAGAAATTAGCTCTAGAAATTCTGAAATTCTAGCTAACAAATCACAGTCTTCACTGGCCTAATATCCCTTACATTTTTCTTGTCTGACAGGCCCCGAGGGCTCATTGTCTGTGGGTTTTCATGTGGGGTTGTTGCTATCCTCCAGGGTTGATTGATCTGTTTATTCTAAGCTTGAGGCCAGAGCTGGAAGGGAGGCCGTTTGTTTTGGGCACTGCTGAGAAAAACAGACTAATCACCTAAATACCACCTTGGGGAATGAAGTTACTTGAAAAGAAACTGAATGGAGCCTGGGCTTTTATTTGGAATGAGGAGGCAAACCTGGGAAGCTGCATGCAGCTGAATGATGATGAGAAACACAAAGCTACTGAGTGCCTCTGGCTTGGCCACCAAAGAGAATCGGTTTCTGTTTTTATTTGTTTTTTGTTTTTATTATTATTATTATTATTATTTTTGTTATACTCTAAGTTCTAGGGTACACGTGCATAGCATGCAGGTTTGTTACATATGTATACTTGTGCCATGTTGGTGTGCTGCACCCATCAACTCGTCAGCACCCATCAATTCATCATTTATATCATGTATGCGTCAGAGAGGGAATACCTGCGTTCCAGAGCTGCAGCCCTCTCTGCACATTTCTGGTCACTCTGCCCCAGCTCCTCCACACCCTGGTGCTGGACCAAGGGGCCTGGGCAGAGGTGGGTGGGCTGGGCAGGAGAGTACATCATGGATGCCTCAGGTGTTGCCTTCCTTCCCAGCAACTTGCAGATTTTCAGATGCGCAGAGTTAAGGTCTAAAACAAGAAAAGTTTGCTAACGTAGAGTGGCTGCTGGGTCTTATCTTTCCATCTTCAATGGCCCTGAAAAATACCGGACACACATGGGGATTTCACACTTTTAACAAGCTAATGTCTCTAACGCTACAGGTTACACTTCGCCTGATTTCCAGGTTAGTGCAGCGCCTGACCTCTCTCCAGAGGCACCCTCATTTAGAAGCATAGATGATGCGAGAACATGGTTTCTCTTCTCGGTTGAGATTGCCTCTGTTGCAAGGACTAAGAACTCTGAGGAGATCTAGGAGATCCCTAAGTGTATTAAGTTTTAAGTCAGGTCAAATCGGCAAATGTTTATTAAGTACACACAACAGACAGAGCGCTGTAAGACAAGACAAATCAATTAGTCAACATCAACTCTTGTCATTGCTTCGGGGGGTAAAGGCCATACAAGAAATGACTGGCAAATACAAGTGTGAATTCCACTTACCCTCAGCAAGAGGAGGGAAGAAGGAAGGGAGAATTCTGCCAGCGCCAACCTCATCATCCTTCTCGGCATGGCCAAATGCCTCCACTGTTCCTCTAAGGGGCTTCTTTGCCCTGAGAAGTATACAAATCGATAGGGCTACTTGCCTTCTTGCTCGTTAATGTCTGCTTGGCTCCTGATCTGCGGATAGAGCAGTGCTGGAATTATCCCATCCAGTGTTGTGACCTCTGGATACTAGCCTTTCCAAGCAGGGACTTTGCTGTGACTCCCTAAGTTCATAGGGAAAGCAGCAAGGATGAGTTTGGGAGACTCTGGCATATGCATCAGAGTTCCAGGGTGAAAGGTGGCTCTGAAAACTTTGCAAACTATACATAACTCAATTCCCCAGGCTGCTGTGTGTCTGTCATCCCTGAAATTTCATGAGGCCAGAGTAGGTCAACATGGGCTAATGAGACAAGATCTAACTAAACAGAGTGAAGAGTTTCTCAATAACAAGGGAAACTTTTACTGTTTGAGATCAGCCTGAGCCAAGATTGATGAGGAGGAAAAAAAAAACGAAAACAAACAACAAAATCGATTGCATTTTACTCCTAGGAAGAAGTAAACTTTTGTAAACAGGAAGAACACAGGGATATTTGCTCTTAGCTAGAATGGGGCAAATTGGCAATATTTTTGGGTGCCTACGGCTTTGGGTTTGATGGGGTCACCCTGCCACTAAGGAAATAGACCCAAGGAGGTTGAACCCAGTAGAGAGCCATGGGTATTCTTTTCCTTTAAGTTACAGCTCCCAGGAAAGCAAAACACAAGCTGAACAAACATTATACAAGCCGTGTGTATGTGTAGAATGTGTCCAGGTCCAATTCACTTATTTGCTCACGCTTCTAGGAACTCCATCCTTGTGCTTTCATCTCCTGGGCTCTCTGACTTTGAGACTTTTCACAGCTGTCATCATTTAGCATAAATAACAGCCTGCCGAAGAGTGGGTGACAATGTGGCATTTTGCTGGGCCACTTCCCGCTCAGCATTTGTCTTGGAGTCTTCTGCCATTGGCCATGTGCCAGGCCTGACAAACAGCCATCAACACGCCTTGTTACCAAGTGATTGTGAAAAATTATTGTTGAGGTGACTTCATTCTTACGTCTTTCGTGCTTGGCAAAGTAATTAGTACGCTAAGTGTGTGTGTGTGTGTGTGTGTGTGTGTGTTTAAATCAAAATAAAACACTGATTAAATGTTTTCCTATATCTGGATTACTAACTATTCCGTGACCTCCAAGCTTTGTACTCTCATGTGTGTGTGCATCTCACACAATCTCTGTCCTTCCTGGAAAAATGTCTCCATTAATTACTGGGGATAAACCTTGATTAAAATTGTAGGTCATTTCCCAGGGAGGTTTTATGTGAATAACTTTAATACTGTGATGCACTACTTATGAAGTCTCTGGTCTGTTTCTAAAATCAGGTTGGAGACTGTGCATGACAATGCACCCCTGTGGCTTGGAGACTATGTGAGTGGAAGCATTTTGAGGATACAATTTTTGAGTCCATGCTGTTTCTCTATTGTAGCTTAGCTGTGGATTTCTTCCGTGCGAATGATTTGGGAGTATAAAAACAGACTCGGTGTCATCATTTTGTCTACCATTACCATTTGCTTTAGAAAATCTATTTGTGTCATTTGTTTAGAATGTTACTGTTAACTAAGTGTTTTAGGTATACTATTTTATTTGGCCACTATGATGGTCCACCCTGTGAGGTCAGCCAGCTATTGTTCATATTTGTTCCAGATGAGAGACTGGAGGTTCAGAGCAGCAATGTGACGTGCACATTACAACACAGTGCTCAGAACAGCAATGTGACGTGCTCTTGAACTCCTGACCTCAGGTGATCTGCCCGCCTTGGCCTCCCAACGTGTTGGGATTACAGGCGTGATCCACTGTACCTGGCCTGTGTTTTCAAATTTAAACAAAAGGCCATCAAGCAGTGACAGTTCATCTCCTGACTTCATTTTTATTGTCACAAAAGAGTTCTGGTTAGAAAGAAAAAAAAATCACATATCCACCATTACAGTATCACACGAGTAGTTTCACTACCCTAAAACCCCGTGTTCTCTATGTATTCATCCTTCGTGCCATCCACCCTAATTCCTGGCAGCCAGTGGTCTTTTTCTGTCTGCACGGTTGTGCCTTTTCTAGAATGTCAGATAGTTGTAACCATGTGCTGTACCTTTACCACCATGTTAAGCTTTGATGTGTTTCCTTCACTGGTTTTATCAATAACAATGAACATTCACTAGGTTTCTTTCCATTGAAGTTAAACTTTTTCATGAAGATATGCGCTTAAACAAGTATCTCTTTTTATCACCATCTCCTAGGCCTATTCTTGCTATTGGTTAGAATGTGGCCAATAGATATACCTCATGGTAGGTAGCAATATCCTTGCTGAATATAACAAACTTGATGGTTGTCATCTACCAAGAACCTTGTTTCTCTGAGAAAAATCAGCAAAACTCTCATTTCAGTTCTAGTGTAGCCTAGTCATGCTAGGCTGTTTTGCAAATGATGACTATCAGGAGATAATTTTATCTATTGCAATGGAGAACACCGAAGCTTTGAAGGAGGAAACAGCTTGCCCAAGTAAAGACCATTGGGAGAACACAAAATAACCACCAAGGCTTCCTTATTCCCATTTGAGATGCTGCTGACTGAGCTGCGATTGGCCAGTGCTCTAAAACCCAGGCCTGGAAAGGACGGGCCACGCCGGTTCGCTCAGCCATTCAACCCAGGAGCCCTGACTATTTAGCCAAGGTGATGGACTTGATTCCCATAGAAAGCAGCATCACCTTGGAGCTTACCTTTAACTCCTGGAGGCTGGCAGGGCCACTGTGGCCACAACTAGACTGTGAGAGGAACCAAGAAAGTACGTTGAGATCTTGGAACCAACCCAAATGCCCATCAATGATAGACTGGATAAAGAAAATGTGACACATATACACCATGGAATACTATGCAGCCGTAAAAAAGAGTGAGCTCATATTCTTTTCAAGGACATGAATGAAGCTGGAAACCATCATTCTCAACAAACTAACACAGAAACAAAAAACCAAACATCGCATGTTCTCGCTCATAAGTGGGAGTTGAACAATGAGAACACAGGGACACAGGGAGGGGAACATCACACACCAGGTCCTGTGGGGGCTGGGGGACAAGGGGAGGGAGAGCATTAGGACAAATACCTAATGCATACAGAGCTTAAAACCTAGATGACGGGTCGATAGGTGCAGTAAACCACCATGGCACATGTATACCTATGTAACAAACCTGCACGTTCTGCACATGTATCTGAGAACTTACAGTGTAATAAATCAATAAATAAAAATCACACACAAAAAGGAAAGTACATTTAGATCTCATCTCTCTCTCACCCCAAATCCAGGAATAGAACAACTTAGACATATGTCCTACAGATCAGCACACAATGTTTTTGTGATTGAAGAAATGAATACTAACATCGGTTGATGGAAGAGACAGTACTCTAAAGTCAGCATTATAATGGACAGAAGAACAAATAATGTGTCTAGTAGCTGATGTTTAACGACTGATTACCTGTTTGTATAACATATTTAAAAGTTATTGTGTTTTCTGCTGTTTGGGTAGTGGTTGTTTATAATTATTAAAGATGCCTGGAGTGACAAAGAGACGAAGGACCATAAACATCTTAAAACACTTCTTGCTTTTTAACAAGGGCAGAGTATACCTTGTTAAAAAGATAACCAAGGATCAGATAACCAATGATTCATTGATGATGAATGCTCATTCTTTTAGTGCCAGTGTAGTAAAATGTGAGTGTTTTTAACCTTGTAAGTTAGGTGGCAGCATAGTCTAGTAGAAAATAACTCTAGCTCATGGATCAACGTTTCTCCAATTTGCTCCCGAGTCTCTTATTGATACTATATTTGGGTGACCCTAGGCAAGTCATATTGATTCTTGGCTTTGACTAAGGACAAATGAGGTTATACATTCTGAGAGTTTTATATTGGACTTCAAGTACTCTTCTAGACTAAAGCATTATGCCATTAATATTTATGTTATATAGCTTATATATAAAGATCTCTATTTCTATTATCTTATTAATGTTCACATATATGGATGTATATACACGTGTGGATTTGTGTAGATATGTGTGGTTGGGACATACGTATTTTGTGTCTTACAGTTTTGCAAAGCTTTTTTGCAGACATTACCTCATTTGATCTTTCAACAATCTCTCAGAAGGGGATGTTCTTGCTTTCATTGTATAAATGTGGTTGAGAGAATTTATGGCTCCTGAAACTTGAGACAATTACCAAGTTTCCGAAATATAGGAAAAATAACTTCATTGTAGACAACGGTCACAATTTCAAGAGCCTTTGTAACCAAATCGTGAACATGTTTAGAAAAGCTGCAAGAAATTCATTGAACAAAATTAAGAAGATCAGCCTTTTGAGAAAGGTCTCTCTCGGTGGAAAGACTGAGCAGCATCTTTTACTGAGCTACGGATTTGTATGTCGGATTGGATTTCCGGGGAAGGTTCTCCTCAGAACAGTGCCCTTCAGGCCACCGGAAAGTGCTGCTCCAATTTGTTAGTTAAGACAGGCTCTAAAAAGACCCACTCGCAAAGGTACCACCTGTTCATGTAGTCATTAATGTGTTAAATAATTAATCGACCCATCTGTTTATTCGCTCATTCACTCAAAAGCATTTACCAAGCTCCTACTATGTGTCCTCAAGGACATCCAGCTGTAGGGGAATAAAGAGGGGAAGCAGACGGTGGAGTTGGAGGTGGGGTTGGTGTGGTCCTGCCATGGGTGGATGGAAGTGGAGGTGAGGTGGACCCTGATGTGCGTGGTTGGAGGTGAGGGTGGGGTGGGCCCTGCCATGGGTGGTGAGAGGTAGAGTTGGTGTAGGCCCTGCCAGGGGTGGTTGGAGGTGGAGTTGATGTGGGTTCTGCACAGTTTAGGCTGAGCAGGAAGTATATTTTCAGACCTGGAATAGACTCCCTGTGGTGGACAGAGTTGCTGAGAAAAAAATCAGAATATATTGTTGAGGACATCTCATCTTCAAGACATAGGTTCCTCTTCTCATGGAATTTTGAGGTGTCCTAGCTGGAGGAAGAAGAATTCTTTCCATGGAGACAATAAAGAGTCATAATGTTTCATATGAAATTCATGGAAATGCCTCTGCCAGAGGCTTGGGAATCTCTTCAGAGAACATTTTCTGTACTGCAGGATTACAGAGACTGTGGAGAATAAAATGAAGCTGAGTGCTTGTGGTTGGAATTCCTTCTTTTTCCTCTTTTGTTATTTCTCCTTAGCTTTGTGCCCAGGTCATTTGTATATCTTCCTTCCCTTGAGATCCCTCCTGCTTTGGGGCCCTGCACTGCCTCTAGAGCATCCAGTTCTGAGATTCCAACCACAGGGCTAGGCATGAAACATGGCCGTTCCTCAGGCACACGGCTGCGAGGATATGGCAAGCTTATTAACACAGCAGCACAACCCAAGATACCATGTTCCTAAAGAAAATGAGGGCCGGGTGCGGTGGCTCACGCCTGTAATCCCAGCATTTTGGGAGGCTGAGGCGGGTGGCTCACTTAAGGTCAGGAGTTCGTGACCAGCCTGGCCCACGTGGTGAAGCTCCATCTCTACTAAAAATACAAAAATTAGCCAGGCACGGTGGCACGCACGTGTAATCCCATCTTCTCAGGAGGTTGAGGCAGGAGAATGACTTGAACCTGGGAGGCGGAGATTGCAGTGAGCCAAGATTGTACCACTGCATTCTAGTCTGGGCAACAAAGCAAGACCTCGTCTCAAAAAGAAGGAAAGAAAAAAGAAAGAAGAAAGAAAGGAAGGAAGGAAGGGAAGAAGAAGAAGGAGGAGGGGGAGGAGGAAAGGAAGGAAGAAAGAAAGGAAGGAAGAAAGAAAGGAAGGAAGGAAAGGAAGGAAGGAAGAAAAGGAAGAAGAAGAAGAGAAGGAAGGAAGGAGAGAGAAAAGAAAGAAAGGAAGAAAGACAATGATATTCATTGCCCACCTTCTTACACACATACCCAGAGTGAAAGAAAGAAAGGAAGGAAGGAAGAAAATGATATTCATTGCCCACCTCCTTACACACATACACAGAGTGGAGTGAATCCTTTCCACATCTGTGTACCCATGTTCCTTTATATATATATATTAAATTGAACCGTATGAAATTGCCAAGATTCACCATCTTGACCTGCAAAAATTGGCAGTTTCATGTAGTTCCACCTACCAGGTGTGGCATTTGGACTGTTAATGTTGGGATGGGACCTTTTCATTGTTTACCTGTGTGTCTACTTCATTCAGTACACAGTACCTGACACATCATAGATGTTTCATGAATAAAATGTTAAAAGCAGAAAACAGGCCAAAGGTTCTCTTACATATACTGTTGACTACATGACGTAATGTCTGGTTGGGCCAACTATCCAGCGAAGGAAAAACTGCGTTTAAAAAAATCAGAATCATGTAGGTGAGTCACATTCATCGCAAACGTATACACCTCTGCCAGTTAAGATATAGCCAACACAGGTAGAAGTTTTGTGAAGCATTTATGTTTTAAGATACTTGGCTAGAGGTCCTTTCTTATGACAAAATCGTGAGTTTTGTATTTTAAGTCATTCCAATTTGGGGGTAAGAGCCTAAAGTCCAGTGGAGGGCAAGTTTCTTACTTTCACCACAAGCATCATTTGTTGACGTTAGCTTAAAACCAACGTTATTCCCCTGCATGCCACCTTGTCCTCAGAGAATTCATAAAGACAGGCTTAAGAATCCATTTTGGCCGGGCGCAGTGGCTCACACCTGTTGTCCCAGAACTTTGGGAAGCTGAGGCAGGTGGATCACCTGAGATCTGAGTTTGAGACCAGCCTGACCAACATGGTAAAACCCCATCTCTACTAAAAATACAAAATTAGCAGGAGTGGTGGCGTATGCCTGCAGTCCCCTTCAGGAGGCTGAAGCAGGAGAATCGCTTGAACCCGGGAGGTAGAGGTTGCGGTAAGCCGAGATCGCGCCATTGCACTCCAGCCTGGGCAACAAGAGTGAGACTCTGTCTAAAAAAATAAAAATAATAATTAAAAAATCCATTTCATCCAGCCTTCTGATTCTAGGAATAGGAACATCAGTTCAATCCAATGAATCCTGGGGCAGCATTTGGTGTGCCAGGTAGAGTGTGGGGGGGCTATTGGTTGTGACAGAGGTTTTCTGATTGGAATTACTGTTGCAGACTTGACCATCACCTCGCACTTCTGCGTGCAAGGCTACATGCTGCTGCCTCGCTTATTGCTAAATGGAGAGAATACAAGGGAGACAATGGGGAACGTGAAAGCAACAACATTGTCAACTGGATTTGATGCAGGGCAACGGGCAGGGACTCAGAACGCCTCTGCCCTCACTCAGACAGGCAAATCATGTCACAGTCAAGATGAGAAATACCTAACGAGATTTGAGTGCATGTGACTCTTCTAAAAGTAAGGCGTGTTCTTCACAGTGCACATTGAGCACCCTTGCAGTCAATCTAACTGATGTTTTTCAAATGTAAACAAGGCCTCAAGCAGCCACAGTTTATCTCCTGACTTCCTTTTTATTGTCACAAGGTGTTCTGTTTAGAAAGAAAACAAGCCGTTAGAATATTCCAACAGAAACAGCATTAACATGATTTACTAGGTGGGTTATTTAGGGTTACTCAGCAAAGAAATGGCATTTCTGGACAGTGGTAGATTTGTTCAGCCTCTCGCAAATTCAGGGAAGTGGCTTTATTTCTTCCCACCCAGTTAGTTCCCTGTCCTCAGCCCAGAGATTCAAATGCCGACGGCTGCCGAGTTTACTCCAGGGCCGCCAGGCACAGCTTCTGGGCCACTGTTTGTTTTCCATTTCCGTGGCCTCATAAAGCTCAGAAATGCTGACTTCTACAAAGAGCCAAGAAAAGTTCAGATGTGTGCCAAGGCTTTGCTTGTGGGCTTGGCAGAAGGAGCAGCAGCTGGTAAGGACCAGGGGACAGCCCGGCCTCCTCTGTGGTGCGTGCCTTCACAGAAGCAAAGTCAGGAGGACAAGCTTTTGGTTTCCGCCGACTTAGCAGGCATTCCTGTGTTCCTAAGAACCATACTGGGGATTTTAAAGCTTCATGTATTTAGTTATAACTGTGAAATATCATAGAACCGGGAGGTGATGTCCGAGTCATCTGGCCAGTCCAGTTTCTCCTTTTGCACGTCAAGGATCAGACCCCAAGAGGCCAGGGGATTAGTGGGAACCCTTCTTCTTGCCTTCACATCCATCTCTCAGTCTTTCTTTCCTATCACTTACAGTTTTCTTTCACTTCTCTCTTTCCTTTTCCTACTCTTTACAATCTGATGAACTGAAAAAGTTATTCCAGGTTCAGCCATGTTGGAACCAAGTTTTGTAAAAGGACTTAAGCCTTTTACAATCTGGGGGACCTTCTTTAGGAAATGGAACACAGATGACCGTGTACACGTGTTCCTGGGGCCCCTCCCGTGGCTTTGGAAGGGACCCAGGCAGGTGTGGACCCCTGAATCTCGAGCTTCCTTTAGCTTTACAGTAATTCAGTCTCTGGTTAGGACCATTACGATTTCTTTCTTTATTTCCTCCTTACTTATGCCCTATACGAAATGAACCAGATTTGAAGGTTTCAATCAGAAAGCCTTCCTTTATGGAGTGGTCTCCTTTTGGATGATCAGAGCATGCAGAGTACGTGGCAGCAGACCTTACTTATTCCATTTGGTTATGGCATTGGTTGCTCGCTTGGTTTTTTCTTTCTCATTTGTTTTCTTCCCTTGCGTTTTGGTCTCTCCTCTCCCCAAACCTTTAGCTATGAAACATCTCTAGCATTCGACATCTGTCAGAGGAGGCAGCAGCAGCTCTTTCTCTGGGATCCATGAGGCCTGACTCCCCTGATACTGTGTGCTGAGCGAGGGTCTTGTTTTCATCACGATGACCGTTCCCATGTATTGAATGCTTCCTGCATGCCAGGTATTTCCAGGCTGTGTGACCCTGAAAGAGTCAAGAACCACTGTTTGTAGCATTGGGAAGGAAAGAGTCTAGCCTCTGACATCTTTTCTTCTAACATGACTGCAGCACATGGACATATGTTTAACTATTTTTTCCTATGAAATGTATTTTCTAATGCTTGAAGACATTACATCAATGGGAAAAGACAGCATTTATGTTTTTACGAAGGTAATATTTTCAGTGGCAAAATGAGCTTTATCAGACCGCAGGAACTTGTGACTTCCAGAAAACAGTAATGGTTCTGACCTGGGACCGAGGGACATGCCAATCCACACTTAGCCAGCTTGAATGGAAGAGTGGCAGAGAGGGGACTATCTGAGTCCTGTCACGGCCTGTCAGGAGAGTGACAAGTGAGGGTGGGCAGGGGGCCTCCGAGTGAGCTGCTTTGCTGATAGGGCCGTGTTTCTGTGTTTAGCTGAGGAGAGGGCGGGAGAGAGACCCAGGCTGGGAGGTGGGGGTGCCTGAGCCTCCTGTGTCATTTGAAGCATGTCATTATGGCGGAGTCACTTATTTTGTGTGTGGGGAGGTCCCAGGCCTAACATTTGTAAAATTAGGGAATATGCTGGGACGAAGGGTTCCTTGTGGCCTGCAGTCTGTTTCCATTTATTCATATTCATAAACAGAGATCTCTCACATAGGCCAAGATATTGAAAGAATTAGTAGTCGCAATTTCTCCTTGTAAGACTTTCTCTTTTAGGTACCTTATATTAGTTTTATGTTTTAGTTACCCAGATATGTCAAGCATAGAGCTAAACTGAATGCCTGTGTATTTGCTATAAGCATTGCCTGCCTTACTTCATGCTGTGATGTGGTGTGGTTTGCAGAATTCCTGGAGTGACCACCAGCTGACACTAGGCTCCTTCTAGCAAAGACCAGGGAATGTGGTGATGCCCTTAGATGGTTTATAAAGGACTAGCACCCATGAGCAGGGAAGGGCACGACACTCATTTTGGCACTGTGACCGCCCTCCTGGTCACAGTGCCTGCTCTTCACACTGATAGGGCTGTTCTCTTCCAAGGAGGGACACAGGGTTTGAGACAGCTCCAGCTGTCGCTCATCTAGAACTCATGCAGACAGGGGAGCAATGACCCTGGGAATCAGCCGGGAAAGTTCATTCATCCACGTAGTGAGACTGTGTCTCTGTTGCAGTTCTTATGTCCACCCACATTCTGTGATTCATTGTGTGTTCTTATTAGTTTATTATATTCTATTAGAGGGTAATTTTCTCTAATTTTCTGTCATTTTGTAGTTCTGTGCAAAAGGCATGAAATTGTAGATTAAAATGAAGGCATCTGGATATTGCTAGAAAACACCAGCTGAATTCACAGGCTCTCAAAGCGGCCGTATGTTTGAAAAGCTTTAGCCATCGCTGCGATTTTCTGTTTTCTGGAGGTGGGGACAGGACAGGAGGTGGCCCCCAGTCCCTAGAGAATATTTCCAAAGTGTGTTTCCCAGTCGGGATCGATGATCGTTTGTTGACTTGGTCTCGGGATTGGGCTGCGTTCTAACTCGAGAATTGCCAGGCCTCAGGGAAGCGTCTGCTTTTCAGGGCAGTCCGCCCGTCACCTGCCGCTAACACAAGTCAGAGGGCCACGGCCGTCACCCGTGCTGCAAGCAGGAAGGACAGAGGGGATTGACACCGTGGCACTCCTGCCGGCAGCTCTGGAGCTCCGTGCTCATCCCCACTTTCTCTCCTTGGACTTGAACCACAGGCTGGTGAGGCCACGGGAATGAGTTGCACCCGGGGAGTCTGGAAATGTAGCCCAACCCTCCATGTGTGGAAGGACAGGGTCCAGACCCCTCCGGTCCTCCTTCTGCGGTGGCTGAGTGGCTGGCGGCCGCCATGACACCCTCACACACATTCGCTCCCACTCTCCCGCCCCTGCCCCTCCCAGGCTCCCAACTGTCTGTCATGTGTACCTTGAAGGTTTGCTAGATGATACCGTAGTAGACACTAACTAAATCGTTGTTAAACAAACAATAGAGTGACATGTATGCAATCAATAAGACCAAAAAAGGTGTTTCTTTTAAAAAAAGTCTTCTATTTTTGTTTTTTAAAAGACGGGCCTCACTCTGTTGTCCAGACTGTAGTGCAGTGGCACAATCACAGCTCACTGCAGCCTCATGTGAAATTCTCTGTAAAGAATCCCGGGCAGACGGCCGTGGACAGGCAGGCTGGCGTTCTGTATGTGAAGATGAGCAGCAGGGACAACTGGCGTGGTGGGGGGGGAGTGGGGTAAGGAATAGGGGGGACTGGGGGTAAGTGGGGGAGGGAGTTGAGGGAGTGGGGGGAGGGGTAGGGAGTGGGGGAGGGAGTGGAAGGACTGGGGGAGCGGGGGAGGGAGTGGGAGGGC